>NC_064548.1:20947714-21253660 GCF_023856365.1 Brienomyrus brachyistius
GAGCACCAGGTGGGCGCTGCCACGTCAGGTGTCACCCTGAACCTCTTGCTTGATGCTCCTCTAATTGGGCTCGAAGATACTGATCTTCCCCCATCTCTCCAACTGTATGTGATGTGCACGACCACGCCTCTTTCCCCGTAGCCCATCTAAGCTCTGATAAACCTGGTCTATCGGAGGAGTCTGGAATCAGAGGAGATCAAAGCCAGTTTGATGTAAGGCTGGGGCCTTGAGGAAAGATAGAGACCAAAACCGGCACCTAATCCCTTGGAACGATCCTAAGAGCGAGCATGTGACCCTGCGAAGCAGACGGACGGTGTTCAGTGTTCTCCCAGAAATCTCCAAGGGCTCGAAGACTCACCCTAAGAGATTCCCAAAGGGGATGGCTGAACTGTCAATACCCAAGCAACAGTGCAAGCACGTGCAGTGAGTGAATGTCTGCTGCTGGAAGGGTAGTCGGTTTTCCGAAATGGGGAGAGGGAGGGTGGCTTTCATTACTGTTGTCTGATGTCCTCAGTCCAGAAATAGGAACATGGACAGAGGGGGATGCATGAGAAGGGTTTGTAACAGACCTTACTCTTATCAACAAAGACTAAAAATATACAGTACTGTGCCAAAGGCTTTCGCAGTGAAAGATAAGATTTAAGGCTATTTATCTGAGTAGCAAGAGTATATTCGCTCAGAAAAGAAATATATGAACATATGCAAATGAACAACAACACAATAAAAAAAATATAGCATAAAGAATTTCTTCTGTTCTGTGAAAAGTTGCTGATATCTTGTTGATGATTAGAGGAATATGGCTACAGTTCTCAAACTTCTCATCAGGGCCATTCCTTGCGTTCGTTAAATTTGAACCATCAGCCTAATCAATTAATTAATTAGTTAAATTAGTTAAATAACTCAATGGGGTATTGATTACCCAAACAATGTGGGGCAGCAGTCAAGTCGGGAAAACACAGGAACATCCTACAAATACTGGGGTGACTTCAAAGGGGTCTTGAAATAGCTGAGCTGGCACATTGACACACAAAATGTCATAGTTTTACATCAGCATAGCGATCATCCATCCATCCATTTTCCAAACCGCTTATTCTACTGGGTCGCGGGGGGTCCGGAGCCTATCCGGAAGCAATGGGCACGAGGCAGGGAACAACCTAGGATGGGGGGCCAGCCCATCGCAGGGCACACTCACACACCATTTACTCACACAGGCACACCGACGGGCAATTTAGTAACTCCAATTAGCCTCAGCATGTCTTTGGACTGTGGGGGGAAACCGGAGTACCTGGAGGAAACCCCACGACGACATGGGGAGAACATGCAAACTCTATACACATACGACCCAGGCAGAGACTCGAAGCATAGCGGTCATTTAAACATTATTTTCTTGGACTGCTTAAGACTTTTGGACAGTACCGTTTTTTCAGCGTTTTTTACCGTTTTTTGCTCCGTTTATATGTTGACAAACAACAATATTCAGGCATCGGCAGCAGTCACTGCGCATAACTGAAAACTTGTAAAGATAATCAGGTTTAATAACTCAAATTTAAAAGGGCATTTATACTCACACTATTGCATCTTTATTTTTTCCATTCCATTTTTAAAATAATAATTAGATCACTATCTGTTAGACATCCCTGTAAAACGTGCAAGTGGCTGACCGCTGGAGCCCACCGGGCATAGACAGAGCGCAGTTTGTGACGTGACAAGCTCTCCGATTCTCCGTCTACTTTTGGGCCATCCGTCATTCTCAGTGAAGCTCCGCGTGATCAGTTCCACACCTATGCTGCCTTCTACATCAAACAGAAGCAGTCAGACATAGGCTCCTGTTTTTGGGTGTCATTGACCATGGAAATTACCTTCTGCTTTCCCATCTGGGTTTTAATAAAACACGTGTAATTATTTCTTAGAAAACCTGAAAACTGTTAACTAAAAACTATTATGAAAATATGTAGCTGACACGTGCCCGACGCTGATACATCACCCCCTTTTTACATCTAAGATGTCACCGGTCCTGTCTTCCTGTCACTCTCCAGAAGGTATCTCAGACAGCTTAAGATTTCTTCACCTCCGTCTCTGTGACAGCCTCCGTCTGCTGGAGAGGAGATGGAGCAGAAGGGAGGCAGATTAGATTAACCGCTGCTGATGGATACCGTGTACCTGCCACGGAGATTCTGTCCAGCGGAGTTGTGGCCATCCTCCTCCATCAGCATCCCCTTTCGGGTCCATTTTGGGTCTGTCCTGCTGGTTCTCCACACGCTTTAGCTTGGTGTGTGTGTGCTTCATACCTGCTGCTCACCCGTATGCCTTTGTAACACTGTCTTTATGCCGTAAGAAAGATAGCCAGTGCTTTCATGCATAAATTACATTTAGGTAACCTTCTGCTGTAAAAATGTCCAAATAGGACACATCAAATGTGCACAGTTGCTCACTGAATAAATCTAAATAATATTTTTATTATATTATAATTACATTTCTTTTTTCACTAATACGTTCTGTGTGGTATTGAACCAAACAGCTGACTGTGTAAACACTTTTTTAGCTTCTGATCACTGTAAGGGATATACAGATGCATACCTTTTTAAACATGTGATCTTCACCTCTCATAATGTATTTTAACCTTTTTTAATTCAGTGTTTCTCTAGACCAGGGCTATTGAAATCATGGTCCGAGCCCTGCTCATCTTCCAGCCTTCCTTTACCTGTCAGCCAGGTGTGAAGCCTATGTAGCCAATCAGAATCAGTCATTATTAAACTAACTTCCTACGAAAACTGAAAACAAGGCTTGGATTTGGAATCAAGGTCTAGATTTTAAGAGCCCTGCTCTATGCAGTGTTTATCTAATAATGACTAAAGCAGCACAATCTATTGTAGATTTAAATGCTAATTATATCATTTTCCTGAATAAGCAATATTTTTCAGATATTTGTGAACACTGTATATATGTGATGACGAGGTGAGAGGTTTTTCCTTTTGGCATTGATGTTTTGCGCTTAGCTCTTAAAGCCACTTCGCTTCTTCTTCGTGTTGTATCTTTCTTTCCAAAGAAAGACAGAGAACACTCTCAGAATGCCCAGACGTGTTTCTGTCGCTGACAGGGCAGCGCGGTACGTTGCTGTCCCGTTGCATGTCGTATTTGTTGTGTTGCTTCTGAAATCCTTCTTTTACCTGCAGAGAACAAAACCAGACTGATGAAAAGAATGATAAAAGTACTAAGAATGACGTCCTGTGATGAAGGGGCATCCGTCAAACAGCTGAAAGGGATAGAGAACACAGGACAGTAGGTCATTAAACTCCCTTTATCCTTTTGTTGGGGTTCAGACCATTAACCCGGGAACAGGTGAGCCAAGATTCTCATAATGATACGGGTGACTGATATAATGAAATGATTGTTTTCAGTTACATAGGTAATAGTAATGTATTCCACACATTTATAACTCAGCTGAGACATTGTTCACGTGTCTTAACATACAGTAACTTGTTTCCTCAACAAGTGAATCGTTTGGCAATCAGCCGCATCGGTAGAATCCACTTCACAGAACACAGCATGCCCTGTGATGTAGCCCGGCCTTGTGCCCTTTACTGCCTGGGATTGGCTCCAGCTCCCCCCGCCGTGACCCTGACCAAGATAAACCAAGATGGATGGACAGATGGATAAGTAATATTAGGCTTGCTAAGACAAGGCAGCTGATGGAGTAAGGACTGAGTGGACACTTGCTAATTTTCAGCGGCAGGGGGTCTGGCACTGGGGGCATGACAGTGGCCCTTGTTGATGGGGGGGGGGCGCCGTGGGACTCACCGGAGACAGCTGCTCCTGCATTACCATGGCATTTCCGCCGTGAAGATTCTGTCATCAGTGCCGCGGTTGCACATTAATGCCAGAAAACCAGGTCACCAGCAGCTTCAGCTCTAACGACATCTGCTCTCGTCAGTTTGAATTTTCGGACGGCCGGACCTGGAGGCCGGAGTCCTGATCCCAGGAGTTTATGTACAGGAAAGTTTCAAAGGGGTGGGAAGTGTAATTACTGCCATGGTGCATGTGCATGATCATTTGGTTACATTGTAGCAGTAACTGGTCAGTACCAGGGGTTTTCAGTTGGTGGCCTAACACCTGCCTGACTTTAGCTTGGATTCTGGTTCTCTCTGTTTTTGCTCAGCTTTGAAACACAGCGTTTTGGTGAATCCGTGTCATTAAATTACCCAAGTGTGTGCCCTGTGATGGACTGACACCCTTTTGCAAGTCTGCCCTGTGCATTCTGGGACAGGCTTTAGGCTCGCCGAGACCACGTATTCGATAAGTGCTTGTTTAAAATGAGTTTATGCCCGGTATCTGAAATTGCTTCAGGAAAGAAGTGGTTGGACAATCCCAGTACAGCCAGTCAAGCCAGTTTATTCTTAGAGCACTGGGAAGTCAAGGAGTCCTCACAATCTCGCGTCAGATCCTCAAGGTCCGCAATGTCTTCAGGAAGTGGACTCGCGCTCGGTGCTGCTGTTTGCCTCCCAATGAGCTGCAGATTTCCAGGGCTCCCTCCCTGCCAGATCTCTGTGTGGCTCCTGCGCTGTCTCACTCATCCTGTTTTCCTCAGGCTGGCTTTGCTCTGCCTCGCCCGTGGACTTGTCTTTCCTGCAATTTCTGTTCCGGCCTTTTGCAAAAGCCGTTAGCTTATTTGTTTATGTTTGCTGTAAATCTCTAAGTTGCCGGGCTCCAATTTCCCTTTATTTTGTGCTGCGGTCCACAGTCGACAGACTGTCAGGCATCTTTTATTTCTTTTTGAGGCTGTATCCTCTGTAATGTTGGCCCCGAGCTCCATGTTTGCCGCTTTCTGTGTCAGCATCTTGCCACTAGCTATGACGCTCCCCCGATGCTCTTTGGGGAATAGAGAAATATTCGTCAAGCGCAAGAAATATGGAAACACATCTGGTAACTTCTGGGGGCATCTTAGCAAAGCCAGGGATACCAAGAAGCGTACTTTTTCCATTTCTCCAGAATGAGTGATTGAATAAAACTGCACAATAGCTCTTAATGAAACATACTGACTCTTTCTTACATTTCAGGTACATTATTATTCCAGATGATGGTTTTTTGCATTCATACCAGAATTGTTATGAGTTGCTGGGACTTTAAACTGTTACACAACGAAAATACCCCTCAACAATCAGCAAACGGATCTAAATCACCTCGCAGGGTGTTACATTGCAAGAAAGACATTTTCATAATGGCTGCAGGAATTTTATCTTCTTGAAGAGAATTGTCATCATGGGCCTTTTTGAAGCATAAAGCACAGGGGTCCTCTTGAGTTCCACTATCACTGAGTTTTTTCATTTTAATATTAATCTCAAACAGCCTTTAAAGTCCCCCCTCCCAGTTCTGACCACCTTATAAACTGCTTTTTCAGCCCAGCATGCAGTAAAATACATCCTGTTGGTTATCTTCTTTTGCTAAAGACTCACCCTCATTTTCCCATAACATGCCACGAAGGAATTATCTGCAATGTTTCCATAGCTGTTGGGTTTTAAAAAAAAAAATTTCCCTGCTTGCTTCTTACAGCCTGGTAACCTCAGATAAGTTACCGAAAGGTCCATCTCTAGCATTTGTTGCCTTGAAGATACGGCCTTTTTGACAGACAGGCTGAATCGATCATGTACAGCACAGAAGTCTCTGCTAGGTAAATCTCCTTAGAGGGAGAGCCATGGCTCGTAGCTGCAGCCTAGCTGATGAAGTGATCGGAGCGGTTTTCTTCATGAAGAGGAACTTTACTCTGGTTTACTCCTTACACATAGCTGGGCAGCCTCCTCATGCACATACATTGCCTGGCAGACCCAGCAGAACTTCTGCTGAATGGGCAGCAAGAGCACGCCAGTTAAATCTATGTGTATGGACTATTTTCAGATTCCGCCTCGCGCCTCTTCCTGTTCAGCTGTCTTAGCAGAAACATCACTCAGGGCTACTGACTTCCCCTCACACAGCTCTGCATAGTTTGGCCCCGAAGAACACGGTGTGAGTCCGTACGTCGACGCCACGCGGGAATCAGAAACACGGCACGGCCGTGTTTCGAAAGGCCAATGCAGACTGATGATGACACACAAAACGTCTCATTAGCTAGAATATTATACTCTGCACTCAGTGTTCGAGATGTGAGCAGTTACTGAATCACTATAAAACCTGAGGAAGCGTCATTACCCATTGACAATGAGTCATAGGTTGCACACAAGCACAGAAGGTAAGGAGACCCCTTTCTACCAGTAATGCAGAAGTATGTGGAGGACAGAATGAATCCTGCTTTTCTCATGCTGTGAAGGTCAGTGACACGGTCAAGACTGAGCCCATTGTCTACGTATTCAGGTTAATATTCCTGTGTGCTGTTGTCTTTTGGTATTAAGTGATCTGGTCGCCTTAAATAGGTGGGAATTGGTCTTTTGTGAGGTGAGAGTTGCCCTAACTGTCTCATTGAATGGATGGATCCTTTGCAGTGCTGAACAGCAAGAGAGGAACGTTGGAAAATATGACAAATTTGCATTTGTATGTTTTTTTCCATATGTGTTCAGTGTGGCTGCAAAATGTTTCAGCGTGATACTTAAACTAGACTGTAAGTCATTAGTAAGTGTCCCTTTTTGCCGTGACACGGGCGAACAGGGAATTGAAAGCAGTCCAGTAGGTCTATTGCCTGACCATTCATGATAATGGGAATTTTACAGTGCTTATTGCTCTAGTCAAGGTGTTAAGCAACTCATTTTCTGCTAATTTCCTGGTGTCTGTTTCACATTATTGTTTAATATGTCTGATAAATGTAGTGTCGTTGGCATAATTCAGTTTAACGTTGTTGTCAAAGGATGCATTGTTAGTAACAACGGTGCGCCACAATTCCAGTGTGACGGTACTATGGTGCATTTCTCCTGCAGTGAGTTTAAGACACCAGTGCACCATTATTCCAGTGTCACAACAGATATGCGTATTGACTCTGACCACTAGGGGGAGCTCTTACACACTGAATAGTTAGCACTCTTTTTACGACAGTTATGACACCAAGTGCAATGGAAACAACAGTGAAGAAGATATTTAATTGCTTCCATAACAGTCCAGCACAAAGTGTATTGTGGAACCATTTGTCTTCTGCTTGTTTCTTTTTTGTCTGAGTTCTCCACCTAATAACACCGGAGTTTGCTGAACTAGAATCTCAAATACGAAACACGCTGGAGCATAAACTGTTAATTAAAAAAATGTAAAACAGGATCAACAGTCCAAAAAATATGCAGACATACAACTAGAAAATACATCATTCAAAAACAGAAAGAGTAATAAACATGTAACAGCATGCAAGAAAAACCATTTTCTCCCCTTGTCTTTGGTCATGGCTGCCCTCTCTTCTCATGAAACTTTATCTACTTTCCACAGATGCAACAATTAACAATTAACACAGGCAATTGATTAATCGCTTTCTATTAATACACTGAAGAATAATGGTCTGCTAATCCAAAGATGGATGGTTACACCATCAAATATAAACTTAATAATTACGCATAAATAATTAAACTTAATTTGCTGCCCTTGTTCCATATAAGTAGAAAGAAGTCATTACACACAGGGCTCACCTCCTGCCTGCTCTGCTGGTCATCACTGAGCAGGGGCTATAACACAAATCCAAGTCACATCACCGATGCAGGCTCTGCACAGTCTCCACACATTGCGCGTATATCTATTGCTTCCCGTTTACTGAGACGATTAGCTCTCCCAAACACCTTCACTGAGAAGCGGAACTTAGAGCAGCAGTCCTCAAAGTCGCAAAGCCATCTTCTGCCGAAGACGGGATCACAACCCCCATTACAGCATCCTAGACAGCTAAGCTCAGCGTGCAACTTCCCTGCAGCACCCAGAGTCCTCTCCATTTCCTCCAGGCCTCAGGTATCATCCATCATCACTCTTCGAGAACTCCATCTGTGACCTGAGCCCTTCATCAAGGACTGATGGCCTCAGGATTCCCACAGGTTTTGCTGATACTCAGAAAATATGCATACTCTCCTGTTCTATGTACGTCAAAGACCACACCTCTCCATCATGGTTAAGATCACCAAAGCGTTTAATCCTCAGTGAGAAGCCCAGATCCAAAACCTAATTTTCCCCATAGCAGGTGACTGTCCTCTGTCATTCTATTCCAACAGGGAGATGTTGTCACGACCCATCCTGTCCATTCCTTGGTATGACCAGCAGGTGTTGCTGCTGGTCCTCCGGAATCTCCTGTTTTCTTCCCAGCTGTGTCCCATTCATAATCCCTGATCCTATTGTGGTAAACGTCAACACCTGAATTACATCAGTCCCTCATTAGCCCCATATATACGTGCTTCCCAGTCCTGTGTTCCCCAGTCCGGTCATTAATGTCAGCCCTTCTGTTGCCTGTGCTCATCTCAGAGTTAATCTTCCCATTTTGACCCCTTATGGTCCTGTTTGTTTCCCTGCTCCTGATTTGGTAATAAAGCCCGTTTTACTTTGCTGACACCTGCCCCAGAGTTCTTCATCCATCACGACGTGAGAGAATGATCGGACTCCGCAAATTGCCCAGCGATTATTCTGTGGATCCCCTTATGCTCCGCATCTCTGCCTGCATGATCTAAAACCACACCCAACCTTTCTCAACCCAAGCCTCTTCCCTGCTCACCTCAGTGGCTCATGGACAATCTGGTAATTGACTCAAAAAGTGACAGCAATCTGGAGGAGCCTGATGATCACAGCAAGCTAGCGGAGCTGACTGCTGTGTGGATAGTCCCCCTGGTGCCAACCCCATATGGGTTACGGCGCTGGAAAAGGAAACCGATTCCATTCAGGCCCAAGTTGTTGCTGAGCAGGACTCCTAGTTCTCCAGAGCTTGCCACAGTCCTGCTGCACATTTCTTCTCCAGAGCCCACGCTGATCCTTCCCGATCCACTCTGCCTGTGAGCTGAGAAATCCCTCCTGGATGCCCACCTGGAGTGGAGGCTAAATCTTGCCATGTGGAGGGTGCCCTAGGCTTGGGCACTCTTCACGCAGGCAGGGGAGATGCTAGCGGGGCTCACTCCAGGTGCAAATTCTCAGGAGGCAGAGAAGGTCCTACGCTGTATGGGGGACATGCAGCAGCTACTTGAGCGTGAAATGCAAGCTCAGCCCGCCGGCTCTCCTCAACTCGCTGCACCTCAGCCCGCTGGCTCTCCACAGCTTGCTGCAGCTCAGCCTGCTGGATCTCCTCAGCTTGCTGCAGCTCATCCCACTGGCTCTCCACATCTCAATCCACCAGTTTTCGTCACCTCATCACAACTCTCCTCTCTGGCCGAAGCAAGAAGAAGGAGAGGAATCGGGCTGTGACCATGGCTGCCACCTCACCTGACTGCTGCCTCATGAACTCTGCCCACTGGAAACCACCACAGCACTTCCAGAGCCCTGCTCAGGGGGAACTACCACTGTGCCCCCAGAGCTCTGCCCAGAGGAAGCTCACTCTGCTCATCCTTGCCTCTGCTGCACCCCTAGAGGTTGTTCTCACCTCTGCTGTGCTTCCAGAGCCTGTCTTTACTTCTGCTGCACCTCCAGAGCCCATCCTCACCTCTGCTGCATTCTCAGCTTAGTTCCTCCAGAACCTAAGCTCTCGGCTCCCAGCCCAGAGAGGCCATATTGCTCGTAAATGACTCTGTGGCAAGTATGCCATCCAAACCTGACCCAGCTGAGACCACTCCCCTGGTCAGAACACTGTTGTGGGCTGTTCGGCCTGCTCTGCTTCATTTTCCATCTCACAGGGACTGCCCTGCTCACTTTCCAGGTTCCCTGGCTGTGCACTGCTCACCTCCAGGTGTCCAACTGGTGCCCACCTAGTTTCCTAATGTCCTATTGGCACCCACCTTGTCTCTCTTTGTTGCCTGGGTGGCCATCTTGCTGCCACCTCAATCCTCCGCCATTCACCACTAGGCCGATGTACGGTTCCCCGGCTGCTGTCAGGCCGACGCCTAGCCCCATGGCTGCGCCAGGCCGGATGGGGTTGATATGGAAGATGCCATTTTCAAAGACATAGAGTGAGACCCTTTGTGCCTTTCCCAGAGTCCTGCTCCATGGGTCCTTTCCTCAGCTCAATGCTTAGCTGATCTGATCCCAGGTTCTGGGGTGACCATCGGATGAAGCCCAAGAGAAGGGCGTCTTCTGCTAGCCACCAAGACTCCTGCTCACACAATGCTGACTGCCCGGAATGCTCGCCTGCAGAGGCCCGAGGAAGGGACCGATGGCGCACTCCTGCTCCAGGTCTGCTGTATCATCAGTGCCGCTTGGTCCGCTGGCCCTCCAAAGCCCTTTGGTCCTGTGGTCTGGATAGAGTTGGAATTCCTGTCTCGTGAAGTCATGAAGTCAGAGGAATTGACACAGCCCCGAACACAGAATTCAAGATGGCTACACCCTTTAGCAAGAGAAGATAAAGTTGTAGTTTCATACTGTTTATTAGCACTTACATCTTATTTGTGGCTCATTAAATCGGGCGCGCACACAGTTCTGACCTACGGCTGTATGTGAACATGTTGCTACGGTGTTTTATGCGCAAAATAATGCGTAATGTGCTGTTATCCACTGATATTGCTAACAATGGCTAACAATTAACCGGGACTGTTTCAGTAAGCAGAATTTTTTGCTTAAGCAGACAACTTGTCGGATTTAAGGTAGTCTGGGCAAAATGTAAGTGAATGAAAATGAAGGCCATTTAAACTGGGGTAAATTAAATCCGACATGTTAGCTGTGTCAGCAATAAATCTTGCTTTTTGAAACGGGTCCCGGATATTATTAAATGGCTTTCCAACTTGCTGTACTAGAACACTGTTAACTCGTGTGTGATGTCATTCCCAGTTCTGAGTTCCAACCTCTGAGGTAAATGGGACACAGCATTAGATCCTGCCGTGTTACCCTGTCCTGCCTGTCTTTTCTCCTGGTATGTATCCCCGGTGGCTCCCTCATGTTTCTGCTCCTGTCTCTTGTCCCTCTACTTGTTTGTCCTGTCTTGGAATGTGTCATGGTGGTTGTCTCTGCTGCATAAGAACATAAGAAATTTACAAACGAGAGGAGGCCATTTGGCCCATCAAGCTCATTTGGGGAGAACTTAACTGATAGCTCAGAGTTGTTAAAATCTTATCTAGCTCTGATTTAAAGGAACCCAGGGTTTCCTACACTAGCAAGACACTCTGTGTAAAGAAGTGCTTCCTCAAATTCGTTTTAAAATGTTCTCCCACTAATTTCCACTTATGGCCACTAGTTCTAGTATTTAACCTAATATTGAAGTAGCCATTTGGCTGAACAGCATCCAGACCTGTTAGAATCTTATATACCTGGATCATGTCCCCCTTAGTCTCCTTTGCTCGAGGCTAAACAGACTCAGCTCGGCTAACCTCTTCTCATAAGACATTCCTCTAAGACCAGGAATCATTCTTGTAGCCCTATGTTGCACCTTTTCCAGGGCAGCAATGTCCTTCTTAAGGTATGGTGACCAAACCCGCACACAATATTCTAGGTGGGGTCTTACCAAGGAATTATATAATCGTAACATCACTTCCCTTGTCTTAAACTCCACATACCTAGAGATGTAACCCAACATTCTATTGGTCTTTTTTATTGCTTCCCCACACTGGCGAGAGTGGGACATGGAAGCATCAACATACACACCGAGATCTTTGTCGTAATCAGCTACCTTTATTTTAGTGGAACCCATAAAATATCTGTACTTTATATCTCTGCTCCCTGCATGGATTACCTTACATTTATCTATGTCAAATTTCATCTGCCAGGTATCAGCCCAGTTGCTAATTAAATCAAGATCCTGTTGTAGCCTCTGTGCTGCTAGTTCAGTGTCAGCTAAACCACCCACCTTGGTATCATCTGCAAATTTAACCAGTTTACTGCATGTACTGGTGTCAATATCATTAATGTAAATTAGGAACAATAGTGGTCCTAAAATTGAACCCTGCGGTACCCCACTATGAACGCAGGGCCACTGTGACATTGTGTTTCTAATAGCTACTCGCTGCTTCCTGTCTGTTAACCAGTTTTCGATCCAAGCTGCTACAGTTCCTAAAATCCCTGCAGCTTTGAGCTTAAGCAAGAGCCGTTTGTGGGAGACAACTTGTTCCAGAAGGTCTTCCAGTGCCCCATAAACCTAAACCCCTCTTTCCTACACCACCATTTTAGCCACACATTTAATCCCCTTATCTCAGCTAACTTAGCCTGGCTTGCACGTGGCACGGGAAGTATTCCAGAGAATACCACCGTGGATGTTATGCTTCTAAGCTTATCCACGGCATCTATAAATTTATGTCCTGTTGCCCTTTTGGTTCTGCTCCTGCCTTTTCTGTACCCCTAGTCCTGCTGTGTGTCCTGTTCTGTGTCCTGCCCCCATGTCTTGCCTGGTGTATGCTCTGTGGTCAGTTTTACTCCATGTCACCAATCGGGTCCTGCATCTTGTGGTCCTTTTCTCAGTGCCACAGTAGTTTGGTTTTTGGTCTCATGTGTCCAGGTCGTGGTGGTGTCTCCCATGCATGGAGAGCACGCTTTGGGAGGGGCAGAGGGGTGGAGTAGGCTTGTCACGACAGATCCTGTCCATCCCCAGTATGACCAGCAGGGCTTGGTACTTGTCCTCTGGAATCCTTCTGTTTCTTCTCAGCAGCGTCCTATTCATAATTCCTGATCTAAAAGACAAATATCAAGACCTGAATCATTTCCGTCCTCCCTCATTAGAATCTGTAGGCACTGTAGACATCCTTAATTCAATCTGCTACTGCAGTCTGCTTTTACTTTTTAATGTAACTTTCCTGTAAAGCCTAATACAAGAACGCCAGAGTGGTTGGGGATATCAGTTGCTAGATAGTATATGGATGACTGATGAGCTACTCTCCTTAAATAAGACAGGAACTTCCTGATTTGAAACCCACAATCAGAACTGATACATAAACACAAACTTATTCTACATGCAGAACACTATATGCCAACATTTGACAGTGTTCTACTTAATCTAAAGTAATGGTAAGACAATCTAAGAATGATAAAACCTCAAGGACCCTTCTGAAATGAGTGACCATGATCACTGGCCTAGTCAACTTTGCACGATTTACAAGGTCAGTATCCAGTTAAAGTTACTTAATGGCTGAACATCCCATTAACACACTTAATCCTCTGTATCTGTAACAGCAGCCTAGTGTGAACGTTGCCCTACTTGATTAGAAGCATTAAATATGCAAATACTAGAAGTATGAGATTATATTACATTCTGACACATTTTTGAGTAATAATATTTTGTCATATTGAATCAGCCCCTCACTTTTTTATGTTATGCTGGAAAATGCTCCAATTTCAGTATGTTTAAAACAATCACATTTTACAGTATATTCCCTTCCATTTCAAATGATCCAACTATAAAGCCCAAAAGCATTTTATTACGTTAATGTGTTGGTTATAAATGGCAGCAATAATTGGTTACTAAGATATGCTAGGAACAGAAAGGGGTGTAGTTTGATTTGTCCAAGGTTGTGGGTTCAAATGCTGATTTGAGATAGCAACTGTCATTTCTTTTTCTTTAATATGATGCTCCACATTAGGCTAATTAGAACCTGGTGAACTGAATTTCCTATTTGCTCCTCACCCTGAGGTTTTAAATAAATCCTCTCATCCCATTGTTTAGCACACACAGACCGAAGTATCTCCTGTAGCTAATGCTTTTACTCTTCACCTATTTGTCCGGTTACAGATTTTGCCAAATTTTGCCAACACAGTTTTTGAAAGCTGCAATATTTAATGCAGATGATATGGATCCAAGGGCTAGAGGTTGGGTTTGAGTTTGATGCTGTCCCACTAAAGAGCATCAGGAAATGAAGTAGGCTTTCTTCAAAGGATATGAAACAAACATGATTTTTTTTCCCTCTTTCAATTAAGGGCCCGTCAACATAATTCATTTCAATTACTGACATGTTAGATTTCAGGTACAGATTATATTGGCTCGCTGATAGCTCCTTTATTCCGGAGAAACAAAATTGATATGCTTTTTAACAAAATGATTTACTCAAACCACTCAGGTACTATTTTTACGCAAAGTAAAAAAATACTCCTATTGAAGTCATCTGACATCAAAAGCTTTTAA
Organism: Brienomyrus brachyistius; assembly: GCF_023856365.1. Lineage (NCBI taxonomy): Eukaryota > Metazoa > Chordata > Actinopteri > Osteoglossiformes > Mormyridae > Brienomyrus > Brienomyrus brachyistius. The sequence goes on from NC_064548.1 coordinate 20,961,831, forward strand.
AAACATCATTCATCCCTTAAAAGTTTTCTGAGCAGCCTGTAAGTGTTCATGCAGGAAATGCCTTCCATTCTTTTTTTTTTTCTTGGACCATTAATGCATCTCAATTGGCCTCCACCCCCACATGGAGCACATGACCAAGAAAAACACAGCTTTCCTGATCACCTCTACTGCCCTAGTTGTGGCGGAGCCCCCCAGGGCTCAGCAAAAGCAACTTATTGCATGTTGGAGCCAGTAGGGCCAAGTGCTGTTTACTCGAGGAGTCAGGGGTGGGGGTTAGTTGCATTGCCTGTGAGCTCAAGGTAACCTACAGTAACAAGGCACCAAGAATACTTGAGTGCAACAACAATATAAGGGACATCAAGCAATTGACCAAGCTCAAGCATCAAAGCCTCTCCATAAAGTACAACTATCAGGTAAAAAAAAAATTAAAATAACAAAAACATCATAACTTTATACTATTTAACTGTAAGCTAAACAATATCATAAAGACGCACATTAAAAGTATGAAACTGTTATTTGATTTGTAGCCCAGTGTAAGGCTTGTAAATGTGTCATTTTAAACTCTGTGCAACGTAAACATGTCACAAAGTTGTTTTCCCACACCGAGAGCTCATAGGGCCCGATTTATCATCCCGCACCTGTGTCAGCGTGCTGAAAACCATTTACCAACAAACTCTCTAGCAGGACACAATGGGCTTTGCACCAGCAAAAATGTATCGAAAGTAGGATGGCTGAAAAATATTTTGACTAATGAATGTTTAAATTAGGAAGTTACCAAAGCAACCTGCAAAATCCTAGGAGAGGGATATGCGATGTTCCCATTAAAAATGGAGTCAATGCTGTCCTGCTTCTCAACATTCTTCACCCATCATCATCATCACCATCATCATAAAAGTTAGGCCCGACTTACACATTTAGTTATCATTTGGAATATTGGAGACTGATATTAGACTACAAACCAATCTGTAACACTCACCCTAACCTTATTCCCAACCCAAAACCTAGCTCCAATTCAAACCCTAACCCTATCTCAACTTTAATCCCTTTCCTCATGAAATCTATTGGAATATAATCTACAAAACCTTTCCCAGCATCCAGAAGGATATTGCATGGATGCCCTTACTTGACTGTGTCCCTGCTACAGTTTTTACTGTGTACTTTGATTGGCTCCTTATCACACATTGCCCAAGAAATACATCTTGTAGTTGGTCGATTCCGGACCAATAACAGAAATACCTGCACACAGGACCTCTGACTAGTTCTTATGCTGAACTCTGCCCCTTTAATTATGACCCTATTCCGAAAGTTCCTCATAGTATGATCCATGTTCCAAGTGAGGGTAGCTCAACACCTGGGCTCCAACATGAAATGGAAATGCACTTAGTGCCATTTACTATGCATATGAGGATGATGATGATGGTCGCCTACCCCATCCTGCTGTCCCTGAGACACACAAAGATCCATACACAGGGTCACAGCAATGGGTTAGCCACCTATGGTGCTTGTGGAGCTGGGGATTAAGGGCCTCGTCAGGAGTCTGGGAAGAGCCACGCACTGCTCTCCACCCTGCCACGCTCAAAAAACAAAAACTTACTGAAGGCCAAATGAAGCTTGATTAACCTTTTGCTGTATTCCTTGAGGGGCGGCATGGTGGTGCAGTGGTTAGCACTGTTGCCTCACACCTCTGGGACCCGGGTTCGAGTCTCCGCCTGGGTCACATGTGTGTGGAGTTTGCATGTTCTTCCCATGTCGTCGTGGGGTTTCCTCCGGGTACTCCGGTTTCCCCCCACGGTCCAAAAACATGCTGAGGCTAATTGGAGTTGCTAAATTGCCCGTAGGTGTGCGTGTGTGAGTGAATGGTGTGTGAGTGTGCCCTGTGATGGGCTGGCCCCCCATCCTGGGTTGTCCCCTGCCTCGTGCCCATTGCTTCTGGGATAGGCTCCGGACCCCCCGCGACCCTGTAGGATGAGCGGTTTGGAAAATGGATGGATGGATGGATGTATTCCTTGACCCCACTAGATGGTGCTCTTAGTTTGCTTTTGGGCATGCTTTGAGCCCTTTTATGAACAGAGGGCACCATCTAGTGGGGTCAGAAAATACAGCAAATGGTTCATGAAGTTTCATTTGGCCATCACTACAAAAAATCAGGGGAGGATGTGAATGTAGTCCCTCGCTACCAGAAATTATGCAATTGAGATTCCTACATTTCCTCTGGGTACTCCAGTTTCCCCCCACAGTCCAAAAACATGCTGAGGCTAATTGGAGTTACTAAATTGCCCGTAGGTGTGCATGCGTGAGTGAATGGTGTGTGAGTGTGCCCTGCGATGGGCTGGCCCCCCGTCCTGGGTTGTTCCCTGCCTCGTGCCCATTGCTTCCAGGATAGGCTCCGGACCCCCCGCGACCCAGTAGGATAAGCGGTTTGGAAAATGGATGGAGATTCCCACATTTGGGGAATTCACAGGGGTCAACACATCCGCAGTGCAATAGCTGAGCCTTAGCCTGGCTGAACTCCCTTCGTGATCATGATATCTCCCCTGCCAGGTATGTATCCATCTAGAATATATTCTATTGATTGTTTGAGCAGGTGCAGTATAACCGGAAGGACACTGGCTCCTTGAACACATGGGTCCCTTGTGTTCACACTTTGTTTTTTTATGGTGCAGGGTAGAGGTTATAACTTCTAGTCAGGTATACTTTTAACTGTAAACGGTTAGTAGGAAGTAGTGATGTGTTTTTGCAATCTGATGACAGCAGATTAACTACAATTTCTTCTTGTTTACTACACTTAAATTGTTTAATGACTAGCATGAAAATGTAACAGGAGATACAGAATAGTAGAGGGCTGAGACTTGTGTGCAGAACTAGTGCAATGACAACTCACAAGAGCATAATCCTAATAAAGGCTAAACATATGACATCACTATTACATTCTAATTCCACGAGTGCACCCACCTATTTTAGAGGCGTGGTAGTATTATTTTGAGCTTTAGACTGACTATTCTGAATTCATTAAATTTAGTTTTTCACATATTACATCGGGTCCTGACATTGAATAGTATGCATGCATTAAATAATACTGATCAATGATTTCATTAAGAACCGATTACCAAGGAGTGTGATTTATTATTTTTTGTGCCATCCAATATGAAAATATATTGCATTAATATATTGATACTAATAAACTATAGACACTAATTTGACAGATAATGGACTGTCCATGTAATTAAGCCTCACTTTATTTCAAGCAAGCTATACATCTCAATACTAAAATTATGAAACAACAGGGAAGTGGTTTCGTGGATACAATAACAAAATAAAAATGAATGTCGTTATATTCAAATTGGTGATGCTGGACTTACATTATAATTTTAAAAATAAAGAAAAAGACACTCAATAACATTTGCAGGATATGGAACATTTTCACAGATTTGGTAGGAGAAGCAAATCCCTTGGACGCTGAGCCGAGAAAATTCTATGGACATATTATAAGGAAAAAATCAACCAGACCTCCTGTTCTGCAGCTTTCTTTATCTATCTGTCAATTACGGAGGCCACAGACACTGCAGGTGGGGAGGAATGTTGAAGGTGTGCAGCCAAGCAAATGGGACATGAGGGGAAAACACATTCTCACACATTTGTGTTAATAGTCCGAAGCAGCGCTGAGTCTAATTATGAGTCATATCCATCACACATAATGAGACCTGTCATTGATATTTAGTGGGGAAAGATTGCAACTTTATGTGCTATTTGAGGAGGCCACCATGAATTTACCAGTTCCCCTTTCTGACAGTAATGGCTTATCTAATTTAACAAATGGAATATAACAGAACTGGAAATGAAAAAGAAATAAAATCAGCATGTTAGAGAAACAATGGTTTCAGATCGGGTGTCTACAGATGAGGTCACTAATGAGGTCAGAGTTATCATATGCACTACTACCACGGTTATGGTCCCTAGAAAGGCTCTGGGGTCAGAGTTACCAGAGTTATTAGAGCTAGAAGGTAAGCTATGGAAATATCGGGGTCATATGTAGCAGGTAAACTACAGAAACACCAGATTCACACCTAGCAGGTCAGCTACAGAAACACCAGGCTCACAGTTAGTAGGTAAACTACATGAACACCGGGGTCAGAGGTAGCAGGTAATCTACAGAAACACTGGGGTCACAGTTAGCAGGTAAGCTACAGAAACACCGGGCTGACAGTTAGCAGGTAAGCTACAGAAACACCGGGCTCACAGTTAGCAGGTAAGCTACAGAAACACTGGGGTCACAGTTAGCAGGTAAGCTACAGAAACACCGGGGTCACAGTTAGCAGGTAAGCTACAGAAACACCGGGGTCACAGTTAGCAGGTAAGCTACAGAAACACCGGGCTGACAGTTAGCAGGTAAGCTACAGAAACACCGGGCTGACAGTTAGCAGGTAAGCTACAGAAACACCGGGGTCACAGTTAGCAGGTAAGCTACAGAAACACCGGGCTGACAGTTAGCAGGTAAGCTACAGAAACACCGGGCTGACAGTTAGCAGGTAAGCTACAGAAACACCGGGGTCACAGTTAGCAGGTAAGCTACAGAAACACCGGGCTGACAGTTAGCAGGTAAGCTACAGAAACACCGGGCTCACAGTTAGCAGGTAAGCTACAGAAACACCGGGGTCACAGTTAGCAGGTAAGCTACAGAAACACCGGGCTGACAGTTAGCAGGTAAGCTACAGAAACACCGGGCTCACAGTTAGCAGGTAAGCTACAGAAACACCGGGGTCACAGTTAGCAGGTAAGCTACATAAACACCGGGCTCACAGTTAGCAGGTAAGCTACAGAAACACCGGGCTGACAGTTAGCAGGTAAGCTACAGAAACACCGGGGTCACAGTTAGCAGGTAAGCTACAGAAACACCGGGGTCACAGTTAGCAGGTAAGCTACAGAAACACCGGGCTGACTGTTAGCAGAAATACCACTCCCTCTATATTACACTTTTTTTTCCAGCTGATCTCATAAAAACTTACTATATAAAAAATCTGACTATATGATTAGCTCAGGTTTTGATAATCTGAGTTCAAAATGATAATAAGTAGGTTAGCTAAGGACAAATGTCAGTTTATGTGTTTTATATTAGCAATGCCTGTAATAGTGAAAAGATATTGCTTTATCCAGTACAGGGTCATGGTAAGGCCTGCCCTCTATCTCAGGAAGCCAGTGACTCGAGGCAGCGGACATCAGTTCAATTAATCAATGACAACTTAATCATAATAAAAATAGAATTTTCCTCATCTGGCGTATTTTATGACTATCTGAAAATATTTGGAATTAGCAAAACAAAACAAATTAGTATTGAACTTAATTTCTATCAACCAAAGCCTTGTACGACTTAATATAATTGAAAAGTTACATTGACTTTAATATGATTTCAATCCTTTAGTTTATTAGATCAACAACTCACTCAAGAGTCATTAATTATGAGTTGAAGATAAACGAGCATTCACGGCGAGTCTTCAGAAAAAAGGTTGAAAACCGCTGACGTAGTGAATCCATTGACCTACTTCAATGTTATGTGGTACCAGACATCTGTGCTAATGTTGTGCGATACTGAGCATCATTTTCTACCCCAAGGTATGTATGACAGACCAGTGTAGCATAGTCTGCCACAGCTGGCTTGTGTATGTGGTATGTTTCCTGTGATATCGCTGATATGCTTGATAGCATCATATATCACGTGCTGTAGCAAATAATTCATACTGCTACTTAGAGGTCACTTTCGGATGCAGTGATACTTGTGAGTCTTAATTCACTGTCCGACCATTAGAGGGCGCTGTTTAGATTACTTCACGGGTGCTCATATTGTCCTTCTGTATGCTATAACCTTTCAGGGACTATACATCCACTCAATAACTTTACCATCATGACTTCAGATGCAGTTGTAATTGGGGTTCATCCTAGTCATCATCAGACCCTCCCCTTAATTATTACAAGCATGACATTCATGAAAGACACTATTTATTATTTTGCTGTATTTACAAAGTCATATCTTTGAGAATGAAATAGACTAGTAGTCTATTTGAAGATAGTCATCTTCTCACTGAAATGTTTAGCAAGTTACAAGTTGGATTTTTTTTCCCCGAACTTAGGTATTGGTTAGGCTTGATGTTATTTTGCCATAACTGATGTTGATGGTCTTGTACATTCTGTAATAGAGCTCTGTCATCGAACAGCCATTGTTTTATTGAATAGATTAATGGTATCCCTGAATAGCTAAAACAACTATTAGCACCAGGAAAAAACACACATCAGTCAAGGCTATTGCCTGAAAGAACCCAATACCCAGAGGAAGGCAAGTACCATTTCTCAGCAACACCTTGATTAATGCATGTGTTCAGTGCTGGTTGTTGTATGGGCACCCACAATGCATTGCAGACCTACTTCCTCGCTGCCTGGTCTGGAACTGGAGGCCATCCCTCAGTGGAAAGTGGTTAAGCCATTACTAGGCGTCCTTTGGCAATGAATCATGTGTTGGTCTTTAAGTGACACTCAAGGACTTTTCCAATCATTCTGCCATCATCTGAAACTCAGTTTACAGGTATGTGAATTTTACAGGTTGACTAAGTATGGACCTAAGGGGTCACAGAGTGACCACTCTGAATAGCTCCCCAGTATGTATCCTTTTCTGAGTACTGCCGTTGATCCTGATGGAGGAGAAAGAGTTATTTTTTTCTGGCCATGGATGAAGGCTGGTCTTTGCATTGATGCTTTGGCATGCTCTTTCGAGGCATGTATGTATGAAATAGCCCTCATGTAAACGGAAAGAAAGAAGGACTGGGCTAATTCTGGGTCCCCCCTGCGTGGGTCACCTCTGAATACTTACAGAGAAAGATGGCAGTAGGGGCAGACACGAATGGCTGTAAATGCATTCTTCCAGGAAAATTAGATTAAGCCATTTTCTGAAATATGCAATTATCATTATCTCTAAAATGGCCGAATATAAAATAATTGAAATCACGAGTATACATCACCATGAGTTGGCTTTGTTGACCTTTTCTTTTTTCAATAACAACATTACTGGCTAAGCAAACGGAGAATTGTGGGTAATGGCAGCCATCAATATGGCTGTAATATCATTGCACGACGCATCACAGTCATTATGGACCTGCTGATTTAGAACCATAACTCACAGCAATGACCAAGATGTCAGAAGAACGGATTTTATTACTCAGGGGATGAATATTGCAGTCAATCAATATCGAAGTGGCAAGACGCACTATGGGTTTGCCTTATGAAACTTGTGCAGGAAACGAAAGGAACCTACTTTATCAAACTCATGTAGGAAAAGGTCAAGAGGAAGAAAAGGCTGGGGATAGACCCAGATATAAGCTGATATTAATTTGTTCCTGTCTAATGATGGCTGTGAAAAGGTTGAAGACCTTGGAAACCATAATCTTCCGTAACACGATGCCCTAGCATTACACAAAGAATTCAAGCAAAAGGAAACTATATCTCATCTCGATTCCCTTATTTGATTATTCTTATTTGCTATTAGTATATAGACACCTACAGAAAGACAGTAATACTGTATGGACGAATTATTCTGAGGGCCAAACTTGATCTCAATTTAATACTCAACAAGTCTGGTGCCAATTACTGGAAATAAGGTCCAAAAATGATAAGCTCCTTTTCCTTACTTTATATACACTCTCTGTTCCAGTCACAAGTTTCTGTTACGAAAAAAGTAAAAAAAAAAAAAAAAAAATCAGCATCAATTTGCATATTTTAGTGTTGGATCATTCTTTGATGTCACAATGACATAAGTGTCACTGTCCCAAAAAAGGATTTGCATGGCAGCTCAGCACAAAACAGGCATTAACCTCAAAAAGTCTGCCATCTAAGTTCTATTTCTAACAATATTTGATTTTTTTATTTATAACAAAAGACTTTTTCTCAAGATAAGAAGAAATTGTGTGGTTTATTTTTCCTTGAAAATTTTCCTGTCTCTTGACGATCCTGACTGTTCGCTGAGACTCACCATTTATATTAGTGATCTCGGCACCACAACATGAATGCCTACACAGTGGGTGTTTTTTATCGTTCATTTTTATATTAGTACTTGGTTTTAAAACATCAACTACTGAAAATAAGCATTGAATTTATGTGCATATTTGGACACGTAATTTGTTATATCTTGCCCAATACATAAATGTCAAGGAACATCTGAACTTTTGAAGTGTCAAACATTGCCGATGTTCTGACATACCCAATTAACTGAGCATTAATGATAGCTGGTGATTAATGAGATGGCTGTGGACATTAACTGTAAATCTTCGGATGGAACATGAAACTCCTACTGATACAGGGCTGAAATTAATTTAGACAATCTACTTAATTAACAAAAATTTGTATGTGCAATTAAGTGAACTGTTAGGTGAAACTGGCCCGGGATACAGGCAGGGTTGGGTTATGTGTGTGTGTGTGTGTGTGGGGGGGGGGGGGGATTTGTTACTTAGATCTATATACTTTTCACAAAGTGTAGTATTGAAGGGCATACTTGGTTCTGTGGTTCAGGTACATTGATGGTTGATCATGAGAGCTGTATGCTTGTATCATTGCTGTGATGAATCTGCTAAGCAAGATTTTGCCTACTGACTGTGACACAGAAATAAGTACATAAATAAAGACATACACATGTATACTGATATTTGTGCCATAAATAATTTGCTGACACTGTCTAACAAGACACAATCTGCTACTGAGAGGCACTAAATAATCATAAACTACTTATGAGAAAATAAGTTGAAAAACACAAGTTGAATTTCATTCAATAAAAGGATTCCACATCATTAGTGGTCTAGAACAGAAGATCACCCCATCATGCTTCATGGATAATTCGTGAGTTTCTTATCAGAACTGACAGGTATGTTTTTGCGGAGAACATTTCTCACTTTGCTGTACATGACCCGAGAAAGGCCATCTTCATGCCACGTTTTAATGATTTTTAGGACAGTTTCCCAATCCGGTCCTCAGGGACCTGCAACAGTCCACGTTTTTCCTCCCTCCCAGCTCCAGGAGCAAAAATGTGGACTGTCTTGGAGGGAGCAAAAACATGAACTGTCTGTGGGTCCCCAAGGACCGGGTTTGGGAAACTCTCAACAATATGTAACTGTACTTATGTTGCATAAATGATGACTGCTACTCCAGAGTCCCTTTCTACTAATGTTCCAGCTCCATAATGGATGGTTATGCATTACTTGTGAATGGAAAAAGGAAAAATATAAATGAGGAAACGAAGAGCGTTCATGGTGATCTGGGTCCCAGGCTATGATTATGAATAATAATGCTCCTTTTTAGGGGGACTTCATTCATTTATTTGCTATAAAATGATATATTTGTTACAATATTAAAAACGTTACAATATTAAAATTGGAACTGAAATGCAAAATTACCCAATTCATGAGGCAATCTGGTTTTGAATCCAGCTCTACTATCTGCTCTATCTAACTTAATTGGCAGAATTATAGAACAGAATGCCTTTATCGTCATTATACAGGTGGCAAGTACAATGGCATTTGATATATGTGAGCAGGTGCAATGATGTGCCCTTACCCCATGTGTGTTTGTGTTCCTGTATGTTTTAATGCACATATACCAATCACTTATTGTAACCATAACTTTCTTTGTGTGCCTGTGTATCTCTGTGAGTATTTGTGCATTGACACAAAAAATTGTATTCCTATACAACGTGCTGCCTGTGATTGCAAGCTTACACACATATACCAAGCAATTACATCATACCTTTCATTTCAGCAAGATGTACACAACCACAGTAAGATAATGCTTATGAAAACCGAACACTCATGTTCACTCCTGGAGAAAAAAAAAATGGTTCAAACCCAAAACTGCTAATCATTAGGCTTTATGGGTCTCCACAGCAAATAGCCAGAAAATATTTTTTGCACACGCAGACATGTGTTAGTTTGAATTCTACAGTATATCAAACATTTAAATATTTTTATGATTTAATCTTTGTGTGCAAGAAGACTGGGTTCCTGCTTTTTCACGCTAACAGTTCAGTTCAGCGGCGAGCTAACGGTGGTACTGGTCTTGGCAGTGGATTTTCTTTTAGTCCTTGTTCATTTTCAGACCAATGACTTATTGCTAAGACCATTAAAATCGTAGCATTTTGCAATTTTGGATTTGGCCCTTATTTCTGCCCAAGAGTGCAGAAAAAAATAGCTGAATATCTTGCAAAATCCACACATTACACCCAAAAACCATTTAATCAGAATAAAACAAAACGTAAAAGTCATTCGCTCTTAATCATTCCAACATGCCGAGTGAATTTTAAGCACCCAAAATAATGTGACTGAGACTTCAAAAGACAAGCATCACATCCTCAAAGTAAGCCGGGGCCTCTGCCTTTCCTTTCTTGCAGAGATGGGTGAAGTTGCACAGACCTGGAAATCTAGGTTTCAGTAATGTGCTCTGTATTCTTAGTCTGTGATATATCACACACATCCATGATATAATAAATCAGCCACCACCAACTGTGGCCCAGGAAAATCTATAAAAAGTATCTCCAGAATCCAGAGAAAAGTAAATATTTATTTTTAGGCTCTGCAATCAATCGTTTGTACCTGACAGAACTTTCAGGGAAAACAACGTTCGGCTGTTCGCACTGTGTATAATGTGAATCTGATTTTCGGTGTTTTTAAGCAGTCATCTGCACACACTGACAGACATGTAAGATAAGGATGTGCTGGGAGTTTGGGGGGTAATTCCATACTTCTATAAACGTGCACTCACAGAAAGGTGTCCCTACATGTATGTCCGGTAACAAGGAGGTCATAGCTCATGAACCCCTGCTAACGGTTACAAAAGGGGGACAGATGAATTCCAAAATGAGTATGAATGTATATCAGCACTGGGAGTCAATGAATGAAGTTTCTCAAGGAGGATAGAGTTGCTGAGAACATCATCCCCCCACACTTCCTTTCAGAATATCACGAAAGTCAAAATGTAGATTTCCCTCATTTGTGGCCTGTTCTCCTCTATGATTCAGGGGAACAGACAAGGGTCCACAGAATTTTGAGGGCATAACATCTGTTTCGCTTTCATTAATGTCAGTCTGACACTTTTACGCTTATTTTTATAACACGTACCATCTGTGTGTGTCCCAAATGTTCATCACTAGGGTTGTACTCCACTTATTGTCTAACAGCAAAGTTGCGCATGAATGCACTAAATGAGTGTTGTTCATTGAACACATTCATATTTTTGGTGAATGGTGAACTGAATGAACCAGGTTGCAATTAATCAACGAGGCCCCACACACCAGAAGTAACAATAACAGGCAAAAAAATTTACTTTCATATTGTTTTGTGAAACATAATGATTTACGATATCTCAGAATCGTGCCTCGGGAAATGATCACGTGATGATCTTGAACTCTTGATCAGTATTGATCAACTCCAATGCGCTGGTCATGATACTAGTATTCTGTTTATATCAATAAAGTTCACTCCAAGAACTTTCTAATGGAAGCACTTGAACACAAACCAAAGTCGAAGTTTGGAAGTAATTAGTATTTTACAGAAAGCTTAAGTTTCGAAGAAAGCACATAAGCTGTGAGGGAAGATTTTCATTCTGCCCCTTCATTACAGATATCCAGAAGGGCAAACTTTATTTTAAATACTTGTTTTCAAAGTTAAAATCCTTATTTATAAACCACAAGTCCTTATAAAGTCCTTATAAATGAAATAAAATCCTTTCTTAATTAAATCTTTGTTTCTTCTCCAAACAGAAACTGCCGCTAATCAATGTTGCCGTAACAGCTGCCTTAGTCAATAGTTCGATGATCTGATTGTAAATCCACACTGTGCAAAGTGTTTATATGAGTCATTACTCGCGGGCTGTTCGTGTGATATGTGGCGAGAGTCACTTTACATAAAACAATGAAACAACGAAGACCAAAGATTTGCATGATGTGACTTGACTGAGGTCACATGCATCTTTTGACCTGCATCCTCGTTCTAATAATCTGCTTAGTGGGAGGCAAAGCCTAATACTATAGGATCCACTTACTGCAGAAGACATATTTTCTAAATGTCGTGCATTCTTAGAATACTAAAATGTAACTGATCTGCAAATATCACTGGGATATCGAATTCAGGAAACATTACCGTGAAATTCAGGTCCTGTCCTACTCTCCACTCTTCGCACGGTATTATGTGAATTTTTTCTTCCCTCCATGAAACACGTTGAAACACGTTCATTTCCTGAAGCAGAAGTTCTCTGCACCTTGTTTCCCTGCTGATTATACTTTTATGCGTGTGATGCAAACATAAAAAAATCCATCTAAATGCAAATGGAAGCATATAGATAGGTTTATTTGATTAATAAGATCAAGCATAATGCCTCTTTTGGCTACTTAATCAACTTAATTATGCACCATGATTCGTGAAGATATGCAGATTAGCTGACTTATTGTCGTATATAAAAATGATTCCGACATAACAAACCCCCGAACCGAGATGAGAAGCTGCCTGCAGCTCTCCGATCCTCTGAATGGGAGTATTGTTAGGCAGAGGTGAGCCGCATCTTTTGGGATCTTAGGCGGTGCTTTGCCTCGTTCGCTGTGCGTCTGCGACCTTTCTCACAAGAGCAGCTACTCAGACGGTGCTCACGTTGCTTATTAGGCTGATTTCCTGATGCATTTTAACCTTCCACTCTGATCTAATGTAAGGCAAAGGCCAGATAAATGACAGGAGCAGCTCCTTAATGATGGCGGGGAGATGGCGCTGTGAGCAGGGCGAATGGCTGATCTGTAACGCAGTCACATGACGCGGGACGTACGCTGTAGGGTCCCTTTCTGAGGCGACTATTGCGTTTCTATATACTGTGTTGTATATTAAAGCAAGATGCCTCAGTTAAACATGTATGTACAGAAACCATCTGCTAACAACAACAACTTAGATTATTATGATCATAATTATAGAAACTGTATTCTGGCCTCAAAATATATAAATACAGTAATATTACATTCTATTCCATATCTAATCATAATGACACAGTGGAATACACCCAAGTCCAATTAATGGAAAACAGTCACGAAATGGTACTATAATTAAGCCTGCCCACACTAGTAATACAGCCATGGGAATCGCTGGAACAGAAAATATTAATAATAGATAAAGATGAATGGGATTTTATATCTACCCCGCCAATCCATAGCCTAAGGAAGTGGCTCTGAATATTTCCTTTGACGTGCAGCAGTGAGCATCCCTGTCAAAGATGCATCATCCTCTGGATATTCTCCACCTACATTTTACTCTCTACGATGCATCTGAGATACCCCCTAGAGGTCCTGCTGCACTCCTGTGGCCAGCATACGGCCACACGAGCCCATTTTCACGGTGCAGCGCGCCGGAGCATTATCGACGGTGCGGAGTGCTGAGGTCATGTGCCGTTCTCCACAGCTGCACAGTTTTATTATTATTTTATTTTATTTCTGAAGCTAAAAGCCATCTGATCAATCGGTATGCATTAAATATGTGGCGGGAGTGAAAACATGTCTACCGATGTGTAGAGCAGCTGTTGTGGGCTGTATCAGATTTTTTTATTAACACTTCCACCCCCATAACTGCCTGTGACAGGGACAGAAGACCATATTCAGGTTGTCACCGCTAGGACGCGCCTTTGGGAACTGGAGATATTCCGTAGATCAGGGGTGGGCAATCTGATCCACAAAGGGCCAGTGTGCATGCAGGTTTTTGGGATAACCTTTGGGTCAGCCATTCAAACCCAGGTGTGAGGACTCTTCAGCCAATCAGTCCTCTAATTAGTAATATAATTAGGGAGTTGCAGTGAAAATCCGCACACACAGCGGCCCACCCTGGGTAAGATTGGCCACCCCTACCGTAGACCAAAGCGTAAGGTGTCCCCTCAGGAATATTTTAACTTGACAACGGAAACCGAGAAAAGGAATGGATGTAGACATTTAACCAGAAATAACCCCAGAAAAAAAGCATCTATTTCAGATAGAATAGTCGCACTACAGGGAAGATAAGATCCAGCAGGCGACAAATAAAGGGATCAGGGGGACTGGGAGCAATGGGAACTCCTGCTGAGCCGGGTACTGAAGACGCCAGAAAGGTTCCCCAGAAAGGACGCCCTGTTTCTCAGCGCTGCTGTGTGAATATTATAGGAATCCCAGAAGAACATTTATATTAGGAAACATCAGTTTGAAGAAGAAGACAAGGACATTCTGATTTGTAAAACTGACGCTGAGAAAAAGAGTTTCAATTTTTGAGTGTAAAAATGTGAATATAACTTGTCAGATGAGTTAAAGCTTTAGTAGGTAGAATATGAACCAGTTAAATTGTTTTCTCAGCACTTTATATAGTATTCCAGATCAATTAACAATCCATCCATCCATCCATCCATCCATCCGTCTTTCAACAGCTTGTGATGGGTACTGATACCTAGAAAGGGCAACACACAGTGCGATGCAGGGGTACACCCCGGATCAATGTTAGTCCACTGGAAGGTACACACCAACAGCAAACTACTGGACATTTAGAAAAATCACTTCATCTAAATGCATGTCATTGGACAGTGACGGGGGCGGCATGGTGGTGCAGTGGTTAGCACTGTCGCCTCACACCTCTGGGACCCGGGTTCAAGTCTCCGCCTGGGTCACATGTGTGTGGAGTTTGCATGTTCTCCCCATGTCGTCGTGGGGTTTCCTCCGGGTACTCCGGTTTCCCCCCACAGTCCGAAAACATGCTGAGGCTGATTGGAGTTGCTGAATTGCCCATAGGTGTGCATGTGTGAGTGAATGGTGTGTAAGTGTGCCCTGCGATGGGCTGGCCCCCCCATCCTGGGTTGTTCCCTGCCTCGTGCCCATTGATTCCGGGATAGGCTCCGGACCCCCCGCGACCCAATAGGATAAGCGGTTTGGAAAATGGATGGATGGATGGATGGACAGTGACGTTAGAGTGGGTGGGGGCTGGCATTGACGCTTGCAGGGGGGCCTTATCGGCCTCCACTGACACTGGACGTACCCTTAAAAAAGCCTTACGACACAAAAGATTTCCAAATTTACATCACTGATGACCAACCAGCTATATGTAAAGTAAATAGTCCTTCCACTTTTAGTCTCAGAGTTATTTGATTAGAGTTTCTGTGACGTGTAACTCGATACAGAGTCAAACCCATACTGTAATTACTCCAACAATGTACTCACAGACTGCCAGGATCCTTACAACGGTCCAAAATAGTGATTAGTAGCTCAGTTGCAAACTGTTGATTCACCTTATACATATTTTTCCATATTTTTGTAAAATTTGTTTTGCCTTGTTAAATTTCACATGACGATTTCTATAACACCATACAAGTGAAGGGCAGTTCTAAAATTAATTTGAGCATCTGCTAGTGGTTCTGATTGCCGCAGGTCATGTTCCCGTGTTCTCTGTACTGTATGTCCAACCGGACAGATGTTGCAGGTTCTTTTCCATGCAGTATATGGGCTCTAATTTGCCGAAGGGCACTGACACGATAGGCTGGATGTTAGCGTGAGTCAGGGTCAGTGTAGCCCCGTGCCAGTCCGTGCCAAGGACGTGGATAGTGGTCACCGGCAAGGCCGTACCAAAGCCACAAGCTGGGTTCAGGTTCCTGCCTCTTCAGCTTACTTCCTGCCAAAACCCTTCTGCTCTCCTTGTCACAGGATTCTTTTGTCCCTGAAAAACAACAGTTTTTTCTTCTGCTTTTCTCAGTAAGTGTAAAAAACAAATTGGGTCACTATGTTGAGCAAGAATTTCCACATCCTTTGCTTTTCATTTGGCTCCTTTCTGGTTGGGAAAGGAACAAGTATTATAGGAGAAATGGATCTGGGTTGCCAAATGCCAGGGAAAACATTCTTCTGGATTTCCAAAAAAAATCACACCTTCTCTCATTTTGAATACACAGTATTTTATGACATACAGTTATCTGAAGGGTCACCCGAATGTCAGAATTATAGAAAACAGATTTTCCACCATGAATATAACAAGCGAAAATGCATGCCACTGAAATGATTGGATAATTTATGCTTGTGTTCTTGCTATTGCTGAAATATTTATTATGCAAATATGCATTTTATCTGTGCTTCTATTATTGCATTGCATCACTGTAAGCTGCAAGCTACGTGGGGAGCCGATTCCTAATGTTTGCCAGGGAAAGTTTTATGGAGAAATAATGATGCTTCTTGCATGATTTATTTATGCAATTCAACGTTTTAAGGAACAGATTATCTTGTAAAACTAAATAATTTGTTGTTATGATGAGAGTGGAGATGAAGAAGGATGGGAGGGTGGAGACAGATGGAGCTGGCTTTCCTAAAGGACTGAGATGTTCAACTAATCGACATCAAGGGATTATTATGGGCTGTGAGCATTCTTTTGTAGCTTAGGCATCTCATTTCCGCTGAAACATGTATAAGTGTAAATGTTTAACGAAATTCCAGACTTTCGCGGAGATTTCATGATAAAGGCATTATCGTACATTTTTGTTACTCCTTCCAAAGGCTTTTTCAGGAAACCTGGTCCATCCCTTGGGCGAGTCAAACTGCCACTTCATGACGCCATGGGGAGAAAAACCAGTGGTAGAACAAAAGGGAAAGTTGCAGGAGGCGAGGCGAGGCGACACGCCATGCACCGCAGGTGTCGGACAATTTAACATCCTAAAGAAAAGGAGGAGGTGAGACCTGCAGCCACTCAGGAGACACTCGGCCAGATGTGTGGTCCATCTGCCCTCTATTGCTATGGCTGATCTGCTGCTTTCCGTGTTTACGGAGCGCAGCGCTGATCGTGAGATACTCAGAGGAGAAAATCGGCCTTCCTTCTGGGTTTATTGTGTAACAATAGCCCTTCCCTGTCTGACTCATAGAGTCATCTGCAGACAGATTACTGTGCGTTTAATGTGCCATTATTGTAGGTGCCGAGCTACACCCACAATTCATCTTGCCTTCGTTCACCAGAAGAATTTCTCACATTTATATTGGTCATTTCTAAAAATGCTTTTAAATCTGTGTTACAGTATATGGCTCCTTCCATGTGGGCAAGAACCGCATCCGCACAGTGTTTTCTTCCTTATAGTTACTTGTCAATGTTTAATCTCGTACCATATAAAAATATCATTGTTATCATGGTTTGAATGTGACACAATAAAAGTAACAGAATAACAGCTAGAGCTTCTCTTAATTAGCCTATATCTGGGTATACTTGAACTGAAAAATATGCTTTCTTGTATTTTAGAGCTTGTTTAAATTACATGTATTTCATATAATCACACACACACACTTGAAAAGGCCCTATTATGTATGTTAGTACGATTTAAAGCCACGTTTGTTCATATTGTACCATTCCACAAAACATTTACCCCAAAGAACCTAAAAATAATTCCAGTACACTGACAAAGTACTGCACATGGAAAATAAAACCAGCAGATATAATGTGTCCACCTTCAGATTTTTAGCTTTGCATGCACTCCAAGACTGTGTAAATTGACTGATAAACTTATAATTTCGTTTGTCCAGTCCAGTTCCAAACCGTTTAATTTGCATGTCAGACTTGCTGAGCTCCACCTCCCTACGGACACTTGTTAGAAGCTCTAGTTAATGAATGTCCGCTTGGTTATAATGGAATGCAAATGGTTATGCAAATGTTGTGGCTGAACCTACCACCTGACATGGCTTCCTGAAGTGTGTGTCTGTGGGTGTGTGTGTGTGTGTGTAATTTGAGTTCCACTACACCTTCTGTATCCTTCTTCAGAAAATATGTCCAGGTAAATCACTGGCCGATAGATTTTACTACAAAATTGTCGTTTTTTTTGTGCGGAGGTACTACTCCATGAAAGTTATCAACCAGAGGAGTAAGATGAGACACTAGCATCGCAAATAAACTTGCATTGCCATCACACAAAACGTATATAAAGACACCAGACCCCACAGTGACATTTCAAAAAGCCGCATCCCCCCAGGTTTGTAATTATATCTTTGTGGGGATATCTATGGGGAAAACTCTAATCCCAACATGACAACCTTTAACCCCTACCCAATCCTAACCTTAACTATAAGGAACCAAACAAAATACATGACTTTTGGAATTTTTACTTTTTTGATTGTATTCATAGACCTTTGTGGGGACCTGAAAAATGGACATTTGGTCCCCCACAATGTAATATAAACCTAATATACACACACACACGGATAGACAGACAGACAGACAGACAGACAGACACACACACACACACACACACACACACACACACACACACACACACACACACACGTCCTAGCCACTACCTGCAAGTGGACCACTCACCTGCAGCGTCTGAGAGGTCCACCCCCCCTGGGGACCCCCCCTCTGCCGGCCACTCTAATCCTTAGTTGGCTAATCAGTCTGATCAGAACCAGCTGAGTTTCATTAAGCAAGGTGACTGCTTGCGAGGGGCAGGCGATTATTCACCATGACAACATAAAAAATTCACCATAACCCCTTCTTGCCCTTCTGCTCTCCCGCCCGTCAGCCCTGAATAATTACATTTGATGCAATATTATTATTTTAAGCACCAAAAACGAAGATAAATATTGGATTTTTGTTCTCTTAGCTATACAAATTCACCAGCAAAAAGAATATGGAAATGTTGAGATAGATGAGTAAAGAATAAAATTCGATCAACTTAATCACTGCTAATTATGAGCTCAGTGCAGCAGAGCACAGCCCTCACTGGAGCACGACGCTAAAAACCACTGGATCTCTGTGATGTATGTGAGATTTTTTTCATTTCCTTACTGTAAACTGCCTTCTTTTACACCTCATCCATTTCCATCCACATCTACTTAAAACCACTAAGGCTTACTTGTGGCATTTCACAGTGATGACCAACTGAGTACTCTGTTACTGTGACTCTTTATACTCAAATGGTTGGTTGAAATAAAAACCTTGGTCTGGATTTGTGCTTTCTGGACCTGAACTTTCCACCTCAGTCTATGATGATGATGATGATGATGAGGATGATGATGGTGAGGCTTAGGCTTACCATCGCAGGGAGGACAACCAGCCTTGTGCTCTGCCTGTGTGGCCTGGGATAGTCTCTAGTTCCCTGTGACCCCAAACAAGGGTAAACGGTTTGGAAAATGGATGGATATTCATCTGAATAATAATAATTAATAATAATAATAATAATAATAACAATAATAATAATAATAATAGTAAACTTAAGTCCTTTCTTATGGCTAAAAGTGCTGGAGAGAGCTGTGTACAAAAAACTTTCCATGATTTCGTCTGAACCCTTCAATATTGTGTTGATCTGCTGCCTCTGCCATACAGCCACAGCTCTCTGTTCTCTGCAGCAGAAGCCTAACGATACAAGTTATTCTGCCCTGAAGCAAGCAGATTTTTTCATAAAAAAAGAAGAAACCAATATAAAAAATCCATTCTGTATTCTTCTTCAAAGATTCTCCTGGCTTATTATTGTCTTCTCTCAGTGGAAACCTCACCCCCGCTGGTTCATGGCAGAGATTAAAGGCAGCCACAAAACCAGTGATCCTCACCTGACCAGCCCTGGCAGGCCTTTCTCACCCTTAACATCCCTTCTCACAATCTACAGGTTCTACTCATGTCTTGCAAGGTGTCCTCATCTTTGCCTGCTCTGTTTAACTTACTCATTTTGGGAACACTTCACTTGAGGGGCCACAAATACACCATTATGTTCTTAATTAATCATTAACTCTTACTAAATGTATTAATGTACCACAGATTAAGTCTTACTTACATGTAAATTACTGATTATGTTCTTAGTCGCCAGTCGTTGAGCTTAGTGCTAACAAAGAAAATGAGTTTTTTTTTATGTACATTTTCACTGTTCATGATTTTATTTGTGGCGTCTACTAGAAAAGATTTACATGCTTCAGTGTTCCAAAACCACATTATTTTTCTCATACTGTACATCTCAATTCATCTTCTGCCTGAAACGCTCTGTTACAGTTTTAAGCCACACCCCTGATGAGCCCAGTGTGCTTTGATTGGTCAACTTGTCCTACACATTTTGCCCTTGTCTTGCAGTCTGCAGACAGATCCTTGCAGGTAAGCGGCCAATAAGGATTGTGTTACGAGGTGACCTCACCATGTCACAGAAGTAAGGGCTGGAATTCCAACAGGGAAATGTGCTTCTGCAGTGAGGGTTACTACCATTGGCGTGTACTTTGGGTCTTAACACTTTGCAGACTATTTACACACCCATATGGCTGTATAACAAACTAAAACAAAGGGGAAAACTGTAAAAGCATAATGGGGCCCCTTTAGCCATCATGTTATAGTGTATATAATCATTATCTACCTACTAGATATTGGTAATTATGAATCTAATGAATACGTGTATTTGCTCAAATAAAAAATCCATCCATTTTCCAAACCGCTTATCCTATTGGATTGCGGGTGTCCGGAGCCCATCCCGGAAGCAATGGGCACGAGGCAGGCAACAACCCAGGATGGGGGGGCCAGCCCATCGCAGGGCACACTCACACACCATTCACTCACACACCATTCACTCACACATGCACACCTACGGGCAATTTAGCAAGTCCAATTAGCCTCAGCATGTTTTTGGACTGTGGGGGGAAACCGGAGTACCCAGAGGAAACCCCACGATGACATGGGGAGAACATGCAAACTCCGCACACATGTGACCCAGGCGGAGACTCGAACCCGGGCCCCAGAGGTGTGAGGCAACAGTGCTAACCACTGCACCACCATGCCGCCCCCTTACCTATACTATATCTTGGTAAACCTTTGTGAACTTCTGACGGAAGACAAAAAGTGAAATACTGATGGAAAGTTTGTTCTTCATTACTCATGACTGATCTTTTGTCTCAAGTATCTACAACATCTATTCACGATTTGTACTTGCGTAGTAACCAAGTTACCGTTAAGTTACTAAGGAACCGTATCGTAAAGTCTTACTTCATGAGGATTCTATGGTCTGGCTCCCTCTGCTTGCATCTGTCTTCCATCCCTGATTCGTGTACATTTCCGGTGCTATAACCCAGCCAGAGCTGTCAGTGCCTCAGATGACTGTCTGCTGAATTCATATATTCTAATGTGGAAACTAACGTAAACCGATCAAGATCTGCAGTGTCCATCGCTGTGACAGACACAATGAAAATAGCTATAGTCTATAACTACATCAATGGCTCATGTCACACTCATTTGTACAAGATAGATATAAGTGAAGTCCTGGCTCCTTGCCTCCCTTCCACATTCAAGATAATATTACAATTATTCCCACAATCTTCCCATTCATTGTAAATATATAAAATTATGAATGTTATATATTGCACCTCCCACGACCCTGACTAGGCTGAAAGATAAGTGGGATGAATGGATTTATTGCACCTCTCATACTTTTAATTGAACTGAGGAACTCGGAATTCCCTTCAGTGTGTCAGCTTTTCACGTAGCATATTGTTAATCATTTTAATCTGAACGAATGCAGGATGTCTGTAAAGGATTATCAGAGAAATGGGGGCATTATTCCTTTCTGCTATTCAGCTGGGGGTGTGAGTCTCCACTGTTAAAGCTTTTATTTAGATATATGAGGGTATGAGCTTCTGTGGGTGGTGGCTGGGCTTTGAATAATCTAAAGGAAGCTCTGGTTATTTTGAGAAGACATCATGCAACCCAACTGTCCCTCTCTGTCTGGGTTATGAAGGCCTTTCTTGGGACATGAGTCCGTGTTTTTTATGTATGCATGTTCTGCATTGTGCTGTATTTCACATGTGCACCAAAGTTACTCTAGGTACATGACGTCTCTAGGCTGTGTGCGTGGTGGGAGCGCTTGTGTGTTTTGTGTCCGTTTTCCATTTTCAGAGTGTACAATGTAACCTGCTACCACTGTTGTAGAAACCTGTTGTAATATGTAATATTTATGGGGTAGGACCTGGTCACTGGATGGCCTCACGTATTGTGTGTGTGCGTGTGTGTGTGTGTGTGTGTGTGTCTGTCCTCAGGTGGACCTTCACAAACTTCATGTTGCTGAAACCCGAAGAACCTAACATGTCCTTCTGCTTGATGCACAGTACTGTTCAAAAAACAGGCAGTCATAGAAAGTGTTTAAGCCTATTTATCTGAGCTGGAAGTGTATATTTTCTCAGGAAAAAAATAACAATGTAATATTAGAATACATGCAGGTTAACTGTAATACAGTAAAAATGAACAAGAACATCTTCTGTTCCCCAATCAGTTACTGATATCTTGTAGAAAGGTTAGATGAACACAGCTTCCCAAATGAGGGGATTAGGGCCACCTTATCCATTCCATTTTGTTTGACTTTATTAAATTTCACCACAAGCTCAATTGATTGATTGATTGATTGATTACTTAGCTTTTTTAAGAATGAAGGGTTGACTATTTGTACTACTATATGCTACATATTGGAAGGTTTCTGCAAAAACTGGGGATGATTTTACGTTTTGAAACGGCCAAGCTAACACACTTTGACGGACATAATATCATAGTTTTACACGAACGTGAAGATAATTTAAGCATCATTTTCTTTGAGTGCCTTTGACTTTTGCAAAGTACTGTTGTATCACATTCATTTTTCATTTCAAGCAGCAATTGGATCTCCACCCAGCCTCGCGGACCTAACAGGTTGCAGTGAGCGAGCACAATGTCCTCCTTATCGGGACGCTGGCAACAAAGTTTAAAAACTCGCCACTAGAGGGTGCCGAAGTACTTCTCAAAATGAGCCGTATGTTTAGTTTTACCATTATTTTGTTTGTCCTCAATTCTCCTTAACACATTTAAACAAGTTGTCGTTTTCTGCATGATTTACCGAACACTTCATATTCATTTCAGCATACCGTCTAAGACACACACAAAAACAGACTAACTGAAAAGGGGCAGCCGCTAAAATGGGACTATTTCGTGTTGTTCCTAATGAGGCCTGTTTTGTTTTTGCAAGAATGAAAAGACACATTTTCAGTTTTGGCTTCCTGGCGTGTGGATCACAGCCAGTGGCTGGCAGTTTTATAACATTCCAACTGAGCAAGTCATCATCATCTAGAGTACTTTACCCACCTTCGCCTGGCACGAGAAAATTAACACAAAATTAAGGATGAGAAAGAATTTAATATGCTAATGCCTTTTTCCCTCAAATTAATAGCACAGGCATTTTACTATCCTTAGATTTATTACACAGTTTTCTGCAGAGATTTGCCCTAATAATTTCAGAAAACAGAGAATGAAATTTCTTTTCAAAGTGTATGTAATACAATAGCCTGGAAATGATTCTGATGAATAGAGTCATTTAACGAGTGGAGGGCATCTTGTATAATTATTTAGTGTTTAAATTGTACACCTAATGTTTGAAGACAACATGCTTGTTAAATACTGCCAGAGTGGAGTCTTTAATAAGCTTTTAATAGTGACGGCTGGCCTTGAGTTCACAACTGAACAAATACAATAGATGACAAAGAAGAACAAAGAGATGCTGGTGGAGGCAGTGGCCGTGTCCATTAGGAAGGACACATCCATCCGCGTTAGACTGAAGCCATTAACGATGCTACTCATTGCACAGTGGAATGAACACGGAAAGGCAGTTGGAACCTGGAGTCCGCTGATTTCAGCATTACGTCTCTTACTTGCGTCAGTGGTAGCATGTAATAATTTTAACAGACACGCCACATAATCTTATTATTTAAAAAAGTGCAAATTAATTTTGGATATAATAAAATGTATTAGGCATTCTTTTGGACAAGTTCATCGAGCGGGAGATAAAGGCAGGAAAGCCTGATTCTGCTACGGAATAAAGCCGATTCGGTTTCAGCCTCCGCCGTGCTGTTTGATGAAGGGGGCACAGGTTCCTTGGGGCTGATATCTGCTCCCTGGACTGCTAAAAAGCCACATGAGGGGTGTGGGGTGAAAGAGGACAGCGAAGGGTTAAAGGCACACGGTCACCGGCCTTGCAAGGACATTAGTGACTCTGTGTATGTGGCTCTGGCTGCAGTCAAGGTGGTGAAACTGAGGCATGTCATTGCAGATGGAGCCAGCGGGACCGCTCACCCTAATGGCCCAATCTCCGGATTCACGCTTAATGTGCCGCCTCTCCCGGCGAGGCCGCGGCGGGCCTGCCCCCACCCAGCGCAGTGGCGGGGTGCGGCTGGGTGGGTCCCAGCTCAGAATCATCACAGAGGAAGAAAGGAAGATAATGGTCAACATCCTCCCCTAGCATGGTGGGCTGGTGTCTCTGAATCTCCCATAATGCATGTGACTGAGCATGTGCCCTGTGGTGGACTGGCACCTGGCACCAGGTGGGCACCGTCTGGCTTTTGCTTCCTGGGATAAAGGCTCATTGTGACCCAGTGCTGGATAAGTGCTGATGGAATATGGACCGATGGAAATAATAATAATAATAATAATAATAATAATAATAATAGTAAAACCAAGAAAATAACTGAAATATAATAATATGACAAATGCCTGGAATAAATATTACCATTACATATTTCATGATGATGATGATGATTATTATAATACAATGCTTGAAGTGCTTTGCCCCCCTGTCCTCCTCTATTTCCATAACATGCTTGAAGTCTCAGCTTAATAATACGATGGTGCCAGTCCTTATTGAAGCTCTGGACCATCATATGGACTCGATGCCCCGCCCCTGGACCCCCAGTGCTGAGAACAGGAGGCCGGACCCCCGCAAGAGAACTGTTTCCTGAAGTCTTTGTACCTTGCAGGAAAAAAAGAGAGATAACAGTCTAATGTTATGGTATGACTCCTTGGTGGCTTCCCTTTTCTCTGCTGCCTGAGAGGCACACAGAGCGGAAAAATGCACATTATCAAGCACAGGCATGCTGGGAATCAAGGTGCAATACTAATGGTTAGACTAGGAAGCATATAATCCTGAATTCAGCACTGAAAATGAAAAGCAGATGTATGAAAATGGATAACATTAAAAATATAAAACTACAAAACAGAACATTTTCCGAGTAAGATGAGCTTGATTATTTTTGTCTTTCCTTTAAACTGTTTACATTTTTGGATTAACATGTTAGATACCAGCCAGGGCGACACCACCAGCCAAATCCAGGGCTTGTTCAGCACAGGCTGATGTAACACCAAAGACTGGAAACAACGTCTATATAAAATGCACATCTGAAGCAACAGCAGAATCTGCACAGCTACTGTCCAGCCAATCAGCATCATTTCTGGCCAGCCAATCAGCACAGCTGCTGCTCTGTCACTCCGAGCAGTGGGACTATAGCGGCATCGTCGAAGAGTTAGGAGGCCAGTTACAGATAGTGCCAAGTCCCAGTTTGTCCCACTGTAAGCAGACACCAAGAGAGTCACCATTTCCAGTGATGCTGTCACTATGACTTTGTACTTTACTGGGTAGCACTGTAGGCTAATCTCTCCAGGCCTGTGGGTCTGGTTCCCTCCTGGTTCTGTGTGCTTATGGAGTCTGCATGTCCTCCTTGTGCTGAATCCAGAGGCCCATGGCTCATGTTTGGTTTGGTGCCTCTACATTGATGTGTCTCATCATGTCACCAGAGTATCTAACCCTGCATTACGTGTGCGATTATGGACACCAGATGGTGGGTGGGATAATGCCACCTTAGATACTTTAAAAGGCTAACTGTCTGTCAAAACAAGCAATGAAACAAACAAACTGATAAATAAATGAATGAATGAAAGAACCGGATCTGAATTGGTGCATGAGAAACCGCCCTTGGAGGAATGATTATATGGAATTGTGAGTTGTAAGCATTTCACTGATGTCTATAGGATGTATCGACACATGAGGGAATTGCAATGAAAAGGCAAATGAAAAACTACAAGCAGTAATGCTCACCTTCATTTCCTCCATTGGTCATGCCTCCCTGAGCTGCCAACTGGACTGTTATTATAGATGATAGCTACTTCTCCCATGAATACAGTTCCTCCCGAATTATCCCCAACGTTTTACTAATGTTCGAGTATTTATTCTGTTTCTTCCGAAGGATGCATTTCACCGTTTTGCGCATGAGTGTCTGACCTTCTGCCAATTAAAACTGTATTTTTTATTGGACGGTAGTTAAAGCCGAGTTCCCGCCACGCACATCGTGAGTTCAATCGCGTGTCGAGCCACTGAGAGAGACCAACAGGGGCCACGGGGACAGGAAGAAGTTAGACCCAGATTGCTGAGACTACAGATGGATTGGATCAGGCGTGCGAGAGAATGCAAGTAATGTTAAACCCCCCCCTCTAAAATCTAATTACACAATATTAAAAACACAGAGTTGTCTTGACTCGAGCGATGTTTAATATCCATTGCATTGAAGGGGAACCTTATTGTACTCCTTAATCTCCCTGACTGCTTCCTTGTCTAGGTGGATGAAGCGTCACTTTTGCATAGGAAAGCATGAAGCAGTCCGTCCTTCTGAGATTCCACATGTATTCGTAATCAGCTGGTCTACAGACCTTCTCTTTTACGACTTCTTCATATTTAATGGGCACATCTACAGCCTTAACGCCTCTTTGATGGCTTTGAATGTTGCTCTGGCTGGGGTTTCTCATGCAGCTGTGAGTCTTCCACCACTCCCCCTTGCCCAACATCTCTCCCAGCACAATTAGATGCACATCGCTGCCTTTGCAAAGAGCAGGTGAGGCACTTGCACAAAAATTGCTGCCGACGTCCCCCTAGATCTTAAACATAACTGTCTTGAGACACAACTATATTTTAACTTATGCTGCATATTTGTTTTTTATAAGAATGCAAATGTGCTTCTATAAACACAGGTAATATAATTTAAAAAAAAAAAAAAAAAACATTGTTCTTATTTCAGCAGAAAAGAAGTTATTGAAAGCTATTAACCTAAGTTTCAAGTCTCAATGAGTAGATGAATGTTTGAAGCGTGTTCTACTCAACTGTATACTGTAATTGTTAACAATTGTGACCTTAGTTGTACAAACAGATGGTGGACTTTGACGACAATCTGACCTTTACAGGATGACCAGTGATATTTTCTCAAGTCATTAGGCAGTACAGGAAGAGCACTGTTCCGTGGCTCAGAAGACCATTGCATCCCTCTTACAGTATAAGCCTCTCCTCACAGAAGACAATGTCGCCATGTGCGGAGACGATATGAGTCACAGAAATAAATGCAGGGAGATGCTGTGAGTAAAAAAGCGTGTCAGACAGCAGCGCGGAGCCATCGCTGTGACTGACAGGAAGACGGCGGCACCAAACAGATGCATCATTCATGAATGTGTGCTGCACTCCTAGGAAAAATCACAATAAAAACAGAAATATGAGAAAAATGGACAAGTGCTTTAAACCTCCTATTCGGCTCAGACCCAAACTGCCATTTAGCCATTTTCCTAATAAGGGCCATGAATAACGTTTGCTTAAACATTTAGATAACATGTCGGCAATAAGAAAGGAGACACAATGCGTAACATCATAGAAATGCGTTTCACTGAAACAATGAAAATGGGAGTGTAAGATGCGCTCAGCGTGGAATGGAGCACGGTACGACAGTGTTTCCCAATCTGGTCCTTGGGGACCCATAGAGGATCCATGTTTTTGCTCCTTCAGAGCTCCCAGCCAGACAGTCCACATTTTTGCTCCCTAGGGAGTTGGGAGGGAGCAAAAACGCAGACTGTCTGTGTGTCCCAGAAGACCAGATCAGGAAATTCTGCAGGAGTGGAAGGAAAACGATGGACTTCAAACACAAGGCAAACACACAGGAAGAGGAGACAGGCCTGACCTGCCAAGTCCTGGGTATCTGAGACTCGTACGATGCAATGAGGGAACTGGCCAGAGGTACAAACCAGGCCCAGAACAGCTAATGAGCCGCCCATTCATTTGATGGCAAGAACGCCGCTCATGATTAACGTCTCAGACATAGCAAACGAAACAGTGAGTAAGGATTCCAAGCAGAGAAAAAAAAAATGATTACGGAGCAGGAAACTCAAACTCAAACAAGAACTGGGGTGGGGGGCGTGGTGAAAATCCGGGGCCACTTGTATGGGGGGCAGAGGAGGAACAGCGTGCTGGACTGCCCTGCCTGTTCATGGAGATCCCCCTCCGGCCAGGATGATGTGGAGCAGGCGGCATTCCGCATCCTCCTCCTCTGCTGACCAGCGCTCCTCCAAAATCTGCACACTGGCCTGCATCCCACTGGCTTCTCCTCGGGGAGCTTCATGCTCATTAGCCACAGGAAGTGCTCAAAGCCAGACAGCATTCTCCTCAGCGACAATGGGCTGCAGTCTGAGAAGATACAAGAAAACATGCACACACTCGCCATTAAGGGATCCCGACAACAGCCAAATAATAGTAATACTAATACCATTCATCCATCTTTTCTACGTGTTTATCTTTCACAGGGTTGCGGGGTCTGGAGTCTATCCCAGAAGCTACTGGCACAAGGCAGGGAATAATCAAGGATGGGGCACCATTCTATTGCAGGGCACATTCACACATGTA
Source organism: Brienomyrus brachyistius (assembly GCF_023856365.1). NCBI lineage: Eukaryota > Metazoa > Chordata > Actinopteri > Osteoglossiformes > Mormyridae > Brienomyrus > Brienomyrus brachyistius. Next base: position 20,990,325 of record NC_064548.1, read on the forward strand.
TACTGTACACACACACACACACGCACACACACACACACACACGCACACACACACACACACACAGTTTGTAATTATATCTCTCTCCACTCATTTCTATGGGGAAAAACTCTAATCCCAATTTGGCGACCTTAACCCCTACCCAGTCCTAACCTTAACCATAAGTAACCAAAAGTTTTTGCATTTTCAGTTTTTTGATTGCAGTGACGGATTTTTAGAAAACTGAGTTCCCTTTTTGAAAACCAGAAAACTAGTCCCCATGAGTTAAAAAAATGGGTAATCTGGGGACATTTGAGCCCCACAAGGTGAGGTATATCTGAACCACACACACACATACACACACATGTGCACACACATACACACACACAATAGCACACAGACACACACACATACACACACACGCATCATTTACACCTATGGATAATTTGGGTACAACAGTCCTGATCACTGTGCCACCGTCCAATACCCTAATACTACTACTAATAATAATACTCACCATCATCATCGTCAATAATGGCTTGCAAATCCACAGCATTAAAGGAACTACCTTTGTTGTGCAGAATCAATTTGCTGAATTCAATAAAGACCTAAAATGACCCCAATGTCTTCTGAAACACCAATGAAACAGTGTGATATCCTTTTATCATATTCATGTTTTTTTTTTTCCTTTTAATTTCCACGCTGCGGTGTTAAGCATTCACCCCTCACAATGTTATGATCTCTCACGCTAGTTCATATAGTTTATGATCCTGGAACATTAGACGCACATTGCCTGCAGCACCAGCTCTACTGAAGCAATACAGTACAATTAGCATTCATTACTTACGGGGAACAGACCACACCCACCCCCACCCCCCCCCCCCATCCATGCTCACATTTTCCCCTCCATTCATAAGGAAAAACCAACGCAGATGCCATGGCCAGTTACAATAGTGAGTATTAAATACTAATATCCCTACTACTAAAATAGGCAGTATATTTTGCAAATCAATGAGACAACAACGACCACAATCCCACTGAGATGAATGTAAAATTAAGATGTCATTCCAATAACAGTGGTCTGTTGCTTGTCCCATGTAGTAAACTGTAACAGGTACACCTGAGATCACTGCACTGGGCTGTTTCCTCAGCTTTAGATTTGGCTGTCTTAGTTACCTGACCTGTCGTTTTTGGTTAATATCCAAAGTCACCCAGCCTTGAGGGTTAATGGGACGATTACAATGTTGTTGACCTAGTAGACATTTTTATCCAGTGTGACTTGACACTTTAACATGCATTTATACACCTGGAGGCTTGGCAGAGCTTTTTAACTTAAAGGCCTTGCTCACCAGCAGTTCCCTACTTGAGACTTGCACCTGAAACCTCTTTGACACAAATCCAAATCCTTAATTACTCTGACACCTGCTTCCCAACAAGGTCTCTTCCTTAAGAAATCAGCATATGGATGTGGCCACCAAACCAAAGGTCCACAAAGTCCCCAGACAGACGTGGTCATTTCCTTACCCATCAGGCCGTGAATAGTGAGGTGATCTGATGCAGACTAAAGCATGTCGTAACATTCAAGCAGCATGGAATACAGACCTCAAAGGTCATGTACTGCCGAGAGGTCATCAGTGACCCCCACGTCATTGTTGTATCTCTACAGACCCCCCCCCCCATTTGTACATATTTTGAAGGCGAGGTATAATTGTCTTTCCGGTAAGAGTGATACTGTGGTGTTTTTCAGAGGTGGCCTGTTAAATTCCTCAAGTGCTGCAGGATGGAGAGTTTTCATTCCCATCCTAATTGGTTTTATTAAGACAGTAAACCCTCTTACCTGGAAAATACCTCGCTAATTGAAAGGTAACTCTGGGGCCTGCTGGGCCAGTGGACCGGAACTGCCCACCCTAGAGTCTAGGTATAAGTCTGTAAACAAATTCCAACTTTTCTTAGTTAAATTCATTTACACTGCTGTGTACTCTTGAAAAAAACAAGATTATTCCAGGAAAGCCTGCTGGGTGTTTGCCATCAGGATTTTATGAAACCGTGATTTACGTAGTTGGATGGGGAACACAATCAAATGGTTCCTAATTAAAGTACTGTAGTTAACGGCTCTCATAAGGCGACAAGACCCTCCCGAAAGACACGGGTCTGCGTCCTACACCCCGTTGGCCCCGATCGATCGGAAGCTGCAGAACCTGTCCTGAATTTTGGAGCGGAGATGATGAAGTGTGAACAAGGGAAATGGCTGTGGAACGTTTGTTCAGCTTCATCAAACTCATCCTACAAGAATTAGGACGATAAGATCAGGGTATGATAAAACCGGCAGGAAATACAGGTTTCCGGCACAAACCGATAACCCAAAGTAAAGTGTGATTTATAGCTGTGGCTGTTCATTATTAATGCCGCAGTGCTTATCCTTTCCTATCCTAACTCTGTGCCTTTTTATTTTTACTTTCTAACATAGAAAGCCCAGGCAGGAAGTGGAAATGTGTCTGTATTTCACGATCTTCCCCTAACTGTAACCATAACTGATACTTGTTACATTGATGCTTGTTGAAAGGACCGGTAGGTCTCCTGTTTGAAGCTGTTCATATAAGAATACAGTGCCAACTGCAGTGTATTTGAGTTCTAAGGTCTGAGGACATCACAAAGATCTATGGGGTAGAGATGCCTTAACATGGACAAGAGGCCCCATGGCAATTTGAGCTGTCAGGGAACCCCCTACTATTTTCTGCGATGGTGTCATAGTCAACAAAAATAAGTTTTGCTCTGTAATAACAGAGATATAGTTGGTGTACCATTGCTCTACTTCTGGATGTAGTATAATAGAAAATGGCTACATTGTCTTCCTACCTTTATAAATACATATTCTCCAGGCCAGAATTTTTCACGCTAAAAGGAATGGAAGACCACATTACTGCACATGGAGCCCCGAACGATTGTGCTCTCCACCTATAAGCCCCTTACAGCATTATATGAAATAGTATGTGTATAAAAATTGTTTCCTCCCTTATCGGGTATTGAGTGATACTCACACAAATGTCGTGTCACCACTTGACAGGTTGTCTCAGGCTTAGCTGGTTGTAAGCTATCGCCAGACTAGCCCACTTTGAGTGCTCCTCTTGAAACGTCCTTGAGTTTAACATCCGACTGTGTGGTGGGCTAATTTTGTGCATTTTTAACCTAAAAAAAAGAGTTGAAAGAGTCGGGGACAGAGTAATTTGTGGGTGAATAAGGAGTGATATGTTACAAAGTCTCAGCCAGTGGTGTGATTGATGGCAGTTTCCCAAGTGAAAACTTTGTCCTGTATCCTAAGTTTTGTTTGACCTCAACAAGAAATCAAATACGGTCAGGAAAGAAAACACGGTCGCCATTTTCAGATACTCATGAAAATGCAGGATAGAGACACAATACCGAACCCGCTTTATGGAAATAACAAACAAACAAATGACCTTCAGTTTCTCTAAAAATGTCAGCCAAGAGTCAGTGCAGACGAGTAAAATTATGCTTTCGGAAAATCATTAGTGCTGCTGTTATTTTTGATGTCACTGAAAATGCACTTTTGGTTTTCTCTTAAATGAAGAGCACAGCACTTTTAGCATTCTCCTATATTGAATGTTTTTTCCTCCATTTTCCCATACATCCTGTGAAATGGTACGGAGCAGTCAGGATGAAATTCAGGGAGGAGATAGCAGGAAATTGCATTAGACTATGGGTGAGAAATAAAACATCAGGCTGCTTCTGTAAACATCGACATGTATGAATCTACCGAGTTTTCATTAAGTCCCCCTTTAAATACAGCATTTTCCATGCCCTCCTCCAGTCTTTCAATTACATGCAGTTAAATTACCCTTTACAGCCGCTAGTTATAAAATCTAATGAAGAAGTGAACAGTCCTTAGAGTCATTACACATCGGCAGTGAATATGAACTTTGGGTTATTTGCATTTGGTGGATAAGGGCTGCATGGTAGGCAGTAATTAGGTAAATGTAGAGGGGGGGGGGGGGGGGTGTTAAACGACAGAGACGAGTAGGAGGCTGTAGGCAGGTTTTGTGGGCAGGGAGAACAAGCTGGCAAAATGCTTAGTGTGACAGCATGAAGATTTTCTAGGCAGCCCGCATTAAGAACCCTTTTGTTACTATAAGTCATTTCTTCACGTAAAATGAATCTGTTATTTTGAATCTGTTAGTGGTCATCCTCACTGGCAGCAGGCCAACTCAGAGCCTGTGCTGCTGGTAGGATGTAAGGCTCAGTCCTCCTTAGCTTTCAATGTTGAGGAGGCTCGGACAGCATGAAATGGCGTTAAACCTGACAGCTTCATTAATGTCCTCCTCAGCTTATGGAAACATCAGAAGCATCGAGGAGGAAACATGGCTCATAAACAAACAAACAAATAAATAAATATTTGCATAAATAAATAAGAAACAAAGAACATGTTGGTAGAAATAATAAATAAATCCTATGCCATAAATAAATAATAAATAACTATGTTGAATAAATGAATATATAAATAATAAATATTAAGAATTATGTATTTATTCATGCCAGATATGAATTTATTTATTGATTCATTTATTTCCAGATTTATAGATTTTATTTTTTGAAGAATTTCTTCATCTGTGTGTTGATGAGGTGGGCGGCACTTATCCTAACCCTAACCCTAACCCTAAAGCACTATTGGCCAGGCGGGCAAACCAGGCAGAAGCAACAGTAACTCATCGACTAGTTGTCTTGACTTGCTTCGAGCCACGCGAAGGTTTCCGCATGGAAACCGGCAATTGCAGGGCTAAGGGACGAGGCTGAACAGCTTGAACACTAGGTGGCCACAAACTTCAAATGAAATCGACGGAATCGACGCGGTTTGCGCGGTGACCATCTCACTGGCCAGCCGACTCTGCAGTGCCGCGTCGTTAACTTCTCCTTTGGTTCAGTCTACGATTGGCAAACATAATGTGACCCCGTGGGGTGGGTCAGCAGGACTAATCATGCAGTTACTGGCATGTCTGTAAATGGGGTATATTTTCATTCCTGTATTTTTTTTTTAAATGGTAAATGCCATAACTATATAATGTTTGCCGTGTAATGCTTGTGCTTCTTTAGCATTTTACTGCAAAGTCGTGTAAGTTGTTGGCTTCCTTATCTGTCTCACTGCTACTATTAACTACAGTAGTGGTTGTTGGTAAAGAGCTGGCATCTTTATTAAAATGATTCGCACTCACCACCATACGTTGATTTGCGCTGTATGTGGGTCTAGCTGCATTGAAAACTTTGCGCGGCCTCTGGGATTGTGGTGTGATATTAAAACGAATAATGCATAGTGGCCTTTATTTCGTTTCGTCCGGACGTCGATTGAAGAACGCGGCATCACTTCTTCCTTGCATACATTTTCAAATGCGGTTTTACATACGGACATGTTGCTAAACTGTCAAACACTGTTACGCTGACATTCGGCTGCCTACTGCATTAACATGCAAACAAACAGACCTGAAAATAAACACAAACACACATTTGGCACAAATAATAATAACAAATATTTATTCAACATATTTATTTATGTATGGCATGTTCGTTTATAGCATGTCCGTTTATGGCAATGATTAATTTTTTCGTTTCTATTAACTATTTATTTGTTTGTTTATTTATTTGTGCCAAAGATTCATTGATTGATTAATTAATTGATTTTTAAGTCAGATTTATCCTCCATAGACAATGACCTACAGGCCTGTGGACAGAAGCGAATGAACAAAAACAGCTGAATAAAAGCGACAATAATTATAATTGTGAGGTAGGTTCTAAAAATAGCGAGAAGTCACACCTTTCTATTACATGGCATGTCATGTTGACGACATATTGACAATGGAACATTCTAGACTTGGCTGCAGTTTGCTTCTGTGACGTCGCCATGCTGATAAAGCTGACAGAAGCTGCTGCTCAACATTGCCACTCGCAGGGTTTGCTGACCACACAGCATTTGCCATGATTAGCTGCGGATTCACTGAGTCCTTATTACCGGAGCCGTTCTGCTGTTTGTGGGCCCTTCAAATGCATGACGGATGCTGAAAACAGACACGTTTTTCTGCTGGGATGTTTCTCTCGCAATGCCGAGAGTCCCGACACCCCAGGATTCTTTCTTCAAAGGGTTGCTGCGGGCTTTTGTGTGCCTGCGTTTTACAAACAAAGGGACCTGCCATCATCTACAGTGTCTTGGAAGACAAACACAAAGCTGAGCCGTAAAGCAGCCTCCTTACATCCTAGAGGAAGACACAGTCAAAGCTTAATTACCCGAATGCACACCTTCCATACATATTAACAAAAAAAGAATCAGCTCATGTCAGGAAGGAATAGGTGTAGCATTCTAATGGTTTAAGAATAAATAGTACATTCTATTTACTGATTACTTATCAGAGGTGGACTTCTCCATTAGGCAAGGTAGGTAAATGCCTGCGGGCCTCATGAAGACAGAATTGCTGAGCTTACATTTAAGCTATAATACAATCATTAAAATATAGCAACATGTCTGTTATTTACTTTTTTAATGATAGTTCTCAGAACAGACAACGTTCTACTTTGAAACTTCACGCCAACCAGCTTTCTTTTCTTTCAACGGTCCAGATTTCACTCCTAACACTAAAGTTATGCGTCTCTATGCATCGACCTTGGATACCTCACTAACAGCCTCCCCTTAAATTCCAGCTCTGTGAAACACACAATGTGCTGCTTTTGTTCAGACTGGGTCAGTGAGGCACCAGTTCGGCGCCATCATTTTGTGGTGTTTAGCAATTACCCAGTTAAGGGTCTGTCCATCGCTTTTGGTGAGCTTTGACTTGAGACCACTCTTCCTCTCGGTCAATGCAGTTGGTTCATGCTCTCTTATTCCTTTTGACACATCAAATAATTTCGCTGTTTTTCGCGTTGGGTGAACCTACCTTTCAGGCTCAGCATTCAGCCACTTTTGAACTCTGCGTCATGTTGCTCGGCGTCAAACTGCTGATCGTCAGACCTCTTTTATAGCTGACGCACACTGCTAACTGGCATTCAACCTTGTCACGAGAGACAAGGTTCACACTGAGACAGATTTAAAGCATATATAACTATAGAAACTAGATACACTGTCACAGGAAAAAGGTCACGCCTCAAACTGTGCATACCCATGTGGTTAGGCCTTTTGCCGGTCAGCCCTTCCCTTTTCCGCTGGCCAGCCTCCGAGTACCCAGACAGGATTGGGGCCACTGACCGTGAGGTGAGGACTTAAGCGGGATTCATTTGTAGAGAATATCATCAAAGAGGTGTTCAAAGCATGAAACATGGCCGGCAATGGAAAAAATGGTTACCAAGGTGTTAAGGAGGACCAGTGACCTGAACTAGACAAACAGGGAACCAAATACCACTAGAGTACTGGGAGATCCACAATGCCAGACCAATTGAACCAAATACCAAGACTGAGCTGCAGGTGAGGGTGATTACGGACTGCAACCATCTAGCACAGGGTGTGGTAATGGAGGACAGCTGCACTTTTAATGGTTATTCTCTATGTTTGTAAAATCGCTGATGCACATCAAAATTTGCACTTTATGCTACCATCGCATCAGACTAACAATAACATAAGTGTCGGCTTTCAAGCACCAGGGTGTAAAAATCCGAAGGACAAAAGCCGGGATAATGCACAGGAGGACCGGCTCCCGCTGCAAATGTTGGACCGCGTAGCCAACACTGCGTCCCTGAGAGGACCTTGTTTGGTGGGGGGGCACAGATGTTCTCTGTTCCAATGTCCCCCCATCCCACCTGCTCCCATCCAAAGTGTTCCAAAGCAGAAGAAGCCCGCTGAGGTATATTAAAGTTGTTGAGCTCATTGGGATGGTCTTGTGTTGAGCTCATACGGATTTTATGATGTTGAGTTATCCGGGATATGATAGGAGTTCCAGTCAAATAGATGTGATGTGTTGAGTCCCTCAGGATGTGATGGCGTTAAGTTCATCAGGATGTCATGGTGCTGATGGGGTCTAGGGGAAACCATACTAAACACAGAATGTGTTTCATAAAAAAAAAAAAAAAACCTTTTCAGGGAGCCAGGGAAATGTGTTTATTAAAGCTTACAATTAGGTAAATTGCCACACCATCCCTTCTAAACGCATCAATTTGCAAATGGACAGCCTGGACTGAGCATAAACAGAAATGGTAGTAGTCATGTGACATCATCAACCCCCCTGAATTCGGCAGTCACAGAAGAGCAACGGCCCGCAGGAGCTCAGCGATAAATATCTGGGCTGCGTGTCATGTGGGCAACACAGTGCTATAAAAGAACCAACACCCAGGGCTGGAGAGCTTTTAAGGTTCACATCCCACCTCAAAACCAGCAGAGCATTTCATCCTAGGCAGTCTTTGGAGGCTTGTGACATAATTAGAGATTTACGCCTTTGCAACTAAGACCGAGTACTGCAGGAATAGTGAGGTACATATCACTGGTATTTTGTTCTTTTTAAAAGCAGTAGAGAATGGCTACATCACTGGCAAAGACAGTAATAGCTCCCACCAGTCAGCAGTCCCAGAAGCCACGCCCATCTAGACCATACCCCGCCCCCTAGAATACTAATGACATCATTCATTAATCTAAGCGAGATACATGGACCTTCAGCGAAGGAGGATCTGCGTGAGTATTGAACCTGTATTGAACTCTTGACTTGCCATGCTTCTCATTTCTTCATGATTTCTGCGCCTGATCTGTTGTTATTTGTCTTACTCAGGACTGATTTTGCACTTTCTGCATTTCTTTTTTTGCCGCTTGTCATTCCCCTTCGCGATTCACCAAACCTGTGTGCTCCCACTACTCATACATTACGCTGAAAGTGACTCACCAGAAGGACAAAAAAAATGACTTCTATCATTTAACAGGCATATCATGTAGCTGAGTTATTTGGTTCGACTTTGTTGCGTCGAGCGCCGTGTTCCTGCGGTGTGCAGGCTGCGCTCATTTTGACGTGACGATCAGAAAGAAACATTGCTCCATGTGACTTTTAAAGGCTCAACCCTCCATTTCCATTCAGCTCAGAGCAGCATCTTCTGGGACCAGCATTATACACGCAGACCCTGTTGTCAAGCTATCCACTGTATACCCTGCAATATGACTGCTCCTTCAGTGGAAAACAAATTAACCTCTCTTTGCTCTGCAAAGGAAAGGTTCCTTTCGACTCCAAAAATAAATAAGCAAAGAATGAGCTGATGGCAGCGGGGCAGAGAGATGGCTTTCTCTTTATCCTGCTAGTGCTATCAAAATGGAAATGAGGTCCATTTCTGACGGCCCTGACGGGGCGTCCCACAGTCTGTCTGCATTGCTCTCTCTAGCGACAGCGGGGTCCAGCCTGGCTTCTCATAAATCTACCTCCCTGTCCATCAGACCTTACTACTCCATGCTTATGAATTGGGTTTTAAGTCAGTCGTAAGTATTAAAACAAACTCTTTCTCCTCAGATGAACCCATGTCAGAGGCATCACGATGTTGCGTTCTTTAGCCACATATAAATTAATTATAGAGGGGGACCTTAGAGGGCAAAAAATATATAAGCCTTCTGAGGCATATTAAAGTTATATATTATTATTTATGCCATCAAGGAATACAGTGCCGAAAAAAAGCTATTATTAAAGGCTTTAAAAAGAAAAGCATTTAAGAAGTATCTGTGACTGTAAAATGGGATAATTTTTATGTGTTTAAGTTTACTCTAGCTTAAGGAGAGCAGATTACGGATATTACATGGGATTCCATACGAATTCTGTCCCAACAATGATTTCATGTTTATTTGCCAGTCACACTTGGAAAGTCCCCCCCCCCCAACCCCCCCTGCCACACACAAGCTTTCTTGCTGAATTTCTCACCTTTTTGATTCTCATCAGCTGCTGTCAACATCTGCCTCGAAAATGGCAGGTGGGTCCACCTAAGGTGATTGATTCCGAGAGTAATTTCCAAAATGAATTCTGGGCGTTGATTATAGTGGGCGAGCATGTAAGCGTCTGTGAAACAGAGGGTCCTCGAGCAGGAGCGGTGATGTGCACGCATTGTGGCCTCGCACAGAAACCGTCCCCAGGGCATCTTTAGCAGAAGGACACGTCTGGCAGATATTAATGGACGCGGTGCCCCTCCAGACTCGAAAGGCATGAGCAGGGAGCCGAGTGGAACACTTCAGCACCAACCCCGCGGCTATAACCTCAGCCTCGTGACCCACCCCGAGCCACATCGTTCACCAGAGAAAAAGAGAAGAATCTGAAAAATCCGGTGAAATACAACATAGAAAACAAAAGCGTTTATTAAACGACCGATTGATCTCCGCAGCGAGTATTTCAGCACCTTGGATGCTGGATGCTGCAAGCCACCTCAAGGTCAAGCATCGGACAGAGCAATACTCTCAGATGTGAGCGGGGTGATTCTCCCAAACACAAACACTCGCCAGATTAATCTCTCTGAATTTTCAGAGGGATCTCTCTCCCCGAGCAGGGTCTCCCTTAAATGCTCAACGGGATAATCTGGTCATTTACCGGCCATTCATCAAGCGCCCTGACACAAATGCTGCCACATCGCATTAGCTCGCCCGTCATCCAGCACAAAAACACCATTTTGTTGCGTGTTAAATTATTAATCAGCATCACCGTTTTTTCGAATTTGGGCGGATACGGAAACCCTCGCCGGTGGGAGACTGCTGGGTGCTATGTCTCCCGAGGACCTTCAGTCAAGTGTAATATTTCACTGTCTGTCTGCAGAAGCGTTCCGACCCTCGCTGCTCCTGAGCACGCATTACTAAAGCCGATCATAAGGGTTCTGACAATATCACTGTGGGTTAACACTGAAATACACGTGCACTTGTCAGCCCTTCCTTCCAAGCAGATGGAGCAGAGCCTTCAGATCATGGACTGCCACGTTAAATATTTTTATCTATTCTTAAGTAACTACTTTATTACACAATTATTACAAGTATTTCGATCTGGTATTTTAAGGACATTGCTTTAACACTTCGTAGAATAAATATTTGTTGGAAGCAGTAACAAGAGCAGGGGCCATGCTAGAATATTTTAAGGTGGGGAACTTTGTCATTAGCCAATGATATATTTTGAATCGCTGAGTGACAGGTGATGGAGCACTCCACGGGCCAATCAGCTTTCAGTTGGGGCCCATGCCCCCGTAGCTCTCCTGAATAAGTAGTGTCTGCCTAAAGGCTGATTTACGCTGCGTCAAATTGTCACTGTAAGCACGGCGTACTTATAGACTGTACGCTATAGCCTGACGTGTGCCTCCCCAGAAATGTAACTATATGTCAAGGCGATGCAGACTACTAGAACTGTGATCGGTCCGCTTGGTAACATTTGATTTTTTTTCTTGGAGCAAAGAAAGCGTACATCCCAGGTGTATTTATATTGCTGATTGAAACTGATGCGCTATTTATATCTAACGTTAAAAAACCCACCCTAGGCATTATAGCAACAGGTCTACAAAAAACTCGGGATGACAGCGCCAATTTCACAACACCTCTGTTAAGTTTATTCGTACTTCACAAGACAAAAACGTATAAAGTGTTATAGACACTCGCTTTACAATAGAAAATACATGAAAAGTGACTTTGTAGCAGCTCGACATTTTTCCAAATTTGTCAACGGGATATTTGGAGGAGGACAAATATAAGCAGGACTTCATAAATGGATACTTTGCTAAAAGTTTTCTAATTTTTGTTTTCTATTTCAATTGCATGATTCAACAATTGAATATATCGCAGAATGGGAAGACAATAAATACAATATCCAAAGCTGTGTAGCGTTTTGGTGGTGTAACTGCTGAGGGACGCAGACACACCAGCGCAGAAGTATAAATGCTCGTAGCGCAGAAGTATAAAAACAGTGTAGGCCGCTTCCATTGGGCACGGCATAGGCTCAAGGCCAAAGTGGGTATCAGCCTTAAAGAGGCGGTTCACCATAAAACAAACTATACATGCCAGTTGTATCACGGCACAAAAGATATCAACAAGGTGCTCGTGCTCATATCCTCTGCGCAGTGATACGATTGGTTCCTACATTAATCTGCTCACTACAAAGTCCTATTATTGAATTTTTCTAGTGTCATTTTTTGTCACTATAATCATCACAGAAAGAATGCCATTCAGTCCCATTATATTCGAGAGAAGCCTCATATCTCCAAAAATAGGCAACTGCCAACAGAACAACCATGATGGATAGACAGCACTAAAGCCCACCTAAAACATTTTTTTTTAGTTTTGTAATGAACTGCCCCTTTAAGGGGTAAGAGGCCAACTCCTCTGCACAGGTCATTCTCTCTAGGTTTAAGCAACTGGCTTTTTGTCTTGTAGTCAAGTCAGGTTTATAAGGATTAGGTGCTCTTCCATGAAAACCCAGCAATTGCTTCTGAATAGAATCTAGATACATCATGTGTTACCATCTTGTTATACTTCAAGATTATGAGCAGTGCATTACACCTCTGGTATCATTAAATCTATGATTTATATTCCCTGTAGCAGGGATGTCACATGCCATCCATCTGCTCTGAAGTCATAGACGGCCTACTGACAGGCTTGTTCTCCCGTCTCGCAGCCTCCGAACACGTATTATGCTTTTTGGGTTTGTATTTTTATTCGTCGGCCGCTTAAATTCAAATAAAAGTGCCATTTGAATGTCTCATACTTAGGTGAATTTGTATGCATACAATGTACACAATTTACATACTAGGCCTACATTATATCACTGAATATGTATTTCAACTTGATTTTACTTTAATACAAGTCCTGAGTCAAAAATAGCTTTTAAATTCTGGGCTTGTGCTTATTCTTGCTTACTGGTATTAGTATTCACATATGCTTTCTTATATCTCAGCGCAATGAATTTACGTTTAAGTTGTATATTCACAATGAGTAATTCTGACTCATCATCTGTATTAATGGACCATCCCGGCGCTAACACACACGCGCACACAGTACACACACACACACACACACACACACACACACACACGTAGGGTACAGTATACCTATCCTTATGGGGCCCGCTCATTCACTTCTATGGGAAAAATGTTAATGCTAACTATGACAACCTTAACCCCCACCCTGCCCTAACCATAACCATAAGTAACCAAGCAAAATTTTTAGTTTTTTCATAGCAGTCACTGACTTTTATAAAACATTGTGTCCCCATAAAGATAGATATACCCGCTCACAGACACACACACACACACACACACACACACACACACACACACACACACACACACACACACACACACATAGCACATTCAGTGGATGGTACATAAAATGGTCTTGGCAGTTCTGTAAACCTTTATCTCAGGACTTCATCTCATCGCCTTCCTGCTGATAACCGCTTGCGCCCAGGAACAGGAGCCCTGCATTGGTGGTCTCTGTGGCAGACATGGGAGGGGGGCCTCTGCTGCCACCTCCAGGGGATTCTGGGTCTTCGACACATCAGCCTCGCCAGCCCCCAGCTGTGCGACCAATGAATGCTGTCATCTGGAAGCTTTTTCCCGAAGCCGTTTATTTGTTGCCCTATAATCATTTCTATAAATATGTTGCTTGTTTGTTTATTTTTTTTTGTATATAACCCCTCTGGGTACTTTTCTGTTCATGAGGCATCCCATAAGCATCTCTACTGAAATGGAGGGTTCCTGTATTGCTGGGTAATAGAGCTTTGTAGCTACTTCACATTTATGATCACATGACAGTCTCATGCTTTGTTGACTGATGCACTGGCACGTGCCGCTAGGACGTCAAATTTTCTCTGTTCACTTTCTGTGTTTGAAAATAAAATAGACCTAAAACTGGAATAAAAAGCTATCGAGTCATCACAGGTATCTCAGCCCTTGAGGTGCTAATTTCTGTCCTGTGCACCATCATATAATGCCATTATCAGAACGGCTCGCAGCCGTGCAGGAGCGTGGAGCTTTTTGGAGTTTCTGCCCCCAGCGAAGGGTATCTTTTCTGTGGTTTTATGGATTTGTGCCCAGGGAAAGCAATTAAAATGCTATTGATCAGGTGTTCATATAGAAAGGCTGAGATACTAAGAAACCATTTTGTATTACTGGGTTTCCAGGCCTTCCCTTATTTCATACCTAGTCAATACCCCATTAAAAGTGTATTTCTTAAGGGATGTGGGGAAGGCTGAGTTTCCTGGAAGCACATCTGGCAAAATGTCAAAATCTCAACGCTGACATGACACCCACCCTCTAAGATAAGCTGAACATGCGACACTGAGCAAATTATTAATCTTCAGGTCGACTGAGGGGGTGCTGTAGACGTCAAGTCAGCAAGAAGGCAATCGATTGGGATTATGGTTGTCTTATCGATGCCATTTTTATTTCAGGCCAACTAATTTGTCACTTGCGTGGGCCTTAAGCTAAGATACACACATACTCACGTGGATCCATCCTATTTTATTTATTTATGTCTTTTTCCATTCAAAAGCTTAATGAGATCTCAGTCCTCCTTTTCAAAATGATGCTCATTCCTGTGGCAGGTAATTAACCATGATCTTCTAGCGAAAGAGGTGGAGACAGCGATGGTCTGTAGCTCTGCCGAGAGAATGACAGATGTTGAGCAGCATGACAAACTGGACTAGACCACACAGATGTTCTTCTCCACCTCAGTAACAGAATGAAACATTAATGGAAAAGCAGAATCAGAATGTGATATATGTCATAAAACATCCAACAGTATACACCAACGTATAACAGATCATGTGCTTTATATTAGGGGATACATAGTGATTAGTTATGATTAATCTCTTTTCTCTGCCTGATATTTCCCTGAACAATGCGGCTAAAGAAAGTGTTTAAAGAACATTGGAATTACCAATTAGACTAACGAAACCAAAAGGGCTTTGCAGGGAAAGAGCAGAGATTGTCAACCAACGTTATGATTTGATTAGGTGTTAAATCATGGCAAATATTCATCTGGAATAAGACAAAACTGGATCAGCTGAAGCATGAGATAAGTAGAGGAATGAAACAGGATCAAATCACCTTTCCCCAGATGCCACAGTCACGTAAAAACGAAAGCAAAGCACTAATAAAATCGAGAAAACATTTCATTCGTATTACGCGACACCCACCACTCTCATGTTTATTCAGGACATACCCGTCGTACAGAGAATGTGAAAAGCTATTAGCAGGAGGAGATTCAAGGCCGTTAAATCTGCCCCCCAAGAAAAACTAAAGGGAAACTTAATCTCTTCAGCAGAGTACCACTGGAAGCACATCTATATTTACCCAGGACCCTGCTACGGGCCCAGCAGCAAATGGACATGACGTGATATTTCTATATCTATTGATTACCAGTCAGGGTGCCCATAGGTAACCTGATAAATAAAAACCAGGGCAAGCTTGACTAATTACCTTGTCAAGGTATCTCATACGTAGATATTGTCGAGACAGAGTATACACAACAGATAATTTCACTTTTAAACATAGAATTAGCAGTCCTGGCAGAGGATTCTACCAGTGCCATAGAGTTTTCCTGTTTCCAGGCTTTACGTCTTTACTCATTTTTTCACTTCTGTGTTTTTTTTCCCTTACATTTGTTAATTGGAATAACCTTCTTTTGTCTGAATTCTGCTCGCACTGGGGTTTTGTATGAGATGACATCACATCACAGTCAGCCTCGCTGTGATCAGACAGCTGATTGAAAAATCATCAGTGATGTAAAATAATATACAGTGTTGTGAAAAAGACGTTCGGCAGCCATACGAAATGATATTTGAATGACCTTCATGTTGGTCTAAAACTATGATATTGCGAGGTACGTCCATGAAGGTGTGTTAGGATAAGAAAAATATTTGTAATTATTTTATTGCTTGTAATATTCTATTGTTTTTGCACTGCATGGGACTGCGCACAATTTCCATTATACTTTTGTATAATGACAATAAGGTTTCTGGTTCTGGTTCTCTAATGTTAAGTTGTGTTTCTGTTCAGTGCAGATACACACTTATTACCCAGCTTCAAACATTTCCTTTGACTAGTAATCCTCCAGAGAAGCTCTTGAACGTTATGATCTTGGGTCTTACGCAAACCTTTGTTGAAGAGGGTAACACCGACCGGCACAGGTACAAGCAGGAAATTCCACTACTCCTTAATATCTGCTCTCTAGTGGAGTCCAGTTTAGCATGAAATGCAATATGATGCCGATCACATGTAACAAAATAGAATGGAAAATAGTCCATTATGAAGGTTCAGCAATCAGGCGCCAATCATATGGTTCATCATGAGTCAGCTGCCCTGTCCTGTCTCTATCCATCCATTTTCTGTAACTGCTTGTCCTATATCAGGGTCATAGGGGGTGGGGGTATCCCTAACTATGTCAGGGTCACAGGGGGTGGGGGTATCCCTAACTATGTCAGGGTCATAGGGGGTGGGGGTATCCTGGAGGCTATGGGCACAAACAAATAACTTGGGTTACTCCAAATAACTGTTGGGGGATACTGGAGTGCCAAGAGGAAACCCCACAATGACACTGGGAGAACATGCAAACTGCACACACATGGAGCCGTGAAAACAGGTCCCAGAGGCATGAGGTGACAGTACTAACCACTGCACCCCTCCTGTTTCCTTTAATGTAATACTTTTTATTATTGACATAATCCTTCACTGGACTTTCACTGAAATTAATAATCAGACTGGTGCTGTTCTGTTCTCCCACCATTATATTTAAATACCTCTAAAATGTGTATATTATATTATTTGTGTGAATATTATATATGTTTTATCCCTATAACCAAGGATAAAGCATAACAGAAATGCACCATACTAAATCTTCTGCACCAGCTGTACAATATACCAGTGTTTCCCAATCCGGCCCTCAGGGACCCCCAGATGGTCCACATTTCTGCTCCCCCTCCCCAGCTCCCGGTAGTACTGTCGAGAGGATGACACATTGAAGGTGATCTCAGATACATTTACTGCCAGCTACACCATAGGTTCCCTGTTCCATCTAGCTCCACATGCAAATTATGACAAGGAATCAGGTTCCTCTGTCAATGGCTGACCTGATTCCAGCTTGGCAGACAAATGGAGGAGTGACAGGACCTCTGAAAGCTCTGCTGTGTGCTTCCAAAAACTGCCCACAGGTTTCTGAGTTAAGTGATGCATGCTATCACTGCCTTTGGTGGAGAGGGGGCATAATCACAACAGCGCATGGAAGTGAAATATATATCACTTCAGTCGATGGGTTTAAGGATATTCACAGAGTCATTCGTCAAAAATGCAGCGGTCTGGCGCAAGATTTCAGTAAGATGGGTAATGAAGTTGCTGTTTTTTCACTTCAACCCTTCAACCTGCTTTAGATATGTGCCACATGGTAGTGTGTGTGTGTGTGTGTGTGTGTGTGTGTGTGGGAAGGGGGGGTGTTACCATTTTTATGCATTTAATTTGCATCTAGCCTTTCCGGCTTTCAGAGATTCCTGTGCTGATCCAAATTTGCATAAATCCAACCCTGATACAGTGATAAGCATTAGTCTGATGCCCTGACCACTGTATCTACCCGAATCTATACATTATATTTTAACTCAAAGTTGAAAATCATCTGCTGTGTAAGGTTTCTTACTCAAGCTACGTTACACGTTTATTTTTGTGCGTGAGTGAGATAGAAGTGACACAAAAACTAAGACTTTTTTAATCCCCGTGGCTTAAAGGAACTGAAAGTGTTTTCATGCTCGCCTTCATCCCTGCATATGCCATCATTTAAATGATTTTATTAAATAAAAAATAGTAATACAGTCAGGATTTGTCTGGAAATGACCAGCAGCTTAAAAAGGCTTAAACGGCGACATTATTTTCAGCTCTGCCGGGAATGATTTCACAGTTACAGATTAACCTCATTGTGGTCAAAAAGGTGATTCTATTGGAGATTCTGCATTCAGAAGTGACACACAGTCTAACAGCCTCTTAATCCTTGCCTGTCTGTCAGTTTTGCTTGAATTAAAATAATTGAATTGCTCCTTAAATCTCTGGCTTCCTTGATGTGTATAGAAGAATTAATTTTAGTCTTAAACAAATTTTTTGATCTTAACTGGGTAAACCACAGTTCATGCCTAATACCACAAATTTCATTAAAGATCAAGTGGATTGCTAGCTATACAGCTAGGTAAATATAGATTTTTTTTACATGTACACAAAGAAACTATGAATCATTTTCATTTTTGATGCCAAACTTTGTATCAATTTGACACGTAACATTGTGGGTGTAGTAATTGGGGCAGGCAAACCTCGATTTAGCTGAGAGTTTGGGAGGACCTGACAAGTCTGTTTGCAAAGGGCATGCATAGGAAAGCCGTGATTCAGTGGCAGCTCTAGAACTGGGGGTGGGGGGGGGGGGGGGCAGAATGGGGGCAGTTGTTCTGTTAGGGGGGGCAGATGCATTTGACCTTAATGTCCTCCAAGTATTACTTACACTAGACTGCCAGTATTAGCCAAAGACAATTTTGAAAAACGATGACTTATTTATGCAATGCTTTGCAGTCACATTTCACAGTTTACTCCCTCTGATTTCTTGTTCAGACTGTCTTGCTTCCAGAAGCTTGATTTTTTCTGTCGTTAACTTGGCTTTTCACCACCTGCTGCACCTCCGTTAAGAGTCTGTCACGAAAATGTGCTTATGACTGTGTTTCGCCTGTTCCCAGCGCACACAATTAATAGCCTCCATATATAAATGTAAATGTTAATGTAAATGCTACTACTACTACTACTACTACTACTACTGATAATAATAATAATCCATCCATCCATCCATTTTCCAAACCGCTTATCCTACTGGGTCGCGGGGGGTCCAGAGCCTATCCCGGAAGTAATGGGCATGAGGCAGGGAACAACCCAGGATGGGGGGCCAGCCCATCGCAGTAATAATAATAATAGTAATAATAATAATACATATATTTCAGACACAAGTAGCATATGTATTTATGGGGGCCACGGAGGGGGCATGCTTGTTGTCACAGGGGCACTGTCCCCCCCAGAACCACCCCTGCTCTGATTGTAGCTCGGTATCCACTTAGTTAGTCACATGACTTTCTTACTCTGTATCAGAGTCACAGGGCTTGGTACCGTGTGCTCCGGCGCTTGGTTCCGTGTGCTCCGGTGCTTGGTTCCGTGTGCTCCGGTGCTTGGTTCCGTGTGCTCCCGTACCCTGAAGGACTGTCACACAGGATCTCACCGATCTGCGCCTCGCACCAGCAGCCCACGTCCCCACTCTACTTCTGACAGCTTTTGAAGAGTTAAGGGCCGTGTTTTCGGTCGTATCTGCTTTTAGCGTGAGGCATGACTTGGTTCTAAATCATCTTCTCGGTGGCGGTCGGCCAGCTGCGAGCGCCTCAGATCCCCAGACGGCGTTCCTTGCCAGGCGATGTACAGGGAGAGCGGCAGGCTTCTGAAGGTGCCAATTAGCACCGGGATCTCTGACAAGGCAAGACCGTCTCCGGCAGCCCAGTGCTAACGAGCCGGCTCAGCCGCTGCCCCCCACTCCGCGCTGCCGTGTGACGACGGCCTGCGACATCATTATGGAGAATGAGGAGCAGAAATGGAAGGTCCTCACTACTGAAACTGTGCCCCCCCCAAAAAAAAAAAAAACACACTGCTACCATGTTTGCACACACCACCATATCATGCAGCATGGGACCATGTGACCTTCCTTTTGGGTGATAAGATTCATCACATTCCTGTGATAGCATACGCTTTAGTTGTGGTCTGGTTGACCCTATGTGTGATGTCAGCCAGCTTTTAATTAATTAGCCCTAAATGAGTTGCAGTTTCTGCTGACTCAGTAGGTAAGTGAGTGGGAATATGTGTATTATTATTATCCATCCATCCATCCATCCATCCATCATTTTCCTCTTGTCCGAGGTTGGGTCACGGGGGCAGCAGTCTCAGCAGGGAAACCCAGACTTCCCTCTCCCCAGCCACTTCATCCAGCTCCTCCGGGGGAATCCCGAAGCGTTCCCAGGCCGGCCAAGAGACACAGTCCCTCCAGCATGTCCTGGGTCATCCCTGGGGCCTCCTCCCAGTGGGACATGCCCGGAACACCTCACCAGGGAGACATCCAGGAGGTATCCTAAGTAGATGCCGAAGCCACCTCATCTGGCTCCTCTCAATGTGGAGGAGCAGCGGCTCTACCCTGAATGACCGAGCTCCTCACCCTATCTCTAAGGGAGAGCCCAGCCACCCTGCGGAGGAAACTCATTTCAGCCGCTTGTACTCGTGATCTAGTTCTTTCGGTCACTACCCATAGCTCATGAGCATAGATGAGGGTAGGAACATAGATCGACTGGTAAATCGAGAGCTTTGCCTTTTGGCTCAGCTCCTTCTTCACCATGATAGACCGATGCTGCGCCCGCATTACTGCTGATGCCGCACTGATCCGCCTGTCAATCTCCCGCTCCATCCTTCCCTCACTCGTGAACAAGACCCCGAGATACTTAAATTCCTCCACTTAGGGAAGGAACTCCTCCCCGACCCGGAGAGAGCATTCCACCCTTTTCTGGCTGAGGACCGTGGTCTCGGATTTGGAGGTGCTGATTTTCATCCCAGCCGCTTCACACTTGGCTGTAAACTGTTCTAGTGAGAGCCGAAGGTCACGGTCCGATGAGGCCACCAAACCGGACACCCTGTCTAGGCTGCGCCTAGAAATTCTGTCCGTAAAAGTTATGAACAGAATAGGTGACAAAGGGAAGCCCTGGCGGAGTCTAACCCTCACCGGAAACGAGTCTGACTTACTGCTGACAACGCGGACCAAGCTCTGACACCGGTCATACAGGGACCGAACAGCCCTTATAAGGGAGCCCGGCACCCCATATGCCCGGAGCACTCCCCACAGGACTCCCCGAGGGACGCGGTCGAATGCCTTCGCCAAGTCCACAAAACACATGTAGACTGGTTGGGCAAATTCCCACGCACTCTCCAGGACCCTGCCGAGAGTATAGAGCTGGTCCACTGTTCCACGGCCAGGGCGAAAACCACACTGCTCCTCCTGAGGTTCAACTACCCGACGGACCGTCCTCTCCAGCACCCCTGAATAGACCTTAACAGGGAAGCTGAGGAGTTGGAAAACTCCCTCTGGTCCCCCTTCTTAAAGAGGGGGACCACCACACCGGTCTGCCAATCCAGAGGCACCACCCCAGATGTCCATGCGATGCTGCAGATGCGTGTCAACCAGCACAGCCCCGCAACATCCAGAGCCTTGAGGATCTCATCCACCCTCAGGGCCCGGCCAACGAAGAACTTTTTAACCACCTCAGTGACCTCCACTCCAGAGATAGGTGAGTCCACCCCTAAGTCCCCAGACTCTGCTTCCTCATTGGAAGGCGTGTCGGTGGGATTGTGGAGGTCTTCGAAGTATTCCTTCCACCGACCCACAACATCCCGAGCTGAGGTCAGCAGCGCATCATCCTCACTATAAACAGTGTTGATGCTGCACCGCTTTCCCGCCCTGTGCCGCCGGATGGTGGACCGGAATCTCTTCGAAGCTATCTGGAGGTCGTTTTCCATGGTCTCGCCAAACTCCTCCCATACCCGAGTTTTTGCCTCAGCAACTGCTGAAGCCACGTTCCGCTTGACTCGCCAATACTCATCAGCTGCCTCCGGAGTCCACCAGCGGGTACGGGGATTGCCGCCACGACAGGCACCGACAACCTCATGGCCACAGCACCGGTCAGTCGTTTCCACAATGGAGGTGCAGAACATGGTCCATTCAGACTCAATGTCCCTCGTCTCCCCCGGGACATGGGCGAAGTTCTGCCGGAGGTAGGAGTTGAAGCTCCTCCTGTGAGGGGATTCCACCAGATGTTCCCAGCAGACCCTCACTATACACTTGGGCCTGTCAAGTCTGACTGGTTTCCTCCCCCACCAGCGGAGCCAACCCACCACCAGGTGGTGATCAGTTGACAGCTCCGCCCCTCTCCTCACCCGAGTGTCCAATACACGCGGCCGCAAGTCCGATGACACGACCACAAAGTCGATCATTGCACTGCGGCCTAGGGTGTCCTGGTGCCAAGTGCACATATGGACACCCTTATGCTTGAACATGGTGTTCATTATGCACAAACTGTGACGGGCACAGAAGTCCAATAACAAAACACCATTCAGTTTCAGATCGGAGGGGAAGGGGGGGGGCATTCCTTCCAATCACGCCCCTCCAGGTCTCACTGAGCCCCCCAGCAGAAGAAGTGAATCCCCGGGAGGAGTGTTCTCCAACACCCCTTCCAAGGACTCCAAAAAGGGTGGGTATTCTGAACAGTCAACAGTCAGGACCCATCCCCCCACCCAAAGGCAAAGGGAGGCTACCCTCTCGTCCACTGCGGTAAACCCCACTGTACAGGCGCCCAGCCAGGGGGCAATAAGTATGCTCACCTCTGCACGGCGCCTCTCCTCATGAGCAACTCCAGAGTGGAAGAGGGTCCAACCTCCTTCAAGGAGACTGGATCCAAGGGCCTAAGCCATGCGTCGAGGTGAGCCTGACTATATCTAGTCAGAACCTCACAACCTTGCACACCAGCTCAGGCTCCATCCCCATCAGAGAGGTGATATTCCATGTCCCTAGAGCTAGCTTCTGTAGCTGATGATCGGAACGCCAAGGTCCCTGTCTTCGGCCACTGCCTAACTCACACTGCACCCGACCCCTTTGGTACCTCCTACAGGTGGTGAGCCCATTAGAGGGGGGACCCATGTGCCTTCTTCGGGCTATGCCTGACCAGGCCCCATGGGTGCAGGCCTGGCCACCAGGCGCTCACCATCGACCCCCACTCCCAGGCCTGGCTCCAGCGGGGAGGACCAGGTGACTCACGTCCGGACGAGGGAAAACGTGTGTCCATGTTTTTATTCATTATAAGGGGTCTTTTGAGCCATACTTTGTCTGGTTCCTCACCCAGGACCTGTTTGCCTTGGGTGACCCTACCAGGTGCATAAAGCCCCGGGCAGCTTAGCTCCTGGGATCATTGGAACATGCAAACTCCTCCACCACAATAAGGTGTCGGCTCCAGGAGAGGCATTATTATAATTACTATTATAAAACAAGTCACTGATGGACACTGCAGGGTAATCGCCCCATGACTTTTTCAGTGATAAGCATAAGCTGGATCTACAGGTCATTCTGGACCCCTCCAGGTAAAAGCTTCTAAAAAAAAACTAGCTCAAAAAGCCAAAGACCCCACTCACAGCCATCAAGACCCAAAGTTGCCCGAATTCTGCAAATCCACCAAACTACAGAGCTTGGCTTTATGCTTTTCATCATGAAAAGTTGAGTGTTTACTCTTATGGGGACAAGCCCATGAAAAGGAGATGGGGTATTTAATTATCCAAATCTAATATGAAAAGGAGACCAGTGGCAGTGAAGCTCTCCCAGATAGGTCAGATCTGCCAAGCTTGTGTACAGCCATGTATTCCTGTGCATTATCATAATGATTAATAACATTTCATCCCTCAGCACTGAGTGCTTAATAATCACAAACTATTTCATTAAACATGTGACTTGGTGCCTACGTGAAGCTCACTCAGAATGTTATTCCCTTAATTTGTGTTGGTAACACGCTAAATTAGTATCATCATCAATGCTATAAGGATTTCTCTAATTGCTCTCTGCTTAAGAGGGACTGAGAGAGGAAATGTAATTTGATTTGCAATTCCAAAAGATGTTGTTTATGTAGCAATGCCCGATATTTATATGGATTATTAATATCACAGGACACATTCTGTAATATGGGGAATGTAGCCTTAAGACACCTTAAAAAAAAAGTAGTTAGTAGTTAAAAAATGTTACATTAATATGCACAAGTGTCTTTCCTGATCTGGCTTACCGTCCTACAACATTACATTTTATGTATCAGCAACCATATTTATCTAAAGAGATGTACATTTTGACAAAGTGAGGTCCCTGGTGAAAGTACAGGTTAAAGGCATTGCTTAAGGGTCTAACTGTGAAATTACTCGGCAGGCCAAGGGATTTGATCCACCGACCTTCTGATCGCAGGTACACCCCCAAGAGCCCTCTCACCTGTTTTAAACTGGGTCTCTTCTTGGAAGGAGGTTCATAAAGTTGGGGTGTTTTAACCTCCTTGGAGATATGGTCAATTTCTCTTCCAGATACAATTTATGAAACGGGAAGCATGTTATATAGACTTGGAACTGATTCACTTTGCTTGCGATTCCCAGGGGATCCAGAGTTGTGACATGAAGCAGTGAAACCCCACATGAATACGGAATCGCAGGGCCTGCGCTATCCGGAACCTTCCGTTAGACTGCCTTGTCTTCTGAGTGCTACACGGCAGAGCTTTAAGAGGAATGTGGAAAATGTGCCCACACACGTAAGTATGGGTTGTCACCTACATACACCACAAACCCACTTAGATCTGGAATGATTTCCCGTGTTTTTATCTACTTATTGCATCAGTTGTGGACATTTCTTTTCATGGCCAGTAAAGTTTGACTCTTATGTTTCCCAGAGAAACCTCAGTGACTTTGGTAGGTTGTTACATGTATTATGAATTCCCTAATTCACAAATTCTGTCTTTCCATTCGTAATTACGGTCAATGGCATAACCAACGCTTCTGGAATCATGGCACTCAGTAGGGTGACGTGGATCCAAAATTAAACACTGCTTTCTGACATGCTGTCAGTTTCCACAGTGAATGGGAAACATCAATCATAAAACAAAAACACCCTCTTATATCACAGTACATCACCATAACCAAGCAAAGTCTTTACCAGAGCTGTGCTCTGTCCACACTCTCGTATAGATATAAATCCGAGCAGATGACCAGAAGTGACACTAGCAAACAACAAAGTTTTCACACCAGTAACATTTGAAAAATCCGGCATGCTTTCCGGCTGCAAACCATCTTGAACCAGGAACTGCTCACCATATTCATGCAAGAAAACATGAACACCATCATTATGAGAACAAGAAGGAGATGGATAGGGCACAGCATCAGAACAGGGCATGACTCCATCACAAGAATACCACCCCACTGGACCCCAAAAGACTAACGGAAGAGAGAGACGGGCCAAAGGACCCCTGGAGGTGAACTGTGGAAACACAGCTGAAGACCCTGAACTACAACCGGTTCACCATTCAGAAACCTGCCCAGGACATTGAGAAGCTGAGGTTCTTTGTGGAAGCTGAACATACCGACTGGCATGACAGATAGTAGCAGCCGTACAGTTCATATTAAACAGGCATCATTAATTCTTTAGAGTGTGCTACATTTTTTTTGCATGTTAAATGAATAAACCAAAAAAACCCTTATAACCGGATGCAATTAAACATCCAAGAAGGTGACTCATAGTGATTTCCTGATGAACACTGGAAATAGTAGCTACATTTTAGAGAAGTTGAATAATTTGGGGCATCCCAGTTTGCCCCTGATATGAGCTGTCACTAGCCACTTAACTTTGATAACGCATTTAACTTTGAAAATCAAATATATATTATACATGACTTTAGAGCTTTCAGCTGTGCAAATATTAGTGCCATGATTATTTTTGCAAAGGCGATAACCATCACATTTAATTTTTACCCCCCCGAGCATCGGTGTCCTGACCCATAGGCTGACATTTCTGAAAAACATTCCTCTCCGTCAGCCAGACCCCAGAGCCCGGGCCGTACGCAGCGGCAAATGGCAAAGCTCTGCATGAAGTTCGAGCTCGTAATGAACATTATTTAAAACCGATAAACTGAGAGCCAATTACCAGTTTCCAAAAAGAAATGCGACGATAACAATTAATTTGTGCAGCTTCCTAATTATTCACACGAGTCTCTCCCCTTGGCTGCAGAACCGCGTCGGTCTCAATGGGAAAGTTTGGAAACCTACTTCCCTGCGAGAGATGGGAATGCTGTCAACGCTTCAGCCGGCAGCAAATCAGCATGACTGACTCACAGAACGTCTGGGGGCATGATCTGACAGATAAGCCGCGCCTGTTCACTGATCCCAGAGCAGCGAACGGCAAGAGCGACGTCTCACTGACACAGGGCTCTGCTCCTGCTGTTTGAGATGGCAGTTCAAAGGACTTCAGAGGAAAACTGCTCATCACCTGGAGCTCTGTGTACAGGTGACACTTCAGAAATTGTTAATAACCATCACCGTGGCGAGGAGAAGAATGGTGGGGGATATTCTGTTCTTTTTTGCAGCAGAGATCTCTCTCCAAAGATTGACAGTTTCAATTTTTTTTACCAGTGATATTTCAGTTATAAAGACAACAAATGTGATATTGCAATCAAATAAAACATATGAACCAGTTTTGTGCAGAAATGGTGTAGAAACTAACTTCGGAAAATGGCTTGATTTGATAATGATCAGTTTCGCTTTAAAACAAAGATGAACAGAAGCGGCCATGACTAATCTTATAGATTTCATCTTGTCAGTAACAAAATGTATCAACACTAAATATCTGTTCTTCAAAGAATTGTGAAAAGCAAGTTAATTGTTTATATTGCTCTAAATTTGATTAAATGTTGAGAAAGCACATTTCATTTATGAGTAATTAGCACAAATTAAAGAACTTTGATGTTGCATGCATGCATTTATTTTGACATTAAAGAAATGAGTAATAATATTAATATATTGTCAGTAGGGAATGGAAGAGTCATATCCACAATGCATACAATTTAAGTCTAGAATAAATCATATATCAACAGAGATTGCAAAGTGAGACAATTCTGAATGCCTGTCTTTCCATGACTGAGACTGGGTGCCTTTTGTACAGTATGACAGAGTGTAACAGGTTTCATGGGTAGAGATGCTGTTTAGCCCTTGATGAAATAAGTCACGCAGTAAAGGTCACCGTCGAGAGTTCAATGGCGCAGAACAGCACCAACATTTAAACTTAAAGGTGACGGAAGGACTCAATACTCCACATGAGTTGACAGACGTATGACAGGATCACCGTATACAAGATGTGTGTATCAGAGTCACCAGGGAGGAAGATGACTCACCCAGTCTGCAAAGCCAGAACCACTACGCAGCAGGCAGGGAATGGATTTTTACCATTTTGCGGCAAAACACAAATGCTATTTCCCATAACACAAACGCTATATATGATGGCACCTCTGGACAGTAAGCAAACAAAGAAAACAGACTGGTCTTTCATCGCACCTTTACTAAGATGGGAAATAAACTCTTTCGGAGGGGCGAGGGAACGAATCAAGTCTGATAAGATGGTTCATGTTTTTGGTGGAGTTGCTCAACGGAGGCGAGAGCTGTGTAACTAGCAGCACAAACTTCCAGTGACTGACGGCATGAATCCACTGAGAATAGTAACAACCCTAATGCTTATGAATAAAATATATTGTGAAAAAGACTGGTCCTGCTAAACTTTAAAACAGAGGACCACTGAGGAAAGCGTATTTGGGTATAAGCTATTTATTCAAACAGAATAAAATGTTTGATGTATATTTTATTTTGGTATACTATAGATTTTACATATGTACATGCTTATGCATTCCTTCAGAGACACTGGATTAGACATGTCCAAGTAAATATGCTTATAGCAGACCAGGACGTGCAGCACTCTCTTCAAACATGCATTCTTTTTTAAAAGAGACGGAGACCTGATATTCTTAAACACAGGGCCTGTTGGGTTTTTTGCATTTCCTCACTATTTGCTGTTTTTCTCCCGTTGAAGCCCACGTTTCTCTTTAGGTGTGAATTGTTAAGGGAAACAAGCTGTGGACTGACAGATACCTTACTCGTGCATAAGGACAGGAACAGTCTGCAAATTTAAAGGCATTGTTTCAAATTTTCCTTTACGTTTCATGCTGCATTTCAGTATATTTTCGTTGAGTAAGTTAACCATGATTCGTTTCACGGATCTTTTTTACGAAGCGAATAACAGAAACTCAGCAGCAGTAAAAGACTGCGATACGCTCCGGGTGTAAGAGGCAGCGTTGTGAATTAATGGTGTATCACATTCGAGGCAGAGACTAGCAGGGGTAGAGTTTCAGAGTTTACAGGGACTGGGCAGGGATGCAGGCAGCTCAGCACGGTGGAGAAGCTTGGAGAAAGGTGAGAGGAATGGAGAGCACCAGCACTTAAAGTTGTACAGTCTTACAAGCGACTGCTGAAGTAGGCAGGAAACAAAATCAACCAGCTTGGCCCTGGGTGTAGACAGCCCTGCTTTATCTCCGAGTTCCAAGGTAGAACCAAGGTCTGTTGACGTCCACCCTAGGCGATAAAGGAGACACTGGGACACATCCTGAGATGGCAGACAGGTATAGATACATGTACCATCAGCAGCCTCTCTAAAAATATGTGAGGGCAAGCTACACTAAAACAAAAGGCCTTCATCCTGGGGTTAAACGCTGGGAGCAAGGGGCCATCGCTTTACACCGACCCCCATGACTCTCCCATAAGCACGGAACACTATTTCTGAAGGACCCCAGGATTATTACTTCAGTTCATGCATCGCTGTAGCATATTCTAACCTTTAACAGTTGAATTTATTAGGAAAAAAATCCCTTTGGGCTGGCATTGTTTCTGAGCTGTTGGAAGCCTAACTTGGTCCTAACATGACGGGCAAAGGATGGGCCCAGGTCCAATTGACAACTATGTTTTGAGCTGATTCTGCAAAAGCAAAGACCTTGGAGTTAAGAACTGACAGTGAGGCCTTGTTATCTGTGTAAAAAATATGACTGAAACTGAACGAATTCCTGCAGCCAGGAAATCTACAGTAGTAAAACAAGAGTAAAACAGGCCAGTACAACAATGCTACAAAACTCAGTTTGACCCTGTAGAAGGTGGAGGGATGTGGGAATTTCATTATATAAAATTCTGCATATGAGGTCCAATTTTATACTCAAGAGTTACGTCATATTTTAGAACTTTGAGCTGATATTTTATTTTATTTCTGTAACACAGGGGTCAAATTGATCCCGACAGTAAGTCTACAGTTCAAATTCTTTAACCTCTAATGGAACCAGTTATGCATAAATCAAGCTAAACTAACAAAATAACAGCAATCATATTAGATATGAACAAAGCTGGCTACTGCTGACAGCTGATTGGCTAAGCTGTATATTAATAGCAGTTGTGATTGGTGCTTCTGAAGAGCAGCCATTTTCAGGTGACGGGATTGCCAAAGTGGGGAGAGCTGGTGAGAAGCAGAATTCAAGTCAACGGATAACAGAAAACTTATGATTGACAGGGAGCCACAGCCGCAGAGCAGCACTTAAAAAACACGCAGAAATAGGGCCGACTAACCCCACGGAGCCGGGCTGAGGCCATTAACACAACAAACGGGCGTCAGCACACAGCGGTCTGCGCTCGGCTCGCTCGTCATTAGCCCCAGCGCTGACAGTCCTGGAGCTCAAATTCCAGCTTGCCGTCGCATGTGCAGACGAACTGGGCCCGCCAGCCCGCTCAGGAAAAGCAGCCTTTTCGAGTGGATTTGTGTACAGCCGGGCCATTTCGTGACATGGAGGAGGTGTTTGAGTGCACAATACATTCAGTTCCTGGAAAATGCATAATGCTTGGAAAGAGAGGGCTTGGGTGACTCCCCTGACTACATCGGACCTAAGAGAGGGTCCCGCTATATGCACTGATTTCCCCCTGAGAAATTCAGAGGCTCTCAACATCCTGCAGCATGTAGGACGCTTCTCTACTGCATGATCGCAGCCTGGTTTCTTTCTCTTCACAGTCACCAATACCCAAAGGCATCAGTCAGCGGAGATTATGTTGCACCCTTAATTGCTTTGCGCTCGGATAATGTGCCAGCTGGGCAAAGGATGCGTGTATATGATAAGCAGCAGGGTCCAGTGTGGCACGGAAGGCAGGAGGAACCGGCCCTCATTTCGCCTACATGCCCTGCTTTCCCATATCCTGCATTATTGTGACATAACAGATCAAAAGGCATCGGTATATGGGGCGGGAGGGGAGCAGCCTGATGGGCTCAGCCGGTGACCAAGCCCATAGGATCATTTCTCACTCCATATGTATATTTCTGTCTATCACCCCCCCCCCCCCCCCGGCCCTTGCAGAACACCAGGTGGAGGCAATGACATTTCCCCAATCCTCAGCCCCCCGTCCTGATTTAAAGTCTCCCCAAAAGGTGCCCTTCTTCTTTGTTCTTTTAATTCCTTCCTTTACAGACCCAGGCGGGAGGCCAGAGATACACAAAATGATTCAGTGAGCCTCCTCGGTCGTCTCCTGTGAGTCTCTGTGTGTCTCCCTATTCGTCTCCCTGTCCCCCTCTACACCTTCCCATCTGTCTCCCTCTACACCTCCCTGTGCTTCTCCTGATTCCTGTTACCCTCTCCTGCCTTTACCTCATTCCGTGCCTGTATGCCGTTAAGCCACTCCCACCACAGCATCACCACCTTGTCAGACACACATGCGAGTTATGAATCTTCATGACTTAAAACTCTCCTACATACTTTACACGAGACATTTCCTTTATTGATCTTTCATATTTCACATTCACCCCCATCCTTCCCCAGAAACATACCCCCCCCCCCCCGCCTCTCCCCGCAGCCCGTGCTGTGGTAATGTCAGCGTGCACCTGTCACCTGCGGTCCCCTGTAGGTCCTCTTGCTGCTTCGGAAAGGTAAGGGACACCTGAACATCTGTCAGTGTCCAGCTGCAGCCTCACCACCCACCACCCTGTGCCCTGTCCTGCTTCTTTGGAACCATCCATGGGTCTCAGACTTGATAGACTGCGGCTCTCACATGCACACTCCCCGGGCTTCTCTGACATGAGCTGTGCCTTTTCTGTAGCATGTCATCCTGGAGAAAGAACGATTCATATTTCAGCTCTGCGGCAATTTTAGTTCACGTTTCAGCCCGTATCTCCAGTGAGCGATGCCCTCATGATAGCTTCAGCCCTGAACTCAGGATATTTTTTTAAATTACCACTAACATTTAATTTGCAAGGGCATCTCTGGCTGAAATGGGCCACACTAAGTCATGTCAGCTGCCTCTGGGATATGGCAGGGCTCCCTGCCACCATGCAGGGCTGGCTTAGCCTCAGCACCTAGCAGCGAGTGCCTGCTGTGCTCGGAGATCCTGCTCACACAGCCAGAGACCATGGCCAGTGCAAGGATAGGAGAGGCTGCACATCTCGCTCTGTCCATTTAACTTTAGGGGTCCTTTAACTTTAATAACTAGGTTACAATGGAAAAAGTTATAGAGGAGAATCAGCAGTAGTTCTGAGAAGGATATGGACAGAAGGAAAGAAATAACAAGACAGTGTGGTCTACAGGTGAAAGGATATATTGACGGTGGAGTCTACGGGTGAAGGTCATCTATAGAGATTGTGGTTTATGGGTGACAGGTTCTATTGACCTTTGGGACTATGGATGGTGGGGTCTACAGGTCACATGGGGTATCGATGCTGGGATGTACTGGTGACAGGATCTGTGGAGAGATGGGCTTTACAGATGATGGTATCTGGATGGTAGAGTCTATAGACAGTGTGGTCTACAGGTGACAGGGATTATGGACAGTTTAGTCTATGAGTGATACTACCTCTGAACAGTGGGATTTATTGATAACAGGGTGTATGGATAGTGTAGTCTGCAAATGAGATTATGGACAGTGTCCTCTATAGGTGACAGGGTTTATGGACAGTGTGTTCTATGGGTAATTTAATCTCTGAAAAGAAGGATTTATTAATGATAGAGTCTTTGGACAGTGTTATCAACAGGTCACAGGATGTATGGACAGTATGATCCATGGGTGACAGGGTGTATGGACAGTGTGGTCTATAGGTGACAGGGTTTATGGACAGTGTGGTGTTTGGGGGATGCAATCTCTGAACAGTGGGATTTATCATTGATAGGGTCTATTGACAGTGTGGTCTACAGGTGTCAGGCTCTATGGACAATGTGATCTACTGGTGAGAGGGTCTATGGACAATGTGGTCTACAGGTAAAAGGGTCTATGGACAGTGTGATCTATAGGTGAGTGGGTTATGAATAGTGTGGTCTATGGGTAAAGCCATCTCTGAAGAGTGGGATTTATGGGTGAAAGGATCCATGGATGGTAGAATTTACTGCTGATGAGGTCTATGAGTGATGGGGTCTATGGGCGGTGGTGTCTGGAGTGACAGGGTTTATAGATGGTGGGGTAATAGTGTCTAATGACATCAGTTTCTCCAGGTGACGGGGTCCATGGACAGTGTGGTCTACAGGTGACAGGGTCTACGGTCTATGGCTGATGCGCTAAGAACAGTGGGATTTACGAGTATTGGGGTCTATGGACATTGGTTCAATGGACAGCGGAGTCTATGCACGGTGGGGTCTACGGGTGTTTTTGAAAAGGCTGTCTTCTTGCATGTGCTCTCAAGTACCCTTGCACCCTCAGACGCCTTCTTGGTAATCAGATATCCGCAATGACATTTCCTGGCTGCGGGGGCTCTCCGTGCTCTGCCACGTGAGACCCTGTGTATGCGACACCTACATAGTTTTCCTCTGTCCTCGCTCATTAGCACCCCGGCCTGATCACAGCCACCTTGGGGCCTGTTGTCAGCTAAATAAATGCTACGTGTGCCCCCGCAACCAGCATGAAGGTTCTGCACCCTGGGTTTCCTGATTTAAATTAAACATGTGACAGACCGGCATTCCCGGGGCAGCCATGCTAAAAGACACTTTAAAAAAAGTGATAAAGCAGGAGAATATGTTATTCTGGCACCGCACTTTCTGGAGAGATAGGAAATTGAATTTGGGAGAGAAAATAGCCTTTTTCACCTGTGACCTGTTTGCAAATGCAATTTAAAAGGTACACGGAATCACATTTGGGGAACACAGAGAGCTGTGCTCAGCTGCATTAACTGGATGTCGCACTCACTGAATGCTTTGTCATTTGGTGTCACCACACCAGTGTCCTCCTCCGCGCCTTGCTGACGAAAACAGGGGTGTTTGCCACGGAAAAATGTGGTGTCCTCCTGGCAGCCAAGTTTAGTTATCTTGTTAGCTGCGCTCTTCCGATTGTGATGATACAGTACATTGAAAAATCACAATTCCGGGCTATTTTTAAAACCCAAAGCACTTATTTTCATTTTTGTCTTATAGTCCATTAGTTTGTCTGTCAGAGTAATCTAGGAGTTTAGAGGTGCCTGGGATTCCATATTTTCCTGGACAAAATTACAGTGTGATGTAATCTAATCTTCGAAGGTTAGTCAAGGGCAATCTAGCTCCCGAAATAAATAGAAGTATGGAAATATCCCCTTGAAATGTAGCGGTAAAAGGAATCTTCTTTCAATTGTTTTGCTGATCGCAAAAGCAGAGTTTAATATTAACTCATATGGAGACAGAGAAAAGGAGTTTCCAGATATGGGTGGTGGGATTTTCAGCTGATGAGGTCTATGGACAATGAGGTCTATAAGTGATCCATAGATGATGGTGTTTCTTGACAGTGTGGTTAATGCACATTGGGATCTGTAGACGCTGGGGTCTACGGGCGAAGGTTCCAGATTAACGTGACTTTCACAATCCGCAAACAAATCTTCTGTTGTTGATACAAAACAGTGTGAATTAATTTGGAAGTCACACCCACAGAATACTTTCTGTAATAATCTTTCCCTACAGCATAACATACACCCAAATAGTAACTTTTCTTAGGGATGAAAACTCCAGAGAGCTTTTGATAGTAAACACTACAGTTGATTGCTGCGCCTCTTGGGTGGCCCTCCGCCAGCTTGCTATGGCCCCTTCCTCTCTGATGTTCCTCAGGTCTCTGTATTTACCTGCCACAGATGGCAAGGTAACGCATCACAGTTGTCTGCTACCACCCCAGATCAGACGTATCCTTGTAGATCAGCGTCCCTCCACCCATCTCTTCGTTATGTAAGATACGGCCACATGAAAGCGTTTCGGTTCCTGGATGGCACATAAATATCACCCACCCTGGCAAAAGAAGCACCTTCGCCTTCATTCTGGATCTGCCATTTTATAAGCCTTTCAGGAACAAGGTGACGCTCCCGGAAAAGTCGAGAGATATTTGATTGCGGCATGTGAAATTAACAGCAGACCACCTCAGTCTTGGCAGATTTGTTTTCTGCTGGGTCTGTTGCACATCAGTGACTTTGAGCTAGCAGAACAGGCTATTCTTATGCAGCTTTTTGTAAGCAAAACACAAAGCCAGCCTTCCCTTAAGGTTCACATTACAAAAGGAAGGTAGCTGTGCCACCTAAGTATAGGAGACCACAGTCGAAAATGTTTATCGTATAAGTAGTCGCATAGCGGGGAGGCATGCGAGCGCCATGGGTAGGATGGAGATGCGAGGCTGTGCTCCTGGTTCGACGTGACTCCTCCAGATGGCCTCCTACTTCTTCTACACACAGCATGTGTCCCCAAATGCGTACAGCAGCTGTAACTGTGGAGGCCTGAGATCACATCAGCGATTTTGGTGCAGCAGCGTACCAGGTTCCAACTGCAACTTTTCATATTCAAGGATTTTGTGGCTTTTCATTGACAGTCAGGTAATACAGGGGAAATCATCATTAAATATGAAGCCAACAGCAAATGTGTTTTTGTCCGGTGTTATTCTTCAATATTTTTTTTTTTAGTTCTTTCAAGACCCCTGCCACCTTTTCCTGAGTGACGGTTTTTTTGTAGTAATAAGCCAGAAAGAAAGAGCTGGGCACCAGGCCTTTGTAGGCTGCGCGTGGTTGCAGCCGGTGGGAGGGCTGCATGCAGAGGAGCCTCTTGTGAAGCTTGTGTCCAACGGCAGAATCCTCACCTAGGAATGTATTTCCTGTGCAAAACAAAAAAGAAAAAAAAAAACAGATTCTGGCAAGTAACATATTGGGGGCGACATTTCAGCCATATACTGTTTTAGACGGGAGGCTTATGGGAAGGACGGGGGAATATAGGGTTGAAGGTGGGGTGAAATTGGAGTGAGAGAGAAAGGGGGAGGGGGTGGACATGTCTGGACTGGTCGAAGTGATACCCCCCCCCCCCCCCCCCCCCGACCGAGACGCTACTCTCCATTTCCTCTACCTCGGTTCAGACAGACACGGGCAACATCAATCTTAGGCCAACAGACCCACCCCCTCAGGCCCGCAGCATGCCTGACAGCGGCACGCTGGCTGTAGCTCTTGGGCTGCACTGGTTTGATGTCAGTGAGAGCTGAGTAACACATTCGGTATTTCCACGCGGCTAATGGCTTCCTTATCAAACTCTCACTGTTTGTTGGCTTATTTGGATCCACCCACGATCCAACTATCCCCCCAAGAGCAGGAGAAGAGAATATAAATAATTATATGTAAGTATATGAGACGGGAGGATAAAAACTGTCAGGCAAGACTGATTATGATATGATGCATTCATAAAGCATTATAAACACGGCTATAAATATTTAGAAAAATGCATAACACATCATAGCCATCTTTATTATGCATTATGAATGCTCTATGAAGCTCTATGAAGCCCTCATCTATAATGCACTATAGATAACACAGTACAATGCAGTACAACGCATCCTTAATTCTTATACCAACCATTATAATGCATTATGAAGATATTTAGAGCGCACTATATATTAGAGCTTCATAGAGCATTCATAATGCATAATTAACATGGCTATAATGTGTTATGCCTTTTTACAAATAGTCATAACCATGTTTATAATAATTTGTGAATGCAGAATAGTGCATTATTAAGCTTTCTACTACGAATTATAATAACTGCCTTACGCAAAGTGCAATGTTTTTTTTATTTAGACACCTACACCTGTAGAATCCTGCTCCATTTTAGCCTTGGCTAGTTATTCATTTTTATGACATAATTTAAAACAAATCATATAGTTATAAATGAACGACAAAACAATAAAAAGCTAAGATTATCTTGAATGTCTCTACCCAGCAGACCAATGCAGCCCTTTCTTGACCCAAAATCTGTCTGTTTGTGTTGTTCCTTTGCTGATGCTGAAATGACCATTTTCTCTTTTCATTCCTCAATGCGTCTTTCAGGGAACCCGTAGTTTCACTCGCAGGCCAAAATAAAGCTCGTTCTCCCCTTCCTTGCATCTCATACAGGTCTTGTAGTAGATGTACTGTACATCAAATTAAAACAACAATGCTAAGGATGAATATGATTGATTCTACCAAAGGCATGTTATTTTAAGAAAATGCAGTTTATGGCATTGTAAAATGATCAGAGTTATATGAATTAGTATTCATCATAAGGCCCTTCTAACACGTAAGTTTGGATTAAAACCCCTTTTATCCACCTGAACATGATCAATGACTACTGAACCGATGAAACTCTTGGTACTCTGACACTCACTGTAAACGCTTATGGACACACAAAATGGCTACGGAGTTAATACCTCACTGAAAATGAGGAGTGATGGGTGACAGGAACGCACCGAAGGCTAATATGCTCCTCAGTTTAAGGTGACAGACATGATGGTGCAAAGGACGGAAGAATGGACAGACAACTGAAAAATTTATTTAGTGGCTGACAGGAAAGTCACCTGGAAATAGAGGGAAATGATAAATTAATTTAAAAAAAAATCGACAATAGGAAGAGAATCATTCCATTCTGCTCACGTTTGTAATTCTGATCTCATCTAGGATCTTAGTTGCTCGGCTTCTGTCTACAGCATGCATCACCAAGAATCCAAACCCAGTGTAAAATTATAACAACCCACAGAGACCCCCGATCTCGAGGCGAAATAGAGTCAGTACATCCAAGTACAGGGAGATATGGTTCATTTTCAGGTGAAGGACTTCGCCGTTAAACATGTTCCAAGGCCATTGGTCTCTAACAAAGATGCTGCAAATCCCAGGCAGGACGTCCTGCAAGTTTAACCCCGCGTTACCCAGCTATATCCAGCCTACGTAGCTACATGTCCGATACGTATGTTATTTAAAAAGTCATCTTTCAGGACATACAGCAAGGCCGCATGGAGAGTACAGTAAAGATCAATGTCACCGTGCACTTAAATAGCGGAGTTTAAATCTGTCCCCAGCTGTGTGTGAAGAGTTCAAACTGGCTTGTGATGTGTACTCTAGTTTCTTTTCATAGCCAAAATACATCTATTGAATTTGACCCATTCTTGCTGAATTTTCCTGTAAATGACTGTATTACGAAACAAGGGCTGCTTTCCAGGTTATTAACTCTTCGAGACTTTTACAGTGACACTGGTGTGTATTTGTCACCTAGTCACAGCTGTCCGTTTGGCTTTGATTCTAGTTGTTGTCAAACCAACCATGAAAATCGACTAACCCTGAACAGCAGTGTGCCCCTGGAGGGTACAAAGCTAACACATAAATAAAGTTAATGTATGAGGAGGTTGTTTGGAGTGGTTCATCCATCGATGCACTTTTCAATAGCCTTGGATGCAGGGGGGCTGCACATATCTTTGAATACCCCCCCCCACCCCCTCCAAGCTGTATTGAGGATGAGATGACTAGAGAATATGACAACCTATGGAAAGGGTATATTCACAACTAGCTTTATGAAATTATATGAAAGCTGTCATAAGTTATCATCACATGGGATGATTTCATGTTACAGGATGCTGATGATATGGTCACTTAGGCCTTTCTGAATAATGTATTTGCAATTAAGGCCATATAAAGTACATGGTTTTACAGTAGGTAAATTCAGGCAGGTGTTTGGGTAGATGCGCAACTATACAATATAGTCTAAATGTAATTGTGTAGTCAACATAAATTAGATCAGTGTTATTATTATTATAATTTTTTTGGATAAGCTTCATTAAGCAGTGCTTGTTTTAAGGCAAAGAAAGCTCATGAGGAGTGACAGGACCGTCAATTATGGGATGGAAAATGAGGGTTTTACACTGGCGAGTCACCAGCTATCTTGCTAATTTAACCAGGCTTATTTTGACTAATTCATTTACTTTGCTATGGAAATACACTGAAGACCATTGTGGATCAGTGAACCATAATTAATTTAATTGTGTTTATGAAGATGACCTGCCTACTGTTAGTATCACATTACAATATCAATTACAATATCACACATCTTTCAGCTACAGTAAAAGGGATCCATAGTCTGTCCAGCCAATGTTTTGCTATCCAATAATCAATAGCAAGTGAGAGCCCCTCTCAGATGGCCTCAGATGTTGTCCTGTAATTACACATAAAGACAGATCTGAAGAACAGGTCATAAAAGTGGTTTTGCTTGCCTCTGTCTGTGGGTGGCCCACAATGCAGCTGGATTCAGTCTCTACATAGGATAGCCTGTGGGATTCCCATTAAAAAGGTGGTGGATGCTAGATGGTTAGGAAGTTGGCTGTCAATGGCGTCTGTGGTGCTGTTGAGGCTGCACTCCCCTCTGGGCCACGACGCATTTCATCACTTCACGCCCACACACACGCGTGGCCAGTTAGCCGCCCGCTTCATGTAAAGATCACTGGAGAGGATAATGTTTTCATCGTATTTTTCAAATATTATGCATGATAAAACATTATTGCATCTTTTTTTTTTTTGGAATTGAGAGAACAGTTGTCCTCCTACAATCTATATTAAATATTACTTTGTTAATATCGCTTCAGTTGAAGTTAACATATTCCATTCATGAATCAGCTGGTCCAGCCTGCCTTGAGAAATAGGTGGGTTTTACAAGGATTCCATGGCCACTAGACTTCTGCTGTGTTACACATGACAGAAGATGGTAACAACAGCAGGCCAGTACAATCTTCCAAATGAAGGCTGTCAGGATCAGTTCCAGCAATGTCTGTCATTTCCCTTTTTGGCCAGCAGGTGTCACTGGCCATCCTGTCCCTTTCTGTGCTTGATACCTTTCACAGCTCCAAGTGTGTTCCCAGCTCCGTGGGCCATGCATCCCTGTTGCACAAAGCTAACAGAATAATGAAAACAAAATGTGAACAAACATTTCCGTTAACTTAAATAAAATGAGGCTTCACAAAAAAAAATTGAAAACAGAAAGTGTACTGTGTATTTATAAAACAATGAAATAAAGTAAAATTACAGAGAAAATGTCTTCAGTTTTTGAATTTGTCAGTTTATTCAATCCGTTATTCTATGTGGATATGATCTCTTTAACTTTTTGCTCCTGTCAGTTTTATGCCTGCAAACAACAGGCATTTAACATCACGCATGTGTACCGACAATAGGTCAGTTTGTCCATCTGTCACAGCGGTCAAAGTTGGAAGAAAACTCCAGAGTTCCATTTGGGATTAATTTTAACATAACTGTATCCTAGATAAGAGCAAGTTTTTTGTAGTGGAAGGTCATAAAATATGTGGAAAGATCCCGTAAATATAGAAGTCCATTTGAAAAGTTTGCATTAGAAGGCTAACCTAGCATACCTTGACGAGTGTTTCCTAATTAATTCTTTGAGGACCCACAGATTTTTGCTTCCTCCCAGCTTCCTCCTTGACTGTACACATTTTTGCTTCCTCTGGGAGGGAGCAAAAACATGTACTGTCTGTGGGTCCCCAAGGACCGGACTGGGAAACACTGAGGTAAAGGAAATGCTCAGCTCCATTCACCCAACACAGAAGCTAGCTGGAGGCCAAGCAGGATCTTTCAACTTGAGTCCAAGACAACCATATCCTCACAGAAAACACTTATGCAGTGCGTCCAACAGTGACCTGATGGCTGTTGGTTAGTAAATACGCAGGAATACCACAAAGGGAGGAACTAAACGAAAATTAAACATTTTAAGCTTCTCTAATCTTGGATTTGCTTGTAATAAAAATATGATCCCTTTAATTGATTTCTTTTCAAACTAAAATGATTGTAACATTTAGCAATTCTGTCACAATTTCTGAGGGCAAAGCAATTTTCCAACCAAACGTATAGTCCTATATTGTAGACTAAGTTAACAGAAAGGCTGTACTTTGGTAACATAATTATTGTCTTTTCCTGTAATTTCATACTTAAGATAAACTTAATATGGAGACACACAGTATCACCTGACCTGCCAGAAGATTGTGAGAACAGCAAATTCCAGAGAATTCCACGCTTGGCTCATACTGAAAGACGCTATGAAGCACCCAAGTACTGAATTATTCACAACAAAAGCAAGAAAGATAGTTCATGCTGTGAGAAAATTACCAGTGGCACATGAAGAAATTATCAAAAGGTGTGGCTAAACCGTCTAGGATTGTAGCAAACGTTGGAACAGCAGATTTGATATACTGAGAAGACTGCAGGAGACCAGAACTAAACTAAACCAGCTACTTCAGGAGTTAGGCATGGACTCTAGCATCGCATTATGTAATAATGCTACATTATGTAATAACTCAACAAAATGTAACAAATTGAATAATGATAATAGTAACAATGATAATGATGCTCATAATAATTATAATATGGTATGTTGCAATGGGGCGGCATGGTGGTGCAGTGGTTAGCACTGTTGCCTCACACCTCTGGGACCCGGGTTCGAGTCTCCGCCTGGGTCACATGTGTGCGGAGTTTGCATGTTCTCCCCATGTTGTCATGGGGTTTCCTCCGGGTACTCCGGTTTCCCCCCACGGTCCAAAAACATGCTGAGGCTAATTGGAGTCGCTAAATTCCCCATAGGTGTGCATGTGTGAGTGAATGGTGTGTGAGTGTGCCCTGCGATGGGCTGGCCCCCCATCCTGGGTTGTTCCCTGCCTCGTGCCCATTGCTCCCGGGATAGGCTCCGGACCCCCCGTGACCCAATAGGATAAGCGGTTTGGAAGATGGATGGATGGGTATGTTGCAATATAAAATTATAATGTAGTCTATAAATTTGTTACATTTTGTTGAGTTATTACATAATGTAGTGTCATCACATAATGCATTATTACACATTGTGTAACAACGCATTATGTAATAATATCACATTATATTCTAAAAATTTGTTACTTTTGTCAAGTTATTACATAACGTGGCATTATTACATAATGGACACACTTCTGACACACGATTGGGCTGAGCTAAAAAAATCTTGTCAAGCTCTTTGAGTCCTTTTCCATGCAACCTTCTCCCTCACAAACAGTGCCATGCCTGCACAACCCTGAGGTACACCTGCTGACCAGTCCTGTTAAGAATCAATTAGTCCAAGCGCTGCTGAAATCCTTGCGAGAACATTTCCATGGCATTCTTAGCCCTGATTCCACACAGTTTGATGCTACACCAGCTGCAGCCTGCTTACTGGATGCTTAAATGCATTTCATTGGTTTTTCAAACACTAGTCATAGCACCAGCAAGGAGGGCAGCATAGGCTTTTGTGCAGAATCTGGCAGCTCCATATAACGCAACTATTGTGTCTGGTGATGTTGCCGCTGCAAAGGCGACTCAAACTCTAACAGGAGCCTCTACTGCTGTCCTTCAGAAATACAGATACCTTGCAACTTGTATAGGGGCCAACTTTCCATCCACAAATCAGCCTAATGTGACCGATAGACTCTTGAACGAAATGGAGAAGAATGTCAATGACATCAAACAGGATGTGTTTAATGAGACACCGTTGCAGTTCTGGAGATAAGAGAGGCTGTCTTTCTCAAACTTGCCCCTGTGGCACTAGATCTCGTTAGTGTTCCCAGCTCACAGACCCTTGTATAGCGCATCTTCTTCGTGTATGGAGTGCTGTCATCTGGCTTGAGAAACAAAACAATCATATGTCTGGAGCATCATGTTTTCCTGAAGATCAACCAGAAATTGTTGGTTGACTGAAGTACACCCATCTCTATCTTCCTCCCCCCATCCCAGCTCACCAACCCCCCCCCACACACACACACATACACACTTGAAATCTTAAAAAGCTGTATTTGAACAGATGATTCATTCATAGTGCAAGAACTTACATTTTCTGTGTACAATGTTGTCCACAGGGCACGGATTTGCCATTGAGCTGCAACACCTGCATCTACCGTTACACTGTCGAATTGATTAACAAGCTACTTTTGAGTTGGTTCATCTTTTATCATGTTTGGAATGCTCCCAGATTTACAGTACCTACAACTCAACTTAGGAACAAA
Source organism: Brienomyrus brachyistius (assembly GCF_023856365.1). Lineage (NCBI taxonomy): Eukaryota > Metazoa > Chordata > Actinopteri > Osteoglossiformes > Mormyridae > Brienomyrus > Brienomyrus brachyistius. The sequence continues at coordinate 21,032,217 of NC_064548.1, forward strand.
ATTACACATATTTTTTGCATTTAAAGGCTGTTTACATAATTGTATCCATATCTAAATTTTGTTGTGTCCAGTAACAGTTTAATTTCTCTAGTTAATGACAGAAATTTGATTGATATTGATTGATACATATCTTACTTGCTTGTTCATCTGTCCAATGTGAACACATTTTCCAAAATAGTATATTTTGTAGATTTTTTATAACACGATATTTTTTCGGACCCTTTACCTTATATTGCAAAAAACTGAAATTAACACCAAACCCAATAAAAACTAAGCTAAAACTAAGCATTTCCAAAAACATTAAACTGAACTAAACTAGCAACCGCACTTTTCAAAACTAATAAACACTGAACTTAAATTGAAAACAAAACGTGAAAACGAAACGAAAATTAATGAAAAATGCTAAACTATTATAACCTCGATCCCTACTGTTTTAGACCTTTTAGTGATTAATTGTTTTCTGGATGTTTATTGTATTCTTGCATTGGTCCTTGCATCTTTTGTTTACAGTTATCTCTGTCATTATCTAGTTTTGTAATTATTTCCTGTTTCACATGAGTGTTAGTTCCTCCTAGTGTTTGTTAATCACCCTCACCTGTTCCCTATAGCTCCTAGTCCCTTGTGTGTTATTATTAATGTGCACACCTCTGCCTCCTCATGCCCTCATTATCTCTGTATATATGTGCTGACCCTTTCCCTTGTTCCTCATTTGATCATTGTAAGTGCTGCATTCATTGTGTTTGTTCCAGAGTGTTTCTAGATTGTGGTTTTTTTTGTGGTATGTGTTTTCCTGTACTTGTTGGTGTTAGTTTTTTCCTTGTGTGCAGTTTAGCCCATTTTAGTTCTTGTCTCTGCCCCCCCCCCAGCCAACCCCCACCTTTGTTTGACCCTTTGTTGCTTTTGTTTCAAGTTTTTCTAAGTTTATATTCATGTTCCCGCTGTGTCCGTAAGGTGCGCCGTGGATTTGCCTTCCGTCCAGCTGCACTGTAACAAAGAGTTTAAATAAACAGAACTGTCTGGTAGCAGTTACTCAGTGTTGGTTGAAACCATTGTAATGCATACCTTGACATCTTGTTGACCTTCATTTCTGTTTTCCTCTAGAGTTTTTCCTTTGGTCTGAGGGAAGATCTTATGGAGATTTAGCAGATCAATGGAAGGTGGACAACACTGTTGCACACGCAGCATAAATTATCCCGCAGGTCGCCACTGAAGCACCATCAGGGGAGACGGCTTTGTACCCGAGGTTGGGTGCCTAGGCTGGCACATCAAACATCTTCAAACACGGGCTTTGGGTCACAGCGGTCTCCTTGAGAACAGGAGGAGGATGAGGCATTTTTGGGGAAGGCTTCTATTCCTGATGCAATTTCTGCCCACTGACATTTGTAGTAGCTTTTCAAGTGAGGGAGAGCTTGTAACAAAACACCAGGACACTCGAAGCCAAAAAACTAATTTTGATGTTTAATATAAGCTGGCATGTTAACACTGACAGATCCTGCTTAGTTAAACTAAACATGACTTAATATAGATGAAAGTCAAACGAAGTGGTTCAGATAAACCGTGCAGCTGACCTGTTCAAGTGAGTTTGATCTGGTGAGATGATCACATGATCTTGAAAGAGGTTCAGGTGATCTGCTCTGCGAGGGAAGAATAAGCTGCTTGTCTGATCAAAAAGCTGGTAACCAAAAATCATCAAAGCTGCTTAGTTACTTGTGCTTACTGCATAGCTAAATATGTTCAGTCATCTACAACAGTAGTTATCAAACTGTGGGGCTTGAGCCCTTGGGGGGGGTGAAATACCTGGGAGGGGTCAGGAGATGATTTTCAGAATATGTTGGAAAAAGAGTTTGCAGTCTTTTCTCGTCTGCCTCCCTGCACTCGGGGAATTTTATCATTAGCTATATGGCTGGGAAATTTATCCCAGGGGGCCTCATTTGGCAAATATAACAAAAGGGGTCAAGAGGCATGATCTGTGTTTCTTTAAGGGTAATTTGAGAACCACTAATCTAGAATACTTAACATTTGTCCTAAGTACAAAAAACAAAATTGACATACAAAAATGACCTAGGACTCAGGAACTGAGCTAAGACAGGAACTTAAATACAGAAACTGAAAACGGGTAATGACACAAGGAGAGATGTATGAAACAATTAACCAATCAGGGAGGGTACAGGACAACGAGCGATCAGAAAACACACAAGGATCGGCACAAGAACAGGCGACAGGTGAAACTAATGATTAACTCAAGTAAGTCAAACGAACAGAGAAACTAAGAAACAGAATGTAAAACTAGGGGAATAACAGACATGTTTAACACAACCACGGGCACAAAGCAAAAAACCAAAACCGAATACAAGGAACACAGGGACACAAACGCAGGAACTAAAAAGCCGATACAAATGAAACACAAGGGAACAAAATCTACAAAAATACAAAAACAGGGGAGGTGGGATTTGAACACAAAACTGAAAGGTTGATAGATACCTGCGTGCTCAACTCATTGATTTATGCAACTGTCAGGGAAGCAGGGGAAACACTAAAGACTAACAATGGGGAAGACAGGATGGCCAGCGACACCTGCTGATCACACAAGGAGAAGATGAAAGACTGGGACAAACAGGCGCTGACCCAGACAATTATGTATTGCTGCATTCATAGACCCAGAACGTCATGATTGTGGTCATTATGGCCCTAGCTAACTGGCTCGATTAGCCGCGCTGCAGGCCCCTATGACTGTACCATGCTCTTTCCTCAGGCTCTGATCAGACACAGAAGGGCCAGGGAACCTGGGACCCAATCGCGGGGCACGCCTGCCTTGTCTGGGGTTCTGGAATCCTTAAAGGGGCCTCATCCCTGGTTTGTTCAGCTGGCCTTTGTGATTGCTGGTTCACCCTTGCGATTTTCCTTAACTCGGTCCGGCCCCATTGCAGTCTTCCCCTTTCCTCGCACAGACCTACTTTGCGAAATACAACACGATGTGCCCATTGTCTGCTGGAATACCATACTATCACATTTTAAGTAATTCCCGTTATAGTCTAAAGCTGGCAGATTTATTTCAGCCTGATAAGGTCGTTGACTTTGGAATGCTGTGTATTGAGAAAACCTGCAAACACATGGAAGTTTAAATGAAAATAATGGCTTGAGGGACCAAGGGGAGTCGAGCGGATCAGCATTCCTGTTTGTGCCGAACTCCTGGTGTGCATCCAGTCCTCTGTCTTATACCATTTCATGGTTTTATTTTGTCTAAGAGCAGTAACTGATGAAAATCGATAGATTTCACAGATAACTGGCAATAAAAAAACCTCAAGGGACTCACATACATTACAAACTTTGTATAAATGTCTTTGCATATAATAATAATAATAATAATAATAATAATAATAATAATAATAATAATAATAATAATAAAAGGCTTGAATGCCAGCTGTAAATTGGCAAGACTTGAAGTCGTTATTGATTCCAGTTCGATTTCTCTGCCTCTTCTTAGACATAGATGTTGTCCACCAGGTGTCAGTATGGAGTAGATTCATATTCTCATTCTTGGCAAGAACATTTTCCCTTTCTCCTCCAGGGGTTAAAGGTTTGCTTCTACCAACTTTTGCTAAATGGAGACACTTCCTTGTCCTAATGACTTCCCCACAGATCACTGACTTTCTTTTTTTTTTTTTTTAAATCTTATGTACACATTGCCGTATGTGCGCATGAATGTTCACTGGTCTGGCTATGAGGTCAGGCGGCATGTATGTCAAAGACAGAAGGGGTCAAGAATCTGCGGGTCCAAGCGGTCTCTGATTAGCACTTCCAGGAACGAAAGACCATCTAAGGAGTGGTGTCCTTTATTTTTCGCAAGAAGGCTGCTCTGCAGTTATACTGCTCACAGAGGATTGTAATAGTGCACTGTGGACCTTGCCTCCAAGCCAGATCTTCTGCATCATTTAACTGGCTAATGGTTTGATTTTATGACCCCCTTAATTTTTTTCAACCTTCACAAGTCTTTCTGGATCTTCCATCTGATAATGTCAAAGGTGTATTTTGCAGGGAAATTTCAATATAAATGTGACTTTGGCGGGTTTTTTATGTAAATGCGACTGCTGCTTCAGTGTAATCTTGTTTTCCCCATTTAACTGTGTTATACCACATGACAACTTGGGTCATATTTTTATCATGCATATATTTTGTCTGGTTAACCTGCAAAAGCTTCAAAATAAAACTAAGTGTAATTCTTTCGAGAAATCTATCCATCCATCTCGTAGCTTCCCTAACCATTTATCTAGTATAGGGTATAGGAAATGGTTAAGTGAATCCCACCATCGCATTTCTAAATTTTTCACATGTTTCTGCAAACTTCTTGACTGGTAAATATGTGACTAATTCGATAGGCTATAGTCAGGCTTTACAGCAGAAGGTCATTCTACCAGGTTGTCTGCTGTTGATGTCCTTTAGTCAAGCCCTGCCTAAGTTTGGAGGGGCCTGGAATATTTCATATCTGACCAAAACAATGAAAGGTTTGCTGACGACCGGCATCGGCAGGGTGTCTGAGATGCTGCTGTTGATTATGACTCAGTATCGATGTCAGAGGCTCACGGACCAATCAATTTCATTAAAGACGGGGATCAGTGCCGCTCTGTGAGGGTTTCAGGCTCTCATATTAATGCTGCAGACAGCAGTGAGAAAGAAACCTTCTGTGACCTGATTTTTCTGTCGCCTTACCTCTGTGCCTGCCGGAGAGAAATGTATGTATAAATGAAATAACTCAGCAGTGATTGATAAGTGAACACGTTTGTGCTTTGTTTATCTCCAGAGCAATGTGCTCGGAGGATGTGTTCAGCATAACTGCAGAGGACAATTTGTTCAGGAAGTTCATTCTTATTGCCGTCTATAGCTTGCAGGCAACACCAACTGCAATTCTGTACACACAATTTGCCACCAAAGGCCATCCACTCAAGCATGTCATTGACTTTCCCTCCTTTTTAACAGCTAATGTCCAATAAGGGAAAGAACTCATTTTAACTAAAGCCAAATTTGAAAGTCAAATGTGCATTGATGTTTAGCTTTATGAGTATAATTTCCCATTTGTATAATATGTCGCGAGCACTTTGCACGGAAAACAGGTGTGGGAGTGAGGGGAGGTGTGGGGAGATCCTAGGGGGAGTCAGTGGAAAAAGGAGGAGAATTCACTGTTGACAACATCTGAAGGACAATGAGCTGTAGCAGTTCTGCCTAAGAAGGCCCACAGTCCACTGGGGAAAAGCACAAAGCAGACCACTCAGGCTAATGTCCCACTACCAGCACCGGGAATCGTCAGAGGCGTTAACGTTCAGACGAGGACGAGTGGCAGTAAAATCCAAACGTTCATGCGCCGTTTCAGACATCACTGCCTTAATAGCCCTTTTATGAACTATTTTAATGCGTGGTCAATGACACGAAGACTCAAACAACTCAACATTGTGCCACATTTAAACCCAAATGCAAGAAAGTGCTCCTTTATTGGTTAATTGATTTATGCTGCAGGGTTACAAGTTGTAAATAGGTTTATCTGTTGATCAGATGGGGAAATTGCTTCACCTTGAAATGAAATGATGTTTTATTTTCCATTTGCAGAAGTGTAAGTACAGGCACATTGGGATGCTTTTCATACGCTCCATCTTGCTCTCCTTTGAGATACACACATATAGTTGAGGGCGAAGCTTGGGGTCCTAGCGCAGGGTCAGGCCATTTATCCGACGCCTTGGAAGCATTACAGGCGGTTAAGGGCCTTGCTCAAAGGCCCAATGGAGACTGATATGGCTGGTGACTATTCTGCCAAGACCAGAGCTCAAGCCAGCGACTTTCTGATCAGCTCATGGGAGTTTTACTTACATAAAAATGTTCTGAGGGCAGAAATAGAATAACTTGAGGAGGCAGGACCAACCAATCAGATGGCTTGGTTCCGTCTCCTCTAGTCGCTTGGAACCACCTCATCTACAGTCTGATTGGTTATCTCTCTGAACCAATCATTTTTCATTCTGCCCTCAGAACAATATTGTGTAAGTAAAGAGCACAGAGGCCTAACCCACTGACTTTAGGTTTCTTGATATACGGAGGTGCTAGAAATTTGTGAACCCTTTTGAATTTTCTCTATTTCTGCATAAATATGACCTCAGATGTGATCAGTCATAGAACAAGATAAAGACAACACAATTCAAGAAACAATCATATCAAATTTCATTTATCATTTTTATGACATTTGACTTAGAATTGAATTTGTAGAAATATTTCTAAGATGTATTTGTAAAGTAGCAATTCCCTAGTTGCACAAGAAGCAAGCAGAGTATTTGTCTAAGTGCTTGCAATTAAAATGTCCAATGATCAAAATAAGAATATATAAAGAATGAATTTCTTAAATGTAAATGGTTTGAAAGAGAAGGACGCTCTGAGGATTTTTTAATGTCTTTTGTGTTTTGTGTCTTGCGGCACCATTGGACACGTTCTGAATTTGATTTACTGCCCACTGTAAATCTGGTCACCACAGCTGTTTAATTGGCTTTATCTGTAAGCTGAATTGACTGATTAATGCAAATTACACAGTTCATGAATGTAAGTGTTATATCATTAGTGAACTAGTTTAAAAATGCTACTATTTGTACGATCCATCCATGAAGACTAGGCAGCGCAGGGTTAGGGTAACAGTAACGTATGTATGGTGGCATGAGTTGTACTAGATGAACACACAATGATGTGAGAACCTCTTCTGAGATCAGAATTCACCTGCAAGGAAACATTTGCACTGTTACGGTGGAGCTCATCCTGCTGACCGTCAACCGATGAGACCCTTCACGCTTCACCGGAACATTGTGCTCTTGAATGACCATGAACCAAACAATGGTCATTCAAACGGTCAATGGAGTCTGGTCAGGAGCTGACCGTTGGAGCCAACCGATGGCCAGAGGAATTGGGAACGCAAGCGTATAGCCGGTTAGGGAAGGTATGCTGTAGAAAGGCACCCGGAGACGTCACAGATCGCTCTGACATGATTAGCATTGCAGCGGTATTTCGGCTGCTGCAGACTAACCAGCGACTGATTAGGTATTCATGGGAATCCAGGCCTCAAACGTGGCAGGTGGCTCCCTGTTTCCGTCTGCACTCGCCGTGATTAAATGGTGTCGTTTATAATTAGAATCCTGTGAATGATAAGCAGCTTAATTGGCAGCGTTCCTAAATACCTCGGCGATGGCTGCCGGTTTGTGTAACATGCCTGTGGACATAGTGGGCATTTGCCCAGGGCTTTTAAGGAGGCTGAGGAGGAATACTGGAAGTGGAGGGGTGGAATCAAAATATGGAGGGGGTGGAGTGGGGTTAGATGGAGATCTGGAAGGTGTTGGCAAACCGAGGCCATGCTCCATGCTCGTTAGCAGTGGTGGGGCCACATTTGGGATCTCGTTATCGCCATTTCGCCGGCTCCTCTAGCCCCTGGTGTGTCCCCCATCTGCTCCTCTGCCGCAGAAGCCCAGCCGGGAGTGTGCCACCGGGCCCTGGAAGGACCAAAAGGATACAAGAGGTCAAATGTATGAGGGCCATTAAATACCAAGTCATATAACAGCAAAGGTCAACTCTGTGGAGGGCTACAGGGGAAATACTAGCAGCGGATTATCAGCATGAAGAAGGTGTGTATTTATGGAGGCGCCTGACTTCTCCAGATATAACACAGCTGTAAATGTTGTGTGCATGTTTTAGATGAGTAAGGCACCAGGCAGAGGTCCCCAGGCACCAGACCATAGTGCTGAGGGGGATACCTCTCTCATCGCTTGACTGCAGGCATCTCAAAGATAGACGGGCTTTTCGAGACTCAGATTCTGCTCTGTGCTGAGCAGCCGCAGCACTGTGCTTCCAGCTTCAAATATCAAGTATTATAGATAAACATAAAATCAGCTTTCATCACTATGCAGATGACAGACATCTATAACTTTCTCTAGTTCCTCGCGCTCATGGGTCTGTCCACTGCATGCTTGAGCGCAGAGATGAAGGATACACTGGTGTACTGTACCTAGACTCAATGTCTCTGAAGGTCAAACGACAAGGAAGAAACCCAGACATCCTTTTCCATGGTGATTTTAACTTTAATAGCCATATCAGCAATGTCCTCCAAACAACGTACTATCACCTCCATAATATCATTAAAGTCGGGGGTATGCGGTCATATGTTGACTGTGAAAAACAAATACATTCGTTTGTTTCAAGCACAATAGATTACGGTAATGCACTTCTGTCTGGTTTAGCTAAGAAATATTTCAAATCTACAGCGGATCCAGAATGATACAGTGAATGTTAACACTTAAATCCCTGCGTGGCTTCCTGTGGTTTTGAGGACTGATTTGCTTAATAATTTTTATTTATTTTCTTTTTACTTTTGTCCTGTCCGGCAGCTTTAGCAAGCAGGATCACGGTCTGAATGCCCTGCTGTGCCAAACATGTTTGCTTTACCATGAGGGGCTCTATAAACTCTGTATAGGCCCCTCATGTTGATCGATTTCTTTTTATTTTATGTATTTATTTCATTTTTAGCACGTGTAAAATATTGCAGTGGCTGAGCTGGCCGAAGAGGAGGGACAGATTATGTGGGGGGGGGAAAGAAATAAAAGAAAAAAACAACAACAAAAAAAGTAGTTAATAATTTTTAAATGTTGGTATGGTCTGTAAAGTATGTCCCAGACATTTTACTCAGATTATCTGACAATAATTTACTGTTTATTCCTAAAACCTGGCTGAGGAGGGGAGGGCTACTGTATATCTAAATGCTTTCAAAAGTAGCCCAAAAATGCATCTCTTCACCATTGCATATAATAATCTCTGATAGATATTTTATTTATTTGATGCACTTTTATTATTTATTTTCTGCTTGTTTAAATGTTTGTGTTTTTCCCTTCTTTTGGAATGTCTATAAAGAGAAAATGTAGCTGATTTTAATGTGATGCACAATGAGACGGTTTGACAATAAATGACAATAAATGCTATCTCTTGGCCAGCAGTAATAACTTTATCAAGTTTTTACTTTTTACCTCGTGTGCTAAGCGCAGTATGCCAGCACTCCTTGTGTTACAGTGCGACACGTGTCGTATTACTTGGAATGAGCGTTTACAGTTTATTTCTCCCTGTAGAGTTGTCTTCTCTGCAGGATGCCCGGTGTAGTAAAGAAATTTTCTATTTGATGTCTGTCTTCCAGGTATGTCTTTATCTATGTCATTTTATTTTAGTTTGTTTTTTCATGTTCTGCCATTGCGTCTTGCGTGGGTAAATATTCGTTGCCATTGCAATGCAACAATAGTTTCCATTTACTGTATAATGGTTACATCTTGTTTTATTTCTCTTTTTCACAATACAAACAATATCAATAAAATACATGTATGTGTTTATGAGGCTGTGTTATACAAGTAAATCTTAATAGGACATTTTTCAACAGCCGTTGTATATTGGATATATACAAATATACTATATATTTTCCTTTGATCTTTTTGTCATATGTAAATAAGAATGACCTCAGTTGAGAGGAGAGTATGTGCTACGCTTTTCTTATCTGGTATAGTGAAGACTGTTATATTTGATGAGTATATGTCAGTAAACATCAGAAAGGTGCAGTCCTGTGTCCATGGTGATTCTTGGTCCGGCCCGAGTGATGATGGTGTGACAGAGGACTTACACTTAGGCGTTGTGATTTTAAGCAACACGCTAACCCATGGCCGTAATTATATATTGGGAAGAGATGTTCCCCCTAATATTCATATGTACTCAAAATGCCCCAATATATATTATAATTATGGCCTTGGTCCCCCCCAATGCTTACTCCATGGTTATGGCCTTGCGCTAACCATACCTATGCAGTGAATAACCTCAAAAACCATGTGAAACGTCTCGAACACCAGTTTCGGCCATGTGTAGTTAGGCTCCAGTGGCTTCAAGCAGCGTGTTAAGCAGCTACACTGCTAAGCTGTTCCACAGTCAAGCGGACTGCCTCTAGCATCTTGCTAACCACTGTGATCATCGCACTTCAGTAATGCAGCCGGAAACTTTATAAACCCAAGAACTGCAAGAATTATCACTTCTTAACGCCAGACTCCGCAGGCCTCGGACCCTAGATGCCGCATCCTCATGCGTCTTTGGAGTCCAATGGCTTCAGACCAAACCACCTCTGCCAAGTCACAGTGTGCCATGGGCTTTATTATTAGCAAGGGAAGCCAGAAAGCTCGCTGGGGGGTGGAGACAGTCTGGCAACCCCAGCCTGCCCAGGCTCCCATCCCTGTCTGCTGAATGCTGTGTGAACAAAGGAATCCCTTTTATTATAGTGCCTCTGCATCTCTCCTACTCCGCTGGTGAGTCAGAGAACCGTTACCACAGAATAGCAGGAGCAATCTCCAATATACACACCGTCCCAAGATTTACATTGTGATGCATGCATTCTAAAATAACCCCAACTTGCTGATCACATAATATAGTCATTAAAAAGTATTCTTTGGATTTTAATTGAGCTTACTATTCTCCCTTTTAATGCTGAAAACAAGAGGGCAGAATAATATGTAAAAATGTTTCTTCAGTATCTGAAATCCTTGCTTCCTCTTTCTTTACTGTCCATCCCTCTTAGGGCCTAAAACATTTATATCAACATACTCACACTTACTGGTATTTGAACCAAATGTCTTTTTTCCAATCATTTCCTTTGTGTGCAGTTTCACTGTGGTGATCCTCTTGTTTTAACAAATTTTTCTAGCTTTGTATCCCAACTGGAAAAAGCTGACTATCTGTTACCTCCTGATCCTACTGTCTCATCCCTAATGTGGCCCTGATGAGCCGCACCTGTTCCTTGTTACCTTTCCTTAGTCTTTGTATTTATGTACCTGTTTGTCTCGTCAGCCCCAGTCTGGTCATTGAAGTCCCTCCTCCAGTCTGCCGTGACCTTCCCCACACTCGCCTTCTTGTTTTGACCCCTCGTTGTCTCGTTTGTTTCCCTGCACCTGTTCAGTTAATAAAACCCCTTTTTGCCTAATGCCCAGTTTTGAGTCCTTTGTCCTGCATGCTGTGACAATATCTAAGTGCAAATGTCACTGCTTTCATATTACGGAATTTATACATTTTTTTTTTGTTAAAAAGCGGGGAATTACAGCCTAGTAATATGCCTAGAATAAAATGAATGACTATTCAAACAAGTGATTATAGTTAAAAAAAAAAGTGGTCTGATTTCTTCTTACTGCAAAGAGTGTTTGGCAAACAACATGTACTGCTTTTCCTAGAGCGTTAATATAGAAGAATGAGCATTAGGATTAGAGAAGCGGTTTACTGTTAATAAATGAAATATTGATTTTATATGAAGGTAGGATATGTCCAGATTTGCATCGACAGTAATAAATTTAATTGCAGTGTAGGTTTAAGTATAAGCATGCTGCTTGTTGTGGGTTGCCACTAGGGGGACCGTTTCAGGGTCTTGGTGTTATTCTGAAAGTTAACCAAAGGATGGTTAAATGGCCATCCGCTTGCTCTCTGAATGTTATCCACTTTTTCAGCATCCACAAAGGGAAACTGAACTTCATAAAAATTTGTGACTGTGATATGTGTGTCGGGGCGGCATGGTGGTGCAGTGGTTAGCACTGTTGCCTCACACCTCTGGGACCCGGGTTTGAGTCTCCGCCTGGGTCACATGTGTGTGGAGTTTGCATGTTCTCCCCATGTCGTCGTGGGGTTTCCTCCAGGTACTCCGGTTTCTCCCCACAGTCCAAAAACATGCTGAGGCTAATTGGAGTTACTAAATTGCCCGTAGGTGTGCATGTGTGAGTGCATGGTGTGTGAGTGTGCCCTGCGAGGGGCTGGCCCCCCATCCTGGGTTGTTCCCTGCCTCGTGCCCATTGCTTCCAGGATAGGCTCCGGACCCCCCGCGACCCAGTAGGATAAGCGGTTTGGAAAATGGATGGATGGATGGGACGTGTGTCTGTGCATGTGCATGTACATATATATGTGCGTGTCTGTGTGTGTGGGTCCACTTAGTACAGGGTGTCCCCTGCCTAATTACGCCCTTCTAAAAATTGCATGCCATTTTTTCCCCACATACTCATTTCTTACTATGCAATAGACTAGCCCGATTAGCAAATGGAATCCTCCACAGGCCACTGAAGTGTCCATTGTGCACCACTGTGGGTCTACTGTCTACCATGCTTAATTATCATTATCCCCCACCATGCACCAAAATCTGAAGAATTATTATTATAATTATCCTATCAGTGTGTTTCATCATATTTATGAGGACAATTTCATCATAGGAAAAGAAATTAAAATATGAGAAAGAAATAGGATGTAACTTCAGACTTGATTTATAAGTGATAAAATCATGATAATACAACTAGTAGTGTAAGACACCAGTGAGATAGCTGGAGAGTCTGAGTGAGAGAGAAGGAAAGTCCATATGGTGACTCTGAAGGGAGACATGAGTGAGACAACTGGAGAGTCTCAGTTAGAGAGAAGGAGTGAGCATTTAATGACTCTGTAGGGAGACACCAGTGAGACAGCTGGAGAGTCTGAGTGAGAGAGAAGGAACGTCCATATAATGACTCTGAAGGGAGACATGAGTGAGACAACTGGAGAGTCTCAGTGAGAGAGAAGGAGTGACCATTTAATGACTCTGTAGGGAGACACCAGTGAGACATCTGGAGAGTCTGAGTGAGAGAGAAGGAACGTCCATATAATGACTCTGGAGGGATACATCAGTGAGACAGCTGGAGAGTCTCAGTGAGAGAGAAGGAAAGTCCATATGGTGACTCTGAAGGGAGACACCAGTGAGACAACTGGAGAGTCTCAGTTAGAGAGAAGGAAAGTCCATTCGATGACTCTGGAGGGAAACACGAGTGACACAGCTGGAGAGTCTCAGTGAGATGTCCATAGTATGCAACAAACAGTCCTCATCAGACCCATCGATGCAGTCTTACTCCATTAGCAACAGCACAAAACAGCAGTTTTGGTAACTTAAAAAAATCAGGTCAGCATCAGAATATCAACAAGTACTGTATGCATATCTCTTCCCTTAAATATCACACTGCCGTTCTGAGAAAGTGCTTAACTTGAGCCTGATTGAGTCACCTGGAGGCAGGAGTGGTCCACAGCAGATGCAGGCTGTGTGATCTGGACTCGCTGGTAATAAGCACGCACGCCCCCCCCCAGCGTGAGGCTGCAAGAAGAGTTCTGAAAGACTACACAGCTTGGTTTTAATTAGCCTATATGGCCTGACTGCCAGGGGCACAGAGCAGCACACACTGTCTGGATGCACAGCCCCTCTCTCTGATATATGAGTGATCATCTGTTGTTTACTACTGAGAGTACCTGCATCTTATGGCGATCACCTGGGGTATAGTTTTCACGGTGTAATTTTGTAGTTAATTACTATGTAAACGTAAAAATGCAGGCGCAGGTGTAATCCGGTGAAATATTACAATTAGATAGTAAAATTATAAAATGCATAACTAGATATTAAAATGAGTGCAAAATTAGATATAATAATTAAATAGAAATCTATATAGAAAAAAACTATGCACATTATTCACGTTACAAGCTTTTATCTATTTATTTATTTATACATATTTTTTTGGCAATATGAGTTTTGTAAATCTAGATAGGAACCTTTAATCATTTCTACATAACTAGTTAGAAGTTCGTAAAACCAGGAATTCCTCTTCTCTGTTTTACTATTATTCTTAAAGGACGGGTTAGTAGATCTGATGAATAGCTGATAGCGAGTGTAGAGAAACACCATAGTGTAAAATATTACACACATATAAACAAACACACACATATACATACATATACACACACATATGTGTGTGTATGTGGAAAATGTATTGTCTTTCAATGGACTAGGCATAGATGAAAATGTGGACTGAAGATTATTAGTTTTGCTTGTTTCTGCTGTATTTCATGGACAGTATGCTTTGGAAAAAGTGAAGTATATATGAAAGTGTTTTCTTTTATAATTCAACTGATTAGTTACCCAGGGTCCACCCAGGTAGGCTATTATAACTGTTTTGTATTTGCTTGTGATTTTATTAAGCCGTTTACACCTCGCTGTCAGTATAACCATTATGTTAATCTATTTACTTACCTGCTACACATGCTTAGTCCATCAACGAAGTATTCAAAAAGAAAGCCAAAACACTGCAGTGAAAACTAGTCGGCTATCCGACTGAGAACGTATTACGACTATTAACCCAGAGCAAACCCTTCATGTAGCAAGGCCTGTCCTTTATTTTTGCAAATGTTTTTCACAAATGTAAAGTACTGCTTTTGTGCTGTGTTTCGTGATCTTAGGTTTGATCAGAAAATGAACAGATTCTAAAGAATCTCTCTCACGGGCTGTTTCTAATTCAAAGCATTCATGTTAAGATATGCTCGTAATTATCTTTGTCCATCTGTCCATAACTGCTCATCCACAGGCCTGCAGTGTTGCAGTAAGCCAGGCATACCCTGGATCAGATACCAGTCTGTAACAGGACACAAGGTAGGGATAACCTGGATTGGATGCCAGTCTATCACAAGGAAAAAGTTGGGGCACACCTTGGATGGGATTCTAGGCTATCACAGGGCACAAAGCAAGGCACACCTTGGCTGAGATGCCAGTCTATAACAGGGCACACACACATAAAGGGTAACTTAGAGATGCAAGTGTTTGGGCTGCAGGAAGCCGAGGTGTCTAGAGGGAGTCGGAACAAACAGGCAGAGGCCCAGTGGCTCTCAGGTTACAGAAGTAAAGTGGACCTGATTGGATCGAATAACCAAAGATATGGAGACTATTTTCAGCTTCCTTGAGCACTGATTTGATATCCCTTATGTTTTTGTGCGTTTTGTAATAATTTTTTCAAGTATTCATAGAAGTATACATGACATAAAACATTCCGAAAAGCCTAGTTTCCAGTTAGTCTAGTTAAACTTTTGACTGATATAGTACATTTGATCTAGTACATTTGCTAAGATGCTCATGAATCACAAAGTGAATATGGGTTGTCATGTTTAATCATTTTTATATTAAATCCATATAATACTTAATTACATGCTCATGCACATAGGCTAATAGATCTATTTCAGTTGGACCAAAACATTTTAAGGATGTAATAACATGCAAATTACACTAAGACACAACAATAACTATCAGAGACACCTCAGCTAAAAGAATTAAATACAATAAATTGTTACAGAACAACAGAAATCAGACTTGCCTATACATAAATAAATTTAGACATTAAAGTTTCTGCCTTAACCATTTCTACACCCAGGTCTTCTGTGGCATGGCTTCCTGTGGAAAGATGCACCCCTCACTCAACCAACAGCCTGATGTACACATGTTTCTAAAGAAAGAAAGGCCTTTCTTACCATATCTTACTTGCTGAAGTCCCTTTCAGACATACACTGTCACCATGAACTGTTCTAGGCATTACCTGCAGGGGCCGTATGTGTGGACACAAATATGCGAAACCCAACATTAAACAGACTTTACTCTGCTGGCCCCCAAGTACAAAATCTGGATCATTTCCAATTGACCCACATGTATGAATGGAGCAGGAAATTTTCCAGGGAATTCACCACGAGCAAGTAGGCGGTGTGTTGATGACATTTCTATCATGTAACTGGCACGAAAACGGAAGAATACAAACAACCAGAACATTGGGGCAGTAACAGCCGACACCAAGCATTTTCCAGCAGATTCAAGGAATGGCAAGAGACTCAGTTGTGTGTGATCAGATTACAAACCAGCTACGTGACCGTGGTGTAATCTGCACTAAGGTGCAGGTGAACAGCAAACACCTTCAATGTGCTGTAAACAAAACACTGCTATTTCCCCAGTGTACTTTTTGCATCATGTGCTGCCTTCTGTTTGCCCTACCCAAGTCAACCACCGGTCAACAGGCATGTAACAATGGATCGCGAATCGGTTAAAATTTGATGTAAATGTATGACGATTTAAACCAGCTGATGTGTAAAATGAATCGCTACTTTATATTTAGATGTCACTCCGTATTCACATCGACGTCGCATGTTAGTTTTTGGTTTTGACTGAACGTGAGATGGCGAGTGAATCTGAAATTGAGGACTAACCCCCTGATCTTAAATCGGCGGTGTGGCAGTATTTTAGCTTTCCGATTATCACGAACGAAAACGGCGAGAAAAGCACAGACAAGACAAAAACTGTGTGCAAGCACTGTAAAAGACTGATAACGTACACAAATAGCACAACGAACATGCTTCAGCATGTCCACCCGCACCATGGCGAGCTGAGAGAAGATTATTAAAAGGGCAAACCAGGCTAAAAACTGCACATGCATGCCTTAGTGTATTTGGTAACGCTTTATATTAAGTGCACCTTCATAATGCATTCATTATGCATTTATAGAACATTCAGTGCACCTTCATAATGCATTCATAAGCAGCATGCAAATACACCTTAACATCCTAACATCCCTTAACAGCTTTAATATACATTAATAACAAACATTACATGATTATACAATTATAATGTTTGTTATTATTATACACTGTATAATTTTTCTTATTATGTTTGGTATAATGTTAATGTTTATTACAGCTGTTAAGGGATGTTAGGATGTAAAGGTATGAATGTTTTATGAATACATTATGAAGGAATAATGAATGCTTTATGAATGCAATATTAAAGCATTATGAAGGTGTGTTACCGTTTATTTTGAAGATTTTTTTAATTTACTTATTTTGATTTGGAATTTTTTTAAACAGTATTTTGTTGAATTTCAGTTGCACTGTTAAGAGGACACATTTTGCACAGTTTAGAAAGACAAATATTTTTCAATAAATTTGTCTGCAGCTCATTCTGTAAAAAAATCGTGAGAAAATCGTATCGTGACTCAGAATCGTGAGTTGAGTGTGTCGTTACATCCAAACTGGTTAAGCTGTGATTTCAGCAGGGAGAGCAACTCAGGAAACGTCCTGACCTCATTCTCCAGACAATGTCTGGAGTGCATGTGTGAAAACAGCTTTAGTATCTTGCAGTAACATCTCTTTCAGGGACATATGAGATGACATCCACTAAGGGTTAAACAATGGCTGGTGTTTTGGACAGCAGGAGGGCAAGACTTTTGATCTGCAGGGTGAGATGTGGATTCTGGTCCATCTGGAGGGGAATATGCACAGTCACATGAAGAGGTTTGAACAGATTTCATTGATCCCTGCTGTCAGGCCAAAACAAAGCAACTTGATGTGAGGTCTGGGCTATAAAAATAGCTTCAGCTGGTCTCTGTTCAGGCCGCTTGAGGAATCACCGGGGAACCACCTAAGCACAGGACAGTCTGTGATAAGGGTGTGCAGAGAGAGGCACAGAGACACAGAGCACAGAGATCCACCCTGTCTCACAGCATCAGTGTTTCCCATCAGCAACACATAAAGTGTATTCTTTTGATGATGGAGATTACAAGAGAATGTGAACAAGCATGTAATCGCAAATGTAATGGATGATTGGCTGCAGTCTGCCATCACTTTAGGCACCTGCACACTTCCAGGACCACACAGCGAGCGCTTATAGAGGGCAGCTAATGCCTCCGTCCTGGACATGGACTTTTTCAGCTCTATCAAGACCAAAACCACAGTGGTTTCCCTATAGCAATAGGCCTCATCAACAATTACATCCATTATTAGCACTAAGCGCATTATTCATGTACATAATTTAAACATTGATTGGTCTGAGTGTCCTTGCTTTTCTTGCATGCACCCCAAAGTAAATTTTGTGTATGTTAAAGCGCTTGCCGATAAGTTAACGATTCCAAGTCTGATGTGTAGCTATAAGCTCTAATCGTTACAAGGTCAGACAGCTGGTGTTGGTATATAATCAGCTTAGTTACTGGTTAATCCTGGAAACTGGCTTCCAGTTCATCAATCTGTGCGCCGCCTGGTAACTCTCCGTTATCTCAAGGCTCAACCGACGGGAGCAGACAGCTGTTGTCATCAAAAAAAAAACAGACGCTGAGATTTGTGGGTGTAGGCCTCTTATATCTGATCCAGCGCGTGTCCCACTTATTAGTCATTATTCTGCAAATACGACGTATGATAGATGGTGATTCCACTATGAACTAGATTAGAGCAAAATTCCGTAAAAGCAAACACCTCCATTATGACCTTAGGAGATAGATTGGATCTCCTGTAGACTTATTTTGCTGCTTCTCCATACCAAACTCACAAGTCACGTAACCTTTCTGTTCGTCTGAGCGCTACAGCATTGCTATGTGTTTTCCACATTTACACTCAGTAATCAAATAAGAGGAACATACAGTTTGAGAGCTTTTTGTGTGGGACGAGTCATCTGTAACTACGGAGTGTTTCATTCACTGTCACAGGAGAAATCGTATAGCTTATTGAATTTAATAAGTAAAACTGTCAGATTCATTTATCAATTGAATAATTCATATCTGATAAGTAATATATTATAATTTAATTCATACAATTTTGAAGAGTAATAAAGGCAAAGATGTCAAACTAATTTGTCCATGTGACATTTAATTTAATAATATTGAGAAGAAATCTTAAGCACTGACAGTGCTGGTCCTCCTGGCCATCTCCTGGATTTATGAAGCAGACAGAGATGTAGATGGCACACATTCACTATGGAAAGCGTGCAGAGTGAAGGAGGCTGAATTCTCTGAAGTGAAGCTGTCACAATGTCGGAGCAGTGGGGGCATTCAGATGTAGAGACGTCTACTGAAATTTCCGCATGTAGGTGAAGCTTGTGAGTTGTGCTTCCTTAATAAATGGAGACAAAGTTCAGAATGTAAATAAGGTGCAAACTTAGAATACAAATGTATTCAGGCAGCCTGCTTGGCACAATGGTCATGGACAACATTCGCAGTAAAATCCATCCAAACTTCCTTCTCAGAATAGACACTACCCTGGTTTCAAGCGGCCATAGATGGCCACCATATCACAAAGGGAGTACGTCGATCCCAGACCATATTAAAGAGTCCATATTAGATTCTAATTAAAATCCTGTTCCAGAGACCTACTTAGCACAACAGGGAAGGAACAGAGTTCTCTCCTTTGTGGTGTCAGAAATATAATCACAGACTCCCTCAGTTTTCAGCAATATTCTGGATGAGGGATAAACACGATGTGGGTGTATTTGGACTATTTTATTAGTTGTGTAGTTGGTTGGCTTGCTAACAAAAGTTAATTAAACATAGGGTTGGGCATCATTTGTTTCTTTGCCATACTGGGGCTAAACCGATACTTTTAAAATAGTTAAAAAAAAATAAACCCAAAATGAAGGCTGACAATGTTAAAGAAATGCTTATTTATTTCTAAGGCAAATTAGAACTACTAAAACTACGAAAATGTGACCCAATAATGTTTTACATTAACTGCACCGTAATAATGCCTTTATCATGCAGTCGTAGAATATTTAATATACACTAATAACAAACATTATTAGTTGTATAATCATAAAATGTTTTTATTATTGTATATCAATGGTGCAAAGGTATGTTAGGATGTTGCGGTAAACTTACATGATGCCTATTATAGCTGTTAATGCAGTTAATGTAGAGCTTTACTCAATAATTTATCGCTAAAAAACGTAACGCCTTAAAAATAGAAATATAAATAAACACAAAACACTTAAATTTACTTAACAACATCCTGATATCGGAATCCTTTCGAGTGAAGTACAGCCAAACTTTAGACTGTTTGGCTTTAGGCATTTTAACTGTGTTTAAGGTAGCTATGTAACGTTAACTAGCAATGGTATGTGAGGTAAAGTGATGCTTCTGTAGCCTGAGCATCAGAGAGTAAATATTTTAATCAACAGCTCAGGCATTTAACTGGCATTGAAATCTGTATTGCAATATGGTTCAGCAAATACCTATCATATAGGGACTGGTGCTTTCGGTACCCAATCGTAATTAGACAGCAAATGTAGACTATTTGGAAACGCCTGTAATGTTTTAATTTCGTCTTTAAGGTTCAAGGGCCACGTTATACTTGTAAAAACATGTTGAAACGAAGTCAACAGTGAGGAAGCACTGAATCGGAGAGCATATTGCAGGCATTGGTCACTGTCCAAGTCATTTTTATAGCAGGGCAATCATTAAGCCTCAGAAGACAAGAAGGAGAAGCATATTTTTTTAAGGAAGGCCCTTATTAAGCCACCTGTCTCCGCAGGCCTATGTCCACACTGTGTGGAACCTGAGCTTGCTTACAGGGACCGACAGCGGTGGGGAAATATGTACCCAGAAGGACATAAAGACATCACCGGAAAAAAAGCGATTGGAAGCGAGCAGACAGCCGCAGATTCGGATTTAATCATAGTCAATGACTGGCATATCGCTGCCAGCTGGGTGTCATTACTTCAAAGTTGTCAAGGAAGCCAAGAACGGAGGCGTTTGGAAACAAGCTGTTATTTAACACAATGTGAGTGACAAAAGTGACTTAACTTCTCCTGAAACAATCGTCTTGCACAGTAGCTGCTCTTTCTACAGGGTTTTATTTCCCAAATGGGCTGCAGTGGGGGAGCCATACAGTCACGTGGAGACAAGTGTGGCAGAGGTCCAGCTTATGCGGGAAGACATCTGCCAGAAAATTACACCATTGACTCACTCTACATTTCACCAGGGGATTCTGGGTCTTCCTATTTTCCAGAAGATGGATATGTGAATATGTAAATGAGTCCAGGAGTGAGGAGAACTGCTCCAGGGGCATGATGGGAGTTTGAGTTCAGCGGGGTTCATTCCCTCGGTGTTTTTCCATTCGACTTTGGTGTCAATGTGTATTATTGAGGAGTGATTCCCTTTTGCATTACTCGTAGCATCGCTACAACTTCCCTCACCGATACTTCCCTCACTAATGCTCCTTGAAGCATTTTCCAAACAGCTGGGACAAATTTGATTACAGGGTGAAAAATAATGGATCTCTCTGGCCAGATCATAAAAGCAGCAAAAAGAAAACGATCTGTGTGTCATCCAGTGAAAAGGTCTCTTTATCAGCGTGGGTAAAAGGCACTCAGGATATAGCGACTTGCTCATCCATCGCCAGACGCTTTTAACGTGTTTCACATGATAGTGTCATCATTAGAAATTCTGTATAATTTTCATTAAGTTACTCATATAGTTTTTTCATGGTTTACGGTTCAGTGAAAGAATTTCCTTCTGCTGAACTCTGATAAGAGAAACCATCAGACTGGCAAGACATAAATTCTTTGGCTAAAAGCTGAATCCGGGTGGATTCTGTGTCGGTGAAAATTCCACAATAAAAGACTACAGACGAGAACCTACATTTTATATTATAAACATAGTAAATCTATCAGAAGATGGTTCCTTACTTCTACATATCATAGTCCAGCTCTGGAAAATGCTGCCTGTGAAGATTCAGTACAGTGTGTCCTTGCTTGAATTAGCATTGGCATAAGTTATTGTGTCTTCCATTGTATCGTCAGCTGGAACAAAGTACAGCTACAAGCTAGGATTAAAGTGTGTGAGTGCATTAGTCTTTTCCTCTTTGCCTGCCTGTCAGTTTTAGGGTAAATTATAAAATACAATTTTTCACCTTGAAATGGATTTGGGGCATTCCTTCTTCTATATTGTACTTCTTCTTAATTACTTTCTTCATAACTTACTAGCTATATCTGTCGAAATCTGTAGCAGAATGACATGTGGACAAAAGTATTGGGATACCTGGCCATTATACCTACGAGAACTTTTATGACATCCCATTATAAATCCATAGACATCAATATGGAGTCCCGCCTTTGCAGCTATAACAGCTGCAACTCTTCTGGGAAGGATTTCCAAAAGATTTTGCTGTGTGTCTGAGGGAATTTTGCCCATTCATCCAAAAGAGCATTTGCGAGGTCAGGCACTGATGTTGGATCTGAAGGTTTGGCCAATTCTAGTTCATCCCAAAGGTGTTTGATGGGGTTGAGGTCAGGGCTCTGTGTGGACCAGTCAAGTTCTTCCACATCAAACTCACCCAACCATGTCTTTATGAAGCTAGCTTTGTGCACTGGGGCACAGTCATACTGGCACAGAAAAGCACCATTCCCAAACTGATCCCACGAAGTTGGAAGAATGAAATTGTCCAAAATATCTTGGTATGCTAAAGCATTAAGAGTTTCTTTCATTGAAACAAAGTGGTCTAGCTCCTGAAAAACAGCCCTATACCATTATTCCTCCGCTTTATAGTGACACAGTGCAGTCAAGGCAGGTAACGTTCTCCTGGCATCCACGAAACTCAGACTCGTCCATCAGACTACAAAACAGAGAAGTGTGATTTGTCACTCCACAGAACACATTTCCACTGCTCCACAGTCCAGTGGCGGTGTGCTCTACACCTCTCATCTGACTGTGCTTGGTGATGTGAGGCTTGCATGCAGCTTCTCAGTCATGAAAAGGTCCACAAAGCTCCCGGCACACAGTTTTTGGCTTGGGGTTAATGCCAGAGGAAGTTTGGAACTCTGCAGTTATTGAGTCAACAGTGCAGTGGTGACTTTTACGCACTATGCGCCTGGGTACTCAGTGACCCCACTCTGCTACTTTACGTGGTCTGCTGTTCCTAAATGCCTCCACTTTGCAATAAAACCACTTACAGTTGCTGTAGAATATCTAGCAAGGAAGAAATTTCACAAACTGACTTACTGCAAAGGTGGCATCTTCTGAGAGCACCACGCTTAAATTCACTGACCTCTTCAGAACGACCCTTTCTTTCACAGATGTTTGTAAACTTGACTGCATGGCTAAGTGCTTGATTTTATACACCTTTGTCAATGGGTCTGAATGAAACTCATGAATTCAATGATTAAGAGGTGCGTCCCAATACTTTTGTCCGTATCATGAACTTGATAATATCCTGGTTTCAAACCACCATGTCACACTGAAGTGTAGGACAAATACTACATTTTCATGCTCCCCTATGAAAGTAATGAGTAGAGGTTGAATCCTGACAAGAAATAGCTGTTTTTAATCTGACCGTCTCTCTAATTACGCTGTGTATGATTAACCATGCTACCCGTGCAATGGCTTGTTAAGTACTTTCACTTTTTCACCATTACCTTTGGGGCTGCTCAGTATTACACTTCTGCTTCCATCAAAACAAAACTCTGCGTTTTTCTTCTCTTCCATTTGCCTCCTGCTCAGGGCCATCTGGAGATGAACTGACACAACAGGACCCCCAAAATTTGGCTGGCAACAGAGCCTAGAAAAAGGATCCACGTGTTGGCGAGCGCTGGAGAGCCCTCAGCCACAGCACCCATCGCTCAGACCCCGCCTACAGCGGCAGGCCCGCTGGCCCTCGGACGACTCGACCTCACCTCCTGCCATCCGCCGCGCAGTGTTTGCTGTATTTTTGTGCCGTATTGTTTATGACTGCATGCGTCCTTTGTGCTTTTATAATTACTGCAATTTTTCCAGAGAACTGGAAATTAGGGAAAAAAAACCCAAAGCATTAACATTGGGAAAATGGCAATTTGTGTCACATCTCTAAAAAAAAAATAATAAATTAAATAAAAAAGGAGTGAGCAGTAATCTCTGGAGAAAATAGCAATTAATGTCAACTTGCATTAAAAATGCACAATGCTAAATAAAACTTGATTGATGTATTGAATTTAATCTAGTGTTTCATGCCAGTTCAATTTACTCTGGAATTCAGAGAGCCTTAAGTTTTTACTTAGACAGGACCCTAAAAACATTTTAATGCAACAGAACTTTACTTTTTTTAAGTTGAACCTTTGGCTGCGCTTCTTCCAGCTCCTTCACGTGGAGCTCCGCTGCCGTGTGCAGTGGGTTAAGGGCAGGGACACAGAAGGTACTGGTTTCGGTTCCGGGAGAAGCATTCAGTGGGTAATTCCCCTCCATCCAAGTGACATGTGAGTACAGGTGCGGTTTGCCTTTTGTATACAAACCCTGCATGGTAGCTGAGGTCAGGGATCACTCACTGCGGCGACGATTAGCCGTTAGAAACCGATGTGCTGAAAAGCTAAATCAGTTAAGATGGCTTTAGTATTTTAATTTGCCACGAGAATTTACTATGATTGTACGTCGGTTGCGTTGGGTCCGAAGGAACCGAGTGAATTGAAAATATTGTTGCCCAAATGACAGTGAGCATGTTTAAAAGGATGGTAAAGGAGGAGACAGTGATATTGGAAAACAGACATCAGAGCACTGCCCCAAAGTGACTTTTGGTCACCATTATCAAGCTTATCATAAGAAAGAAATTTACAAATGAGAAGAGGCCATTCGACCCATCAAGAAACACATAACCTGCGGTTTCAGGACAGAAGGTGGGATAGAGCCTCTGGATAAACAAAAGATCTCCTCTATAGAAAGAACTGTAGCATTAACAGAACACGGCAACTGGGAAGATGTGCAGAGAGAAAACAAGTCGAATGAGCTCTTTATTCCAAGAAAGAAGCATTTGTGCCTTCCTCAGGTGCCCAGCACTTCCCTCTCCAGCCCACCCAGCTGACCTGGAGGTATTTATCTGGGTCACCTGAATGTAGGGAGCTGGCGCTTAATTGTCCCGAAAACGCTAAAGATTTGCCCCATGACATGGCCAAGCTTCCTGTGGGTGGCAGTGAGCATGACGGAGTGACTTTGACAGTAAACGCAGAAACGTTGACTCTGTGTGGAAATAATTAGCTAGTAGTTTTACCTCAGCATCCCAATTTTCTATTTTACATATGTGTAGAGGACAGGGAAACCACTTTAAATCAAATGTGGAGACTCATTTTCATTCAGGAAAAAGGCATAAATCGACCGTAAATCAATGAAATGATCTATAAAAGCAAGATTATTTGTCAGTTTTCTGTGTAGTACTTACCAAGCACCATTTTGATGTTAATTTTCACCAGGGTAGTATATTAACTAACTGTTCCTTTAGCCGTGCTAGACGGGTCTAGGGTAGAAATTTCTGTTGGGGAAAAAATGGTGTTTTGTTTTTCATTTTCTGATTGAATCAAAATGGAAGGACACGGCCAGTGACTGTCATAAACAAAGGAGAGGTTTTTCAATCTCATGATACTCTGGGGTATAGTGGTTCAATGACTCATAAACAACTAATTGCCTATTTTTTGTGATGGATTCAGTGGCACATCAACTTAGACGAAAAAATATGAAAAATACAACATTCCTCATGCAATGGTGATCTACATGAAGTGTTTCGGACCATTGAGCAACAATTGTAGAAAAGAGTAATGCAGCTGTAGAAGGGAGATGAGCTATTATAGCTTGCAGAGATATAGTTCAAATCGATGTAGGAGATATCAAAAAATTATACATAAAAACGGCGTTCCAGAGTCATTCGGGAATCTGGAGCCAAATGAAGACAATGAACCAAAACATATCCCGAAACCAGCCATGAAGTACATACAGGATGAACAGACAGAGGGTCTAAAATTGGCGTCATGGCTCCTAGAGTGGAACGTTTTTGAAAGTCTCAAACATGCACTGCATGTAAGTGGATGTAAGAATGAGTCTGAGTTAGGTCAATGTCGAGTTTATATGGTTTGAAAAGGAGGACACTCGTATATAACAGGGTGCAAACATTTTCAAAGATTGCATGCAATTTAAAAAAAAAAAAAGCCAAATGTTCATTAAAATCCACGGTCATGTGTCTGTTTCCATAGATGTTCGTTGAACATGGACCCATACTTCTGAAAACATCTGCATGGCAGAATTAGGAAGGATAAATAGACTGACCCGAAAGATTTGATGAAAAAAATTTAAGCACAATTAAAAAATGTTCTACGCTTACAGTACTACTGCGTACTTGCAGAAGAAGACTGATAGAAAAAAATGCTATTTTGTTGACTGTAGCATCACCTTGTGAAAATGACCAATTTAGTCTCTTGCCGGACTTCATGGTGCGGAAGTTGAAGGAGATCTATGACAGATATGGGGAATCGGGGAGTGTGAATAGATGAAAGCGCATGCAGGTTCAGGGATGCGGCAAACGGACTGCATTAACGAGATGCCTTCAGGTGAGTCTTGGTTCGTGTACAGATGTATTACCTCACATTCACTGCTCTCTTACTAAAGCGGTCGCACCCTATGTTTATTAGGCACTACTCATTAAACATACATATTAATCGTATAAGGTTGTCTAATAACCAGTGACCTGCATCTTTCCCCACTGCATTGTAACGTGCACAGTATTTAAAGTTACACTTCTGCACTTTATTGTTAATGTACTACCTCTGCGACATTTGCACATCCTTTCCCAATGCATCACCTTCTTATTGAATATTTCTTTCACTCCCTACTGTACGTTGGGTTGCACAGTGGCGCGATAGTTAGTACTGTTGCCTTCCCTGTCTGGAGCCAGGGTTTGAGTGTCCATCACGGCTTTGTGTGTGGAGTAAACATGTTCTCCTTGAATCATCGTGGGGCTTCCTCCAAGTGCTGTACCTCCCCCATAGTCCAAAAACATGCTGAGGATAATTGGAGTTACTAAATTGCTTGTAGATGTCATTTGCGAGTGTGCCCTGCGATGGGTAGGTGCCCCATTCTGGGTTATTACGTGCCTTGTACCTGTAGATTTCAGAATAGGATGTAGATTCCAGCCACTCATGACACTGAATAGAAGAAGCGATTACAGAGAATGGGGGATGGAGTTTCCACTCTGCACTCTCTTGTCTCTCTTTATACTGCAGTGTGTCGTATTGTCCACCCATGCACCTGTCTTCTAACCTGCAACTACAGCAAACAAATTTGACTGTGTTCCTTGGAACAGATGCAACAGTAAAAACTTTGAACTTGAATCTGTCTTTATGGCTGCCCCAGTAGCTCTTAGCTGGCGAGTAATTCTCAGCTTTGATATCTCAGGACGGAGGATGGTGTGATGCTGCCCAGATGGGCACTGAGTTCTTTTGGTTTTAGGTTCAGTCTGGACTATTTGCATGGTTCATGTTCTCTTGTAGTCAGCTGACTATCCTCCTGGGATGGACGGAGACCTCCAACTCAAACTCTGTGGCATTTTAGGCTTGTTTGTCCTCCTTGAATGTGCATAATGGCGAGGAGGAATAATTCAAAGATGACATTCATTACTTGGGCAAGGGATTAAGACCATATTGATTCAGTCAATCAAGGAGATGTATTATTAGTCACTAACTCCATCTAAATGAGGCATTTGGAGAAAAGTCACGATTCAGTCTCCATTTTGTTTTTCCATTTGGGGATCAGAGTGTCAAAGTCAATTGTTTTCTGTAAATTAAATTGTTCACACTGTTAAGATATAGTGTTAATTTGGCATTTCACACTGTGGTAATGTGGTTTACTATCTAATTAGGCAAAATTAAACATGTTGACATGTCTTTTAAAGTGTGGGCTGTAAGCTTGTATGGGGCTGACAGGCAGTGAAGGAGCGTGTGCAGTCTTCGCATGTCAACTGTGAAGCATCACTGGAAGAACAGGGTGAAATAACTGCAGTGGTGCAAGTAGATATAGGATGTCAGTATAACTGGGAGGCCATCGGAGATCAGCTGTCACTACTCTGACAGACTAAGTTTTTAAAACTTTACTATCTATCTATCTATCTATCTATCTATCTATCTATCTATCTATCTATCTATCTATCTATCTATGCCTGACTGTCTGTCTGTCTATCATGTCTGTCTGTCTATAAATCTATCAATCTATCTTGAAGGATGGTTCCTGGGTTGAAATATATTTAAAGACTAGAACATGACTTCAGCAGTTTGGCACGAGTGCTGCAGAACTCCGTCTGAGCAGGTCAAAGCCAGGTCACACCATATTGAATCTCACCAATCTCACTACTGTGAGAGCAGCACAACTGTGACGGCAAAAGTATTACATTTATAATTCTGTAAAACAATAAAATGTTACTCCAGCTGCTCAAGCTGCCCATTGTGTAAAAGCCTGGTTTCTCTTACTAATCAAAACTGAAGACATAATGTAAATCCTTTGTTTGCACACTTGAGTTGCTTATGTTTGTGGTCTTCATTTTGCTTTAAATGTAAGCTTTATAAGGCTTATTTCTCCATATAATTTGGTCAAAAGTTACAAAGTAAGACCGTGACTTCAAAGGTTCCTCAGTCCTCTGTCAACCATGGGCAGGTATATGCAGGAGCCACAGAGCGCCTGCCTGCAATGGACGTTTCCAGGACAGTATTCTCAATTCCTTCATTCCGCTGGCTGTAGGGAAAGTAAAACGGAATATATTTTAATAATCTAAAAACACACCAGCTAACATGGAAATTAAATGTAAATTAGGAGATGAGCCATTCAATAAATATTCAGGTTCAACAAGCATGAAGCCATAATCATTATGATATTTCATACACAGGGAGGCATTATTACATTTCGATCCAGGCCCTGGAGTGTATTGTGGTTCACAATGCTGGGTAATCTGCTATACTGATTATTTAAGATACAGACCTGAATACAGATAATGTTATTTTATCTCACCACTCTCATACTGTAGGAACCTGCAAGGAAACAGTCACACCTAAATGAGGTAATACGAGCATAAGTATGGCTAATTAGTTGTATCTAGTGGTGTGTCTGGAAGCATGTTCATCTCGTGTTAGGTGAAGGAATCAGAGGAGCACATTGATGACCAAAAAAGTGGGGAACTTATTGTGTCTATTGGTTATATTATTATTATTATTATTATTATTATTACAATCCATGACCCTAAAGCCAGATGTGGTGGCCAACACATGGTCTGCCAAGGTCGCTGCCTTCCACTGCCCTATCTATACTGCATCCAACCCCCAATGTGGCCCCCCCACGATGTAGAGTGAATGTATTTTCTCATTTCTGGCTATGCTTAGCTGGGACCTATTTGTAGAGGCCCAGTCACCAGGCGCTCACCCACAAACTCCCCAGGCCTGGCTCTAAGGCAGGGCCTCAGTCTGCCCAGTACAGGTAGGGGGGGTCACATGAACTTTTATGTGAATCACTCTTGGCTTTGGTTTGCCTTGGGAGAGGCTACCAGGGGCAGTTGGCCCTGATAACATAGCTCCTAGGATCACAGAAGTACACAAATCCCTTTACCATGATTAAGTTGCAATCCATCTTCTTATTTTGCATCTTCTTCTTCTTATTATTATTATTAATATTATTATTATTATCAGGTTCATCCTCTGGATATTCACCTGTCCATTCTCAGATTAGAGGTACTTGAATATCTGTAGGAGGCACCAACAGATGACCATACACTAACCAGTTTAACCATTATTCAGTATATATAGGCACCAATTAAAAATAAAGAGGTTTCTGTGAGCTTTGTTCTGTGCATTTTGCAATGAAGCATATTCCTGCGTCACATGAACATGACAGAACAAAAACCGATTGTGTCTGACTGACTTTCCTAACTGAGTTGCGTGCCGAGCCAAGCCAGTTAATGATGACCAGCTGCTCCCAATCAGCTTCAACAAGCTGACAGATGGTACAGTACAGTATGAAAGTCAGCTAGTCAGGTTAGCAGCAACATTTCGTTGCTGGGTGGGAGAGAGTTTGTGTGTGTGTGTGTGTGTGTGTGTCTGTGAACTTGAGCACACACTGATGTTGTGTAACTTATATTCAGCACATGGTATGTTATAAAGGGTCAATATTATTTCTTCTAGTTCTTTTGATGCTGTTGCAAAGGTCAGATCTTACAAAAATAACCTTTATCAACAAATGGGAAAAGTTCAGTCATATTTGTCGAATCCATAAGACGACGGTTTAGTTACTTAAGGCTTAGGTGAGGACTACTGAGTATGTGAACATACTATTTAAAGGATGTTTTGTTTTTAAAGACCATTTAGTGGAGATGAAAGTGAAACATCAAACCCCTTCCACTGGATATACAGTACAGCAGAGCATGGATCTGCAAGGTCCTGTGACCTGCTCTCCTATAAACATTTAAAACCTCCTGGGGTGGTTTTCTGGCCATTCGTGATAACTGTGCTGTTATTTTAGAAGAAAGAACAGTTTATTGGAGGTTATATAGTAAAAGCAACTCAATTGTTGCTGGAGCAAAGTTTGTAATTAGATGTATATGTCGGTTGCCGCCGTTTGACAAAGTGATTTCAGTGATTAATGGTGTTTATAAAGCCCATTTTTGAAAGGCATTGATCAAAGTGCCCAGTGTCTCATATTTAGATAAATAACACATTTTAAACAGCAGTACAGAATTTATATAAAAGAATCTTGCCTTAAAGTCATGGTCCGTGTGGTTTTCTAGTTGTTTATTGCTGGTGTAAGCTGAGTCCGTAGTGTAGTTCTTCATCAGCCATGGGTGATGATTGCTTTGGTGTTGAATCTAAAATATGGATTTCATTTTAATTCATGATGCCATTAAGACCAGATACAGACAAGTGGGCTGTTCTTTTATCAGAGAGACAAACCACGTCTTTTGCTGCAATCAAGAGGGGTGGCATGCTCTGCTTTAATCAAACACTTTCCAGTGAAATGCATTGTTATGTTTTCTAACGAGATGAATTTGCTGTGTTGAGAAGGGGTCTGTAAAGTTAGTGTAACATGTATATTAATAGATGGTTAACATGGGACAACCACCCAAAACAGTTTATTGGGGACTATTAATTAATTCCTAAAATATTTTTTTATGATTTGGTTTGTGTCACATTTGGACAAATGAGCGTCTCTGATTTTTTGATGCATACTGTACATTTTGCTTTGTGTAGGTTTGAAGCAGATTCACCCGCCCAGCTGATGGGGGTAAGCATTGGTGATTTTACTTTGGAAAGGGGTTTATAGTCGAAGGAATCAGAACTAAATGCAGCCATTAAAGGTTTATCATGGGGAAGTTGAGAGGAAAAACTATGCATTAGATCCATCCTTCATCCTGCCTCCAAGGCCATTAATCTGATCTGCATGAAAACACCTTCTTGGTGCCTATAGATATGTCTGCGTCTAAAGGTGTGTTCGTGTGTATAAAGCAGTCACACACATCCAGGACAGAGAGCCTGTCTGCTTAGTTTCCAGTCATTCTCCTTGATACAAAGATTGAAAATTAATGACCTGTTTATCGTGAGACATATAAATCCGATTTACAGCATTTCAACGAGCAATAAACTCCAGCTTAAAAGGAAAATCCGTGTTCATATCTGTCTTACACTAGGATGAACTTCCAATCTCTATCTATGTCTATAGGACTGGTTTTGTAAAATATTTCAGTGTTATCCCCAAAATGTTATTACCTTGGCTCCAGTTCCAACAGCAATAAAAGTAACAAACAAATAAATAGAAACGATATTTCATGCCCAACATTATTAATCCATGCACACACCCAAAATGATGGAACTATACGGGAAAACTTCAGATAAATCCATTAGTGATGTGTGAGGATTTGACCACATCCTAGTGGCAACCACTACGGACTATCTTTATGCTTTAATCCTCTGTAATTACCTGTAGATATGTTGTTATACATTCCAATTTACCATTTAATTAGACTAAGGTAGCTGGAGTATTTAGAAGCGGCTCCGTGCAACTGTTGTAAACAGTTCACTTGTGCTCCTTTAACTCATGTCTGTGCAGTGACACTTACTGTTTAGTAAGTCATAATCATGTTTGTTCTCTAAACCAACTTTGAACGTCCTTACCACCATTATAGTGATCTGTTGTTTTTAGGGAAGCATGCATCTATCTTGGGGCAGATATATGGTTTTGGGTGTCTTCACAAGGGTCAGCGTGCGCCCTCATTAAATCAATGAAGTGGTACGAACTATGGTTGATGATGACTGTGATGCATAACCGTTCGTTTGTGTTATTTTGAAGACCTATTGCTGTAACATTAGTAACATGTTGGGTGCTGGTTAACTATGTTTTGTTCCCTGTTTCTCCTTATGTGAGATATTACCCCTGTGTTGTGTGCAGGTAATGGAGTGTATTAATTAGCGGTGGGGCTAACCTCCTGTAAATGGATTAGATCGGGGAGGTTTTTTTTCGTTTTTGTTTTTGTCGATGCACAATGAGCCTGACAACAATAGGCCCGGAGAATTTGCTTAATTTCTTTGTGCCTGCCCTGTCTGAGGTTTGGGGTAGTTTTAAAGATGTAAGATTTCTAGTTAAGTTTCACCAAAAAAAGCCAGAGTTAGGGTTGCATAGGTGTTTTAATGGTGGTTATGAGCTTCTGAACCCACAGACACTACAATTTAGTTGGGTTTGATATAATTTTTTCCACACTTTCTAAGGGGTTTTTGTGTAAATTACTAGTTACGTCCCCAGTTTATGGTTAGCCAGGAAAATCATCCGTTAGGAATATAAAGGTTATACCTTTTGCAAACATCTGAAGGTGTTTTTAAGACAGATCTGGGCCTTCATATCCAGGGAACCCTCAATTTAGCATGTTCTGTATCACCCTAAGTCTCCAAATTTCCATTAGGGTTTGAAAGGTTTTACAGACATGCAAATATGTTCTATGTTAGTTCTGGGCCCCTCTAGTCAGGGAAACCACAATTTTACTGAGTTTGGTTCCATTTTTCATACTTTCCAAGGGCTTGTTGCGTAACCCCAAGCATCCATATTAAGATATGATTCTCAACTGCTTATTTAGAAATATTAAAATATATAGTTGCATTCATGAATTTAATGATGCTCTGAAAGGTACCATATGGCTATATTTCCTCAAAAGTGTTGTTGACAGCTTATGTCAGTCTAAACAGAGTGATCTGAGAGACTAATATCGCCTCATAATAGTCTCCGGTGACTATATATGTCCTGCCGCTGAGTGGTGATTCAAAGCAGCAGCTGTGGGCAGTCGGCTGGGAGAGGTCCTCAACATGGGGATTTTCCCGCTGACCTGCTTTAGGACTGAACGCAGAGTTAAAACGGCTGTGACGAAAGAGAAAATGCTCCATAGGTTTTCTGCTTCCTCCAGCTCAAACAGAAGGTCATGGTCACCCCCGTCCAGGTCAGCTACGGCGACCTGCTCTGTGGGCTGAATTCTGGTTAGAAGGTGGAGGTTAGCATCTATCTGGTTCCTATAAAAGAACCAACTTTCCGAGCTCCACGAACTCTTTGTTCACGGTCTTCTTGACAGAAAGACTACAGGTGCCATGACAGCTTTGGATGCCTAAGATTCTTGACCTGTCACCCTGAGCACACACACTGTCTTCCGCTTGGGCTTGTAGGGGTAATGTAAAATTTACCACTTCTCTAACTCTGCCTAGTATTACAGTGGATTACATGACCTGGCCATGAGCCAGAATCTCTCAGTTGATATGTAGGCATGAACCTTAGATATACTCTCCATAAATTAAAAGCCACCAATTAGATGTACTGCATATGAATTATGTATGACCCCTACAAATTAAGAGCCATTATCAATCTATTATGTGCATACACCTACTAAATGAAATTGAATGGGAATTGCTAGATACTTAAGCAAGGTTTGTTTTTTAACAGTATGATATTCTCTGCCAACAGCTAAGTAGAAATATATGCTGATTATATTCCAGAACACATTGAGAAATTTTGTTTGAAGCAAAATGAATAACAAGCTTGTTACCCTAACTGTTAATGTGAAACTTTTCTTGTGAATAAACTGGTTGGCAGAGAATCCCTGCGGTATAAACACTCATCACTATGCACGCAGCCATTGTTAAATTATTAATCTGTTTCTGCAAATTGACGCCATCTCTGTTATCGTGCTGACCCTCTGTTGTTAGGTTGAAAGAGAAACAACAGCAAAGCAGGGCTGAGCCACTGGGCCTTGTAGTTCCAGAGAGAGAGAGAAGGAAACGATTCATGTTGTACACAGAATAGCAAGCGGGAATTAGAAACGTTCTGTATAGATCTCAGGGGGCGTTGGGGGCAATCAATCTCCTGGCCAACATACTATGTCGAGAAACTGACTGTGTGCATGTGTGTGTGGGTTAGGTTTATATTACTTTGTGAGGACCAAATGTCCCCTGCAATGTAATAACAACCTGTTATTTTGACATTGTGGGGACCATTTTTCAGCTCCCCACAAAAGATCTGTGAATGTAAAAATAAAATTAAATAGAATGAAAAAGTAAAATTGCCAAAAGTCTTGTATTTTCTTTGATTACTTATGGTTAAGGTTAGGGCTGGGTGGGGGTTAAGGTCGTCATGTTGGGATTAGAGTTTTCCCCATAGAAATGAATGGAGAGTCCCCACAAATAAATATTTACAAACCTGTGTGTGCGTGTGTGTGTGTGTGTGTGCATGCATGCTTACTGCTAAAGTATTTTGACATACTTCACCTCCTGTGCTTATAAACCCCTCAGATTCTGCAGTTGATTAGCAAGCCCTGTGCATTCAAGACAATTTGTGCATTTTTTGACTCGTGTCACAGTAATTCGACTTGTCGAAAAAGAGTGCCAGGGCTTCAAATGGGAGATGTTTGCGAGAGCTCATCATCGCTGCTGTAGGATTCTCAGACACTAATAGGCACTGGTCCCTTAAGGAGGAGCTGTGTTGAGTAGCTGATGAATCATAATTGAACGTAAGGGGAGCAACAACCACTTGTGTCCATGGTGGATGCTCGGACAGCATGCATAACATGGCTGGTTAAATGTGATTAACATTCCTATAATTAGCTGCTCCCCTGCATGACCAGTATTTTATTACTATTGTGATTAGGGAAGTGGATTCTGAGGTATGTGAGTTTGGAGGTAGGCAGTATAGTTGGGGATATAAAGCAGTATGAAAAAGGTAGAAGAGATAGTACTTTATGGTTAAGTTAGTAGGCTTTTCGCCATTTTGAGTATAACAACAGAAGTGGTTTCTTTATATTTTATTTATTTCAGTAGACACTTTAAAGCATTGTGCATTTTTACTTTTTGATCAGGTGATCGCTTGATAAAAATCCCTTTGCCAACCTTGTGATTTGAACTGGATTTGAACTTCCAAATACACACCATGTGTAAGACTTATACCATTAAATTCTATTTTGCTATCATTCCTATCCAGAGAGATATTCATACTTAAATAGAATATTCTTTGTGAACTAACACTGAATGTCAGCAAGGCAACAGTGAAAATGATGACTTCAGAGCAGTGTTTCTCAACCCGGGCCTCAGGGACCCCCAGAGAGTCCATGTTTTTGCAGCACCCTACCGGGAGCAAAAACATGGACTGTCTGCAGGTCCCCGAGGACCGGACTGGGAAACGCTGCCTTAGAGCAAGGAAATCAATGAAAAGGTTGAAAAGGTGTCAGCCAAAGTCTAGATGTGCGGAGGTCACCTGTCCACAGGCTTTTTCCATGGTGTTAAACAGGATCTGCCAAAAGAGACAGGACAATCTGACAAGCACATCTGTGGGGAGCATACAGCTGGGGTGGGGGGGGGGGGGGGGTCAACGGGGGCACAAGAAGATATAAGACACCTTCAGTATGGCATGAAATGAAACATTATTAGAGAAATGGCTAGATTAAATAATGATGACCAGACAAAGGTTTATTACACAGCTCCGAATGCCTCCTTTTTATATAATTTTCTAATCATGAGGAATTTGTTCTGTATATAGGTATCATTTCTGTTCCCTTAAACATGATCATAAACTTCTACCCGAGCGTTCCTGATAATTAATTTTAAAGGGGAGCTTTTGTAATACACACAAAACGCCCTTTCACATAACGAGAAAGGACAGCTAGCTCCTGTGTCTCTGAGGGGCCAAATTTAAGGGATAGAAGGATATTTATTTGTAGGTGGGTGTACAGCTAAGCGTGCTGGCAGGACCCCGGTGTAACTTCCTGCGAGTTAAATCTGGCAGGCGTTCTCAGGCCTGCCGTCTGGCTGAGGACCCCACGGCGTCAGCCTCGGTGACAGGACATGTCATTAGCGCCGAGGAGCTGTCGCTCCTGATGCGTGCCACAAATCCGCCTCATTAGACAAGCTGGGGGTGAGAAGGGGTGGTGGAGGGTTCCCGAAACAGCACCTCAAATTACATATTCCCCCTCTGCACCCCCCGGCAGCTGACAAGCCGCCCCATTCCTGGCTGTGGAAACCCGCAAGTCTGCCCTGGCATGTCTGACGCGTCTCAAAGGAAGCGAAAAGAGGCAGGAAACACAGCAACCTCCGCACTTTTCATCCATAAACAGAATTTTTAAAGATAAACACAGCGTGGAGCGTGACAGATGCGCACGCACCATTCATCTGCAGCAACAATTTAAGTGCAATGAGAAATGTTCCCTTGGGCAGAATTCTGTTTGTGCACTGTGTGCGTCTGATGTGTGATATGCCTCGCTTAGAAAAACGCGTCGCCTAAATAAATAAGCGTGAAAGTAAATGCACAATTCCACGCGCATCTTCTAGAATAAACCCCAATGCAATTTGCACAAGATCTGAAGCACCAGTATTGACACTAGTCTGTGACCGTCTCTTACAGCTGTGACCGGAAAATTGTCAAGATATCCTGAAATATATATTACAAACATACACAAAAAAAAAAACAGTCAGTGGCATTTCTGCGGGCAAAAACGCTTTTTTAATGAGCGAGGTCAGAGGAGAATCGCCAGACTCATTACAGCTAACAGGAAGACCAGAAGTGTAAAAATAACAGCTCAGGACAGCAGGGTGAAGACTGGCTTCTCTGAATGCAGAACTCTTCTACCTTTAAAGAGCTTCTGGAGAGAAGAAGAGGTTCTACCTGCTTTTAAGTAGGCTTTCCTAATAAAGTGTATGTATGGAATATGTACAGTAACCTTAACAAACATTCCTATTGGCGTCTTTAGGTGTTAATTTTGACATCATTTGCTGGCACGCTATTGTAGGCAGTGCAGTGCATGTCAGTGGACTGTCAATAGTCTCTGCGTGTTACAGTGATTAACTCAGTATTAGCGGTAATGGAAGGATTAACAGATGTAATGGCCATAATTGAGTGATTTTTACACATGTGGTTTGCAATAGAGATTTTATTCATCTCTTGTTCACTGAGGGCTGAAATGCCTGAAATAACAAAAGTGTGGGGAAGATAGTGTTAGTCCATAGACTGAAGAACATTATACTTTAAATCAAATAATTTTGAGCAAAATGTTATCATGCATGCTATGTTACTGCAACGTTACCAGTTTTAGAAATGAAATCAAAACTTGTAGCTTGTCCCTGAGAAGTTGGGTCAACCTGACCCCGACCAGGGTAGGTAGTCAGGATATGGCTGGAAATAGCAGTGTCATCACGGCTCAGTGCACCATTTGGGCATAAATGGGTTTGTGGGTAATTTGATAAAGACAAGAAATCAAAAATATCCATCCATCCATCTATTTTACAAACCGCTTATCCTACTGGGTCGTGGGGGGTCCGGAGCCTATCCCAGAAGCAATGGGCACGAGGCAGGGAACAACCAGGGGGGCCAGCCCATCGCAGGGCACACTCACACACCATTCACTAACACATGCACTCCTACGGGCAATTTAGCAAGTCCAGTTAGCCTCAGCATGTTTTTGGACTGTGGGGGGAAACCGGAGTACCCGGAGGAAACCCCACGACGACATGGGGAGAACATGCAAACTCCACACACATGTGGCCCAGGGTCCCAGAGGTGTGAGGCAACAGTGCTAACCACTGCATCATCATGCCGCCCCATTAATAATAATAATAATAATAATAATAATAATAAATGACTGCCAATGACTTATCGTCAGATTTCCTCATAATTTGCTATAGTACAGGGTATCAAAATTTACTCAGTTGTCATGTAATCCAATGAAAAACTTTCATTAAATTCCTAAAACTCAACTCAGTCCACAGAAATGTTCTTGAAAGTGTATCCCGTGGACTAAGTCAGTTTTATAAATCTGTTCTTCAACTGATTATTTTGATTTGCTAGTATTCTTATGGTGTGAAATTTAGCTTGAAAATGAGACGAAGTGGGCCTAGGCTGTAAAAGCTACTTATTTTGGTTCCGGTTCACATCAGCCGGGCTGGGTCCTGCTCCGAGCCTTAATCCGGGCTCCTCACTTCAGCTGCTTTATGTTTCCTGAGGTTCTGTTTGCTGATTTTGGCAGGAAGTCAGTCTAGTAAGTTGGTTCCTAAGTAGCCGACCGGGGTCCATTTTTAAAAAGCTCTCATGGACTCGCCATGTGAGGTGGGTCGGTTAGCTTTGGCGTGGTTCACCCTTGCTCCGGTGCCTGCCTATCCCCAAGCCCCCCCCTGTCAAACCTCTGCTCCTCCAACCAAGGCCTCTACCATTCCCTGCGGCCCCTGCTCCCCCCCCCCCCCCCCCCACACACCACACACACACACACACGCCAGGCTCATGCCCCACATTTATTTCTCTTGGCAGCTTTCTGGCAGGGTCCACCTCTGCAGCATCCCTCAGGGTATCTCTCCAATCATCTATAGCTTGAGTCCTGCTGGTAGGTGTAAGGTCTACCATCGGGTGACAGCGCTCCAGGCTCCTAGAGACTAGGGGGTGGCCAAGGGAGGACAGAGTCCTCACAGTAACAAGAATCTGTGGCATCCATTTTTATACCAATTGGCCGTGACTGTAGAATAATCTGCACTACACGAGACATCGGTATCCATTCTCTCATTACATTATCCTTCTCATTAAGCTGCTTGTTCATTCTTATCAGCCAGTTTCAGTTTTCCCAGCATATATAGTATATAGCTGGTGTCAGTTCACATAATACAATTGCTGTTTTTTTTCCTTTCCATTTCCTAAACTGTCAGCAAGCAGTGTAAAGTATCTAACTCCAGGCTGAAGACCTCTTTTTTCACGTTTCCCCACGTTGTCTTTGACAGGCACATGGCACAACGTCCCGCTGTGTGTTAATGACTGCATGGGGGAGTGCACTGAGTGGCCTGCATATGTGTTAGCCTCAGTAACCAGTAAGCTAAGAGCTAAACCGCCACGCTCTGCTTCATAGCCGGGGTGAGTGCCGCCACACTAATTAACACTCCTAAGG
Organism: Brienomyrus brachyistius; assembly: GCF_023856365.1. Taxonomy (NCBI): domain Eukaryota; kingdom Metazoa; phylum Chordata; class Actinopteri; order Osteoglossiformes; family Mormyridae; genus Brienomyrus; species Brienomyrus brachyistius. The sequence continues at coordinate 21,071,058 of NC_064548.1, forward strand.
AGGAACTGACCATCCACTGCTCAGCTGACAAAAACAGTTCCTCTGGGTCGATGAAGGACGAAGGGGATGATCCGGCACTCATGATTGGTGTGTTTCACATGACGGCTTTGGAGATGAAGGAGCCATTCACGGAGTCGCTCTAACGAAGCCTTTGTCTGTGAGACGCTGGGCTCCATCCAAGCAGAACGGAATTACAGAAAGCCACGAGCAATCGCGGACCGCAATAACAAGAGCTTGATTTATATTGCGGAAAACTCTATGTGGTGTAAAAGAATGAGCCTCTTGGAGGAGATGAACTTCCAATTTGTTGAATTCATTACATTAATTACAGCTCTGATTCTTCTACACCGAGGTTATCCATCCTGAAGGGCATCGCTCCATCTTCTGCGTGGAGAGGGTGCACCTGCATGTAAATCACAGGACCAGCTGAGCCGTGGGTCACAAACAGAACTGCATTTGTGATCCTTGCTTTCGAACCCACGTCTAGTTCCATCCAGATTATTCATTCAGCTGCCGTGTTCACTTCTCACAGAGTATCTTGGGGTGCCGACCCACCCACTGTTCACACATCGGCCTATTAGTCACATCTCCATCAATCATATATTTATATTAGCTCTGGCATGCACTTATCACCATAAAGATGAAATCTGCAGAAATGTATTTACTTTTGCTTTGGAAACATATGTCAGTCGCTTGATTGTGGATTTACCACGTACTAGTCAGAATGAATGCACATGACAGCTGAAATAATCATGCCTATAAATTGATATTTTTATTCAGGTTCGGCTATGAGTGTGGACAGGAAAAACAGAATATATCATCCTTAGCCACTTATCCAATAGAGCCTGTATTCTGTCCTCAGCAGCAATAGGGACCCAGCTGGGGAATTTCTTGGATGATAGCCCAGTTCATCGCAGGATTGTAAGAACATATGAAGCTATAAGGTTCACTTTCATTCATATGCTAATGGCTCAACAGCACTGAGATGCTCTCCGTCGTTTCTAAACTGATGACTTTCAATGGTGTAGACCTTCTGTATCTTAGAGTGACATCACCGATTCAAATGTCTGATTGTCAACTATATCCTCTGAAGACGTAAACTTTATCTTTGCAAAGTCAGCTTGGAACTGCAGAATTCCCAACAAATACCTGTCCTCTCGCGCTAGTGTTAAATCCTTATTCAAAATATGCCTTCCACAGCTCAGGAAAAATAAGGTTATTTCTTACGATCTAGGAGAATAAATTTATACTTGAATCTGTTTATGGCAAATCATACTACTATTATGCAAACAGTACACTCTGCCCCGTATTGAATTCAAAATCCAGTAAATGCAGAAAACAGAGCCATATTAAATGAGAAATACTCTTCTTTAAATTGGACTTTTTCTCACTTTACAAAATGACCTGGTTAATATGTACAGTGCAGAATAGTCTCTCTGACCATAGAAGAAAGTGGGCCAGATTCCTCTAATAAACAAATAACTATTACGCACAAAGCCTTTGAGTAGAGGGTTCCGTGGTTATGGGAGAGTCATGGGGGCCGGTGTAAAGCGATGGGCCCTTGCTCTCAGCATTTAACCCCAGGATGAAGGCCTTTTGTTTTAGTGTAGCTTACCTTTGCTTATTTTTAGAGAGGTTGGTGCTGGCACATGTTTCTACACCTGTCTATCATCTGAGGATCAGTCCCGACCCCCCATGTCTCCTTCACCGCCCATGGTGGATGTCAACAGACCTCGGCTCTCGCGATGGGCATGGCGACACCTCAGGCTGTCCCGGGGATCACTGCGGGCCGCCTGAAAAGCACCGCTGGGCCAGAAGCACCAAGTAATAATTACTGCAGGGCTTCTTTTGAAATCTTTAAAAATCTAAGCTGAGTGTTAAGGAAGATCTTGGTGCGGTCTGCTGCGATCAGAGCCGCGAGGTGATCTAAGCGGAGGCTGTCTTGCTAAGAGGCTTCGGCACTGGAGAGCTCCCACACAGGGCTGCTGCAAGCCCAGCTCACTGCTTCAGCTCCCAGTGAGATCTCCTGAACCGCTGTCTCCGGGGCTCAGCCTGTGACGGCGCCTGCTCCACTGCCGTCTACAGCTGTCTTCCCACCTTCTGCACAGGAAATGGGAGGGGTTTCCCCCCGCCCCCCTCTTCAGAGTGGCCCTATCTGTTCCAGGGGAAAAGCAATTACTTTAATGGGAAATAGCTTTTTGACAGCTCACCCACTGGATACTGCTCAAACCTAAAAGATGTTCTGATATTTATTTTTATTTAATACAAAGAAGTTAAAAGGGTCGTTTCCTGATTATCTTATTCACATTGTATTGCTTAATTACTGAACTTCCATGCCTTCTCGGCAGTACAGCACAGAGGGAATGTCGCCATTGACAAATGACATGGCTGACAGGAAATCTTGAATGAAACACTCCCACTGACGGCGCCACCTGCCTCAGGCTGTTCACCTGTCCTATTTACCATCAATTAATCTTCTTGCTTGCCAACAGACACCGTCCATTATTAAATGAAGCACACCAACACCCCGAACCGACACATTGGACGACATATACCGAGACTCTACCGAAAGGACCTCATATGTAACCCGTTTTAATAATGTGCCTCTGACTTGCGGAAGTGTATGTTGTAAACTGTGGTAACCCTCACCTCATGTTTGTCTTTTCTGGGCGCATACGGCCAGACACTCCCACTGTGCTCTCATGCTTTCGGGAAGTTTATTTTGTTGGACAGCCATGAGAGCTCAATAAACAGAGCCATGTCATTTGGGACGATGACAGCGGACGTGATTGTTAGTTTGACTCTGCTTTTGAGACAGTGGTATAAAAGGACAGCGATGGGACACACATAGAGGATGGGGGCAAGCCAAAATAAATGTTGCCATTTCCCAAAACACACATTTCTCTTTTCATTTTAGTCTTCTTAACATTTTCTCAGCCCGGGAGCCAATAACTCCATGGTCGGGCTTTCTATGGACACAACAAAGGAACACGCCGATACACTGTAAACAGCAGGGCGAAAGACGGGCAGGATAAATCGATAGGGATCGCTGCAGCGACCTGGCTCTCTCCCCCAGAGATGGACGGTGACCTCTCCCATTACCACCCGTTAGAATGATAATGACGGTGTCATACTGTGGACAGTCATGGGGGAGAAACTCATGAGCGACTGAAGTAGCCAGTTTGAAATGAGAATATTAGGTATGCACCAAGTTGCCAATAACCTTTTTTTTTTTATCAGTAATAGCATTTGCTTAGCATCACTCATACATCCATCCCATGTTCTTTTTTCAGTGTTTTTTATTTAAAAAACAGCTGGTAGATGGTGTCATTCTCTGATATTCACCAACAGTAAGCATGATGATGCATATTTCTAGCAGCGTAAGTGCCTGCCACGCATCTTTATGTTGACAGGCTGCAGGCAAACGCTGGTGGGTGACGATGGTCGAATTATATCCTTGCATAATTCACACATTTAGTCACATAGAGGGGGTCCAACGCACAGGTGCTAGATTGCTAGCAAAATGCGTGCGATCGACATGATGAGCCCTTACATTATGCCAACGCAGTCTACATGAACACATTCTGGATTTTGACATTCAGTGACATTCAATGGTGATTCATGGTTCAGGTCTCATTTGGGGGATGGGGGGGGTGGTGGTTTATAATACACTCACCCAGTAGGGTCCATGTTTTATAACAATCTCCATTAGCATCCCTCACAGGACAAAATGTTTACTTATTATGTTAAAATCACCACTAAACACTTCAACTTTTGTAATCCTTTTGTTTTGATGTTCAATAGATGTTTTTGATTGTTCTGAATTTTTTCGCAGATTATTTATTTCTCACTAAAAATGCAAATCACAACATAATTAATTGGTTGTCTACAAGGGGATGACTAAAATAATTACATTAATACATCACATCCTTTATATCATGAACACTGTGTGTGCACAGACCCAAAGGCACCTACAGTATGGGAGAGAATTTGGTGTAGCAAATTTAATTTCTGTTTGAAGACTGGTATTAACCAACGTATCTCATAAATTCATTCTTATTTTTTACACAGCAGGTGTTGGCAGGAGAGAGAGACGGCAGGGGGACCGAATCAGGAAAATCTTTCATGTTCCCATGGCGACCGATAGTCAGGTCCCTGGCTGACGATGCCCCCATTAATAAAACTCTGTCTATCTCAATTGGACTAATTATCTTGTAGCGGCTTTATTGAGGGTCAGCTGGGTGAACTTGGGGGTGGTTGGAGAGTGTCAGGTGTTTCTGTAGGTATTTGAGTAGGTTTTCCTTCTGCATTTATTGGATTGTAGGTTACATGGATGTCTTACCTTCTTGGCCTTTCTTGGAAGGTTCTTGACCTCATTTTATGCTTGTTTACTACTGGCCCAATGAGGGCATTTGACCGTCTGAACCTTGCTGTTCTCAGTTGGCCAAGAGAAGAAACAGCATCTGTTAATGGAGGATGCGTAGACACCAGGGGCATTTCGAGCTACTGAAAAGAGCAGGAGCTAAGCCAAGTTCACCTGGGGCTTGACGTTTTTTTCTTTTTTGAAGATTGGAAGATTGGCATCGGGGCTAAAATACTTGGGGCTATACCCCCGAGTGATTGGACCTACCGACGTCCATGGTAGACACTGTAGTTATCGTGACAGGAGATGGGGGTGTACGTTTCATTATAGTCAGTGTATCAGTGGCAGAAAGTCCTGTGGGTTAGTACACTGTACACAGACATACTCACAGCTGTCTACGGTTCAGCTGTGAAAAATGCAAAGAGTATTTTGTTTGCTGGTTGTAGTTTTTCCGGTAAATTTCATCTTCCGTCAAAAATCTGACATGTAGTGTGCTGCCCTCTTCCCTGGCTTCACAACACAACGAGATTGTCAATCAGTATGTTTGAGGTAAGATTCCCCCCCCCCCAGGGAAAAACTAACAGCATGAGGATGAAAGAAGAAACAACAGTGGAGGCAGAAACAGGAGGAAAAAAACACCCCAGGCTCAGGCAAAAAAAAAAAAACATTATTTTTTATTTTTAAAAATACAATATCTCTGTTTTAGCTCTAAGTGTTTCCATTCCTCCCTCCGACTGTGGTTCTTCAAGCTGAATAAATGTTACTCATGGCAAAACTGAAAACATACTTCGTAATGCATACTCTAGGGACAGTAAATTCAGTATGGTGGATGTAATAATAACAATAATAATAAAAATAATAACTTTTCTTGCACCTTGTACTTGAATCCCATGATTCCGAGTATAAACCTGATGCTCTTCTTGTATCTATATCATCTGTTGATGCTTGGCTGATGGCCCTCGTCACAGATGCTTCATGTCCGATGGGAAATCAGCACCTTCCTTGAAACAGTGTTGTGTTTACGCAGGGCTAAACTAAGATAGTCAATATGCTTGCCTGAGGTGTTCTTATCTATAAAGGTTTCTTGCTTGTGGTAACATCTACAAACGTTCCTCAGCTGACATCGGCTCCACACGCTCATCGCATGTCAGTCTCTCTCTGCAGGCGACATCATCCAGAGACATCTGGTGGCCTGTCCGTCCTAAAAAAGAGATGATATTGCCAGCCAGACAGGCAGATGCACAACACCCCCCCCCCCTTGCCCAGTCATCCCCCACTTGGGGCGAAATGGAGCTGCTGTTGTTTTCCTGCTTCTGAGGCAGAAGAAATTTTCTTGTTTTCGTTTACCCAGGAAAAAAGCCATTTTTTGTTTTTCAGTAGCAATTTTCATCAGGCCAGAAGCATTAATAGACTTATTTGCACGGTACGTGGCAACCCTGCGATACCGTGATTGGCTTTGGAAGCAGTCAAACTGCTTGTGACAGCTAATATTGAGCCGAGATTAGCTTTTTTTTTGGGGGGGGGGGGGGGGGGGGGGGCGCAGTGATTGGGGGGTCTGAGGTGGCATCGGATCACTCTGTTGCTCCACTGGGTCGCTGGATCCCGCTGACTGTCTGCTGCCTGTTGATGTGCCTTTGCTTATTCTCTCAAGAGGGAACTGACTGCATTGGGTGGCCAGGTGCGGAGCTGCTGTGTTGGTCAGTGGTGTTGCGGCATTGTCATGCACTGTCTAGGTTCACAAAATGGATTGAGGGGGCACAGGGTAAAAAAGAGGGCTCATTAATTTCTGAATGAAACACATGGGCTATTTTATCAACAGTTCAACAGTAAAATATGGTTTTCAGCCACAGTTCAGCTACCGAACACCACATAATGTGATGTAGTTATGCTGGAACACTGTAAACAGCTCACTGCTCATATGCCTAACGTACCATTAACACAGTGTAATGAATCACTGGGCCTTTAACATCTGGGCACCAGGCAGAAAAGACAAAGCCTCTATGCCACATGCTTCTGTCGTGTAAAATCTGATGCTGAACATACAATTGCACGAGTAAGTTACAGGGCTGAATTACTAGTTTGATTAGCTATCAGTTTTGAGTAAATGGTTTATGAAACTCGGGGGGTGAATATGGCAGTAATTCATTTGATATAAAAGATGATTGTGAAATCAACGGAAAATAAAAGAGAATTATACAATATGGACCATAGCTTGAACTGAAGTCATTTTAGCATAATTAAAAGACCCCCACAGCTGTGGTCTTAGTGGTGATGGATGGATGGCCGAAATGCCGCTACAATGGCTGCACATGGACAGTCTTTAAAGAATCCCTCCCCGTTTTATCACACCTCGCTCTCTGATGCCCTGATGCTTTTTGACTTATTCGTCCAGGTAAGGGAATCCATCTGAAATGAATCATGGGCATTTTCATTTTCACAAATGAGCCTTTTATGCGTCACGTTTCGCATCCGGCATTCGTTTATCCGCATCAGTGAACGCCTCGTCATTATTCAGCCATTTTCATTAAGCTGCAACACGGGCCTTAAGTTAGGACACCCCCCCCCGAACAGGACTTGTGCACAGACATGCATTCAAATGTTAATTACAGTCTCTTATTTAAATGAGTTGCACAGGGCAAACATGCAAACTGCACACTGGGATCAGACTGGAATTTAACCAGCTGTCCTGAAGGATGTTAGCATCTGCTGTGCCACCGGGCCTGATAAACACACGTGCGGGGGCGGGGCGGGGGGGCATCTTACTCCACCATTTGCCCTCTCCTGTCTGTACCGCTTCTCAGTCTGTAATTACTCTTTTTGTCCTGGGCTGCCGTCCATGAGGAGGCGCTGTTCACCCTTTAGAAGGCAGGGATCTTACATGGGAGCTGAAACTACTACATTGCCAGCCCCATTAGAAAAAAAAATCATAAAAATGTCTCTAAGTCATCTGCCAGGTTTACAGCTGGAATAAATGTCTTAAACTACAGCATTTACGTAGTTGATCATTGTAGTATCAATAGGAATAATTAATTTGAATTAATACATCCATGCATTGATCTACTCATTAACAGCTCATTGGGACCATAAGTCAAATACATGTTTAAATGTATTTATTTATTTGTTAAAACATTTAATCACGTTTTTAATTTAGTTGCAGTACATCTCTCTCTCTCTCTCTCCCTCATGTCAGATAAGAATATGCTTCCTGATACATGATGATTTATGAGAATTAAGATGTCGGTAAGCATTGCATAGAAATACAGAATTCCACATTCACATGGCGCTGACAGACCAGGGTTTAATTTAGGTTCCTTTCATCGTATTGACAGATGGAAAATGGGCAGAGAAGGACGACGCAGGAGATTTTAGGGGAGAAGCAAAGTGAGCAGGTCAGAGTGATACAGGAAAAGAGAGCCAACGCTTCCAATTCTTTGGAGAGAACAATCCCACGACACAGAGGGCTCTCAGGTTCATGTGACGCATAGAAGATGGTTTGCAGCTCCAGGTTAGTGGTGGTGGGAGAAACAAAACATGCCGATAAGATGGGACACGTCATGAGTGAGGCAAGGGGGGGGACAGATCGATAGAGATAACTGCGGTGACCTGACTCTCCCCAGAGACGGACGACTGCCCCTTTATCATCAATTTCCCTTTTAGAAAAGTCCATTCAGCACAAGGGTATTGCAGGGTGATTATTCCGCAACTGAGATGAATAACATGCGGAGCTGCAGGGGAGATTCTAGGATTGTTTTAAGGCGAGGGGCATAACAGGGGCCAACATTCATGCAGAGGAGCCAATCTTATCATTAGCCAATGATATGCTTTGAATTGATGAGTGACAGATGAGGGGGGCGGGGGTACTCCATGGACCAATCAGCTTTCAGCGGGGGCCAGTGCCCCTATAGCCCCACCCCTGTATACTACCCTACACAAGCTGAGATATAAGGTTCATGTGCATCTGGACTGGCTTCCACAGACTAGTGTGTTTCACAGACACCAGCCAAACCCTCGTCAAATGAGCTGCAAAGCTGATCAAGAAGAACCCTGAATGGAAGATTAGACAATGGCCACTTTCTCTTGGTGTTACCTTCTTGATAATTTAAGGGTTAGGCAGTAGTTATAACTATAATATAAAATATGATTCTGATTGGGTATCTGTTTGGAACCTGTCCAAGTCTGTAAGGCCTGTCTGGTTGAAAAACATCATCCAGCACGTGTTTTGGAAGGTGAACGACTGTAAGAAATCAGCCATTGTAACCGTACAGAACTGCAGGCGGCTCGCGCGCGCACACACACAGCAAGACACACACAAACACTGACACGGTTCTCCAGCGAGAATAACACCCTAATAGGCCCGCCTGTAATGAATGCTCACATGTAAATTGCCACTTAGTTTAAAATCCTTCCCGCTCTTATTCTGTCACTCAGGATGTTGCCAGGAGATTGAGCGCCCAGACATCTGTCATGAATGCCAGAGACAAATAGATATTCCGTAGTAATATAATTAAGGAACAAGATTGCTGGCAATGAGGTGATGGACAAGAATGAAGTAATAGCCAGATATGGCAGCAGGTGCTATAGTGTTTATAAAAACAGAGCCATAATGAAGCATTCTGCAAATCCCAAAGAGATGCAGTGCTTGGTCGATCCCAACGGGTCTCTCAGCCTGCTTTAGTAAATGTGTCGCGGTTTCGCTATTTTCTGTAAATGGAAAAACGTGTTAAAATACAGGAGTGGCAGATGAAATATTTGACACGCGATCTCTAAGTGTCACCGATGCAAATTAGCTAGTTATCTGGTACGTGCAAAAGGCTCAAAGATAAAAGCCGCGGATGTACCTGCCACGGTGGCCTCGTTCTCGGGACTATGAGAAATGCGAGTGACTTTGAGTGAGGTGTGATGGTGGCAGGGATTCCGGCAGTGATAGTGCCACTGAGAGGGAAACTAACCCATGTGCACAGTTCAGGGTGCAAACTTCACAGGAACTGGCGCTAAAGTGTGATCCTGTACACATCTGGTGACACACATCCGCAGACTCAGGTCAGCTACACCGCCCGCCCCCCCCAAGCCCACTGGCCCTTCCCATGATGAATCATGCGTTTGCTAGCCGTGTTACATTTTTATAGCCATCAGCATAAAATATTACCACAAACTATAACAATCAGTTATGGACAGAGTATGGTAACCTGCATGAATAAATACATTTCATTTTATTTTTTTATTTTCTGGGTGTCCATAATATAATGACTGCAGACTCCTGCATTAATTACATACACCTGTTACTCATTTAGACTCTGTGTCAGACAGGGTAATGTAGTCTCAAGTGTTTCGTCATGTACTGAGGTCTATAAATACTTCTCACTTCTCTCTCAGCTCTTCTTTACCACCAGTAAAACGGTAGATCTATTTTTTTTCCCCACTTTATAGGTGACTTGTCGCGTTTCTTTGAGGAACTTCATTAGATTGTGGTACTACCATAAAATGAGAGATGTTTGCACTGAACAGAGGAGCTTTAAATGCCCCTTCGAACCCGTGAAGTTTTTTCAGACCTTTCGTCCGCAATTCGCTCGCTGAAAATGTTACGGTGGACCAGGCCGCACGGCAGAGCGCAGAAGATGCCGCTGAAGCTCGTCACGTGACGGGAATCCCGGAAGGAAGCTGCTCATTTGTATTCTCCCGCAGACTCCTGTATTCGCTCATCGACTTAATGGTCGTTAGCTGTTTCAGCAGCTAGGGAGTGTGAGGGATATTTCTGTCTGGAAAGGCAGCGGCGCCGGTGGCATTCAGAGCAGCTCCTGAAATGTTTAATCGTCTTGATCCTTTACCTAAGATACAAAAACTGTACTCTGGGCAGCTGTGTGTGTATGTGTGTGTGTGTGTGTGTGTGTGGTTGGCACGATGCTGCGGATCAGCATTCGGTGCATGTAGAAGAAGATGAATGGAAATGCTGTACGAGCATGTACCTACACTAACCTTTAAATGTTACACTGCCTGATGTGAAGAACATGCCTGTGTCGTACAAAACAGCAGTAGCTGATGGCTAAGGATAGTCGGAGATGCCAATTAGCCTAAACCTGAAGAACCCAGCTGAGAAAGGACTGCCCTTCTCACACAGAGCAGGGGTGAGCTTCCAACACCCCAAGCCTGAAGGTGTAAGACCACCCTATTCCACAATGACTTATTTAGAAAACGTTTTAATAATATTCTCAGGATTTTTCTCACTTGATTATATTCATATTACCAATAAACTGCTGAGTACAATTAACTTCACATAATAATAATAATAATAATAATAATAATAATAATAATAAAAAGAACATAGATTTTCTTGTGGTTATAATTAAAATGTTTATGTTTGTTTGAGAGTTATAGGCCACAGTGAAACAGCAGAGACAAACCATGATGGATTTTAATATTGACCAAACTGCATTAGTTAGTAGTGAAGGAAATTAACTTTCCTCTGAAGCTTATTCCCTTCCCACGTCATTAGTTCACTGCTGGTGTATAATCACAAACACACGCACACACACAGGTTTGTAGTTATATCTTAGTGGGGACTCTCCACTCATTTCTGTGGGGAAATACTAATCCCAATATGACGACCTTAACCCCTACCCAGCCCTAACCATAACTATCCATCCATCCATTTTCCAAACCGCTTATCCTACTGGGTCGCGGGGGGTCCGGAGCCTATCCCGGATGCAATGGGCACGAGGCAGGAAATAACCCAGGACGGGGGGCCAGCCCATCGCAGGGCACAACCTTAACTATAAGTAACAAAACTAAATACGAGACTTTTGGAAGTTTTAGTTTTTTGATTGCATTCATAGACCTTGTGTCTCCCATAAGGCCGAAATAACAGGTTTTTATTACATTTCGGGGACATCTGATAATATATGCAGTATATGGACAAAAATATTGGGACATTCCTCTCAAATGATTGAATTCATTATTCAGACCCACAGGTGTATAAAATCAAGCACTTAGCCATGCTGTCAGGTTTACAAACATCTGTGAAAGAAAGGGTCGTTCTGAAGAGGTCAGTGAATTCAGGCGTGGTGCTCTCAGAAGATGCCACCTTTGCAGTAAGTCAGTTTGTGAAATTTCTTCCCTGATATATATCCCATGGTCACCAGTAAGTGGTATTATTGCAAAGTGGAAGCATTTAGGAACAGCAGAAACACAGCCACATAATGGCAGACCACGTAAGGTAGCAGAGCTGGGTTGCAGAGTGCTGAGGTGCATAATGCATAAAAGTCGCCAACACTCAGTAACTGCAGAGTTCCAAACTTCCTCTGGCATTAAGCCCAACACACACACTGAATGCCAGGAGCTTCAGGAATGGGCTTCCATGGCTGAGCAGCAGCATGCAAGCCTCACATCGCCACACATAATTCCAAGCATCGCATGGAGTGCTGTAAAACCTGCTGCCACTTGACTCTGGAGCAATGGAAATGTCTTCTGTGGACTGACGAATCATGCTGCTCTATCCAGCAGTCTGATGGACGAGTCTGGGTTTGTTTGGATGCCATGAGAGCGTCACCTGCCTGACTGCATTGTACCAACTGTAAAGTTTGGTGGAGGAGGAATAAGGGGCTGGACTTGGTCGCTGAAAAATTCCAGTGGAGATTCAGCATACTAAGATATTTGGTTAGATATTATGCTTGCAATTTTGTGGTAACAGTTTGGAAAAGGCCCTTTGACTGTGCCTCAGTGCACAAAGCTAGGACCCTAAAGACATAGATGGGTGAGTTTGGTGTTGAAGAATTTGACTGGTCTGCGCAGAACCCTGACCTCAACCCCGTCAAACACCTTTGGGATGAACCAGAACGGAGATTGTGAGCCAGGCCTTCACGTCCGACATCAGTGTCTGACCTCACCAATGCACTTCTGAATGAATGGGCAAAAATTCCGACAGACACATAACAAAATCTTATCGAAAGCCTTCCCAGGAGAGTGGCAGCTGTTATAGCTGCACTTACACGGCATCATCACTCTCTGTCTGTATGTGTGGGTCAGATATACAACATATTGTGGGGACCACATTTTTTTCAGTCCCCACAAGGGGAAATTCAATTTTATAAAAGCCTATGACTGCAATCAAAAACTAAGACATGGCTAATTGTAAGGCTGGGTGGGGGTTAAGGTTGTCATTGTTGGGATTAGGGTTCTGCCCATAGAAATGAATGGATGGTCCCCACAAGGGTATGAGTACAGCTCTGTGTGTGTGTGTGCGTGTGTGTGTGTGTGTGTCTGGGAAAGCTGTGTTTTCTGTTTATCAGAGTAAAGAGGGATTTCCGGATGTAACAAAGGTATAAGATTCCAATACAGGGCCAATCAGTTAAAAATGGTCAAGGTTACTTAGCAACTATCCATTATGAAACATCAATTATAAGTAATTACTATAATTTAAGACAATCTTGGAACCAATCCAATAATTTTATTACTGAGGACTGAAAAGGGGATAATATTACATATAAAATTACAGCCATTTCAAATAATACAAAATAATTTAAGGTAACAGGGGAAGTGCATTTGAAGAATCTCAAACACAGGCTTACAATAACATTAAAACTGAGCAATTATCAAAACTATTATTGACACAAACAGTACAGTGTCCTGCAGAATTACTCGAGGGCTTCCCAAGAGACATTATGAAGTTAATATATAAATAAATTTATGGTAATTGTCTGTTATAATTTTGCTGCCACAGTGGAAATCCAATGTTCTTTTTCTTTTTACCACAAAAGGCTAGTACCCAGTGTTTTTCAGGCATGAAGCAGCAGACGAACAAATTACTTTTCTATTCAGAGTTGACAAGAGGAAGAAAATTCAATTACGGCATCTTTCCAGGTGTCCGTGCTGCTTCAGCTGCAAGCATCAGCAGTGGTCTTTAAGCTAAATTTGTCACGTCAAGTAAAACGGCTTCCCTCATAGATGCTCTCACTCAAAAAAATACACAAAAGGTACATGCTCAATATAATTTCCTGTGGGCTCTTATCATGGAGGATAATTCATGCGATCTACAGAGTATCGTGTTATTATTCAACTCACATTGTGATAAAATGACATGTCAAAAAAGTATTAAAGTGAGTCATCCCAATTTGTATAGTCATAAGTACTGTAAAAGCACATTTAAAAACTACTTTCATATTATATATTGTGGCAGGTTATGAGGGGGAGGGCCGTCAGAGGCCCAGACAAAGACAGGATTTAAAGAAAAAAAGCCTTTTTATTAACCAGAAAACTCCCCTTACTTTCTCTCTAAAGTCAGAGAGATATGAATAAATTATATTGAGGCTCCTTTCGGGTGCCTGTCCGTGGTACAAGTGGCGTGCACTTCTGAAGTTCCAGCAGGGCTGCAGCTACGGATTTCAGGCCCCATGAAAGCTAATCTTATTGGGCCCTTCAACCCAGACCAATTTAAATATGTTTATATCCTGAATTTCATTCAATGGGGTGTCCATCGGAGGCACCAATGGGGTTTCTGTCTGAGGATCCTGTGGGAAGCCCATAGAATGTACCAGAGGGGTATCTGTCGGAGGTTCCTGTACGGTACCCATCAAAGGTCCCATTCTGGGGTTTCTGTGAGGTGCTCATGTGTAATTTACTAATTGGGTGCCTATCTGAGGTTCCAGTGGAGTATCTGTCTGAAGTTCCTGTGGCTGAGGTTCCGGTGGGGTGCCTATCTGAGGTTCCAGTGGGGTATCTGTCTGAGGTTTCTGTGGCTGAGGTTCCAGTGGGGTGTCGGTCTGAGGTTCCAGTGGAGTATCTGTCTGAAGTTCCTGTGGCTGAGGTTCCAGTGGGGTATCTGTCTGAGGTTTCTGTGGCTGAGGTTCCAGTGGGGTGTCGGTCTGAGGTTCCAGTGGAGTATCTGTCTGAAGTTCCTGTGGCTGAGGTTCCAGTGGGGTGCCTATCTGAGGTTCCAGTGGGGTATCTGTCTGAAGTTCCTGTGGCTGAGGTTCCAGTGGGGTGTCGATCTGAGGATCCCATGGCTGAGGTTCCAGTGGGATGTCTCACTGTTTCCCTTTGTACATATTCATGGATTTCCATGGAATACAAGAGTTGTAACTGTGTAAACATTACTGACGTTCTTTAAATGTGGGAGAGAAATATGAAAACAAATTGAGACGCTTTTCAAATTCAATTGCTTCCCAAAGTCCTGGAATACTCACATTCCAGCAGACTTCAATTTTTTCTGCACCAAGATTTATAAATATAATGACATTTATTTGAAAGAGAGCATCAACAGCAGATGTCTAGGTTTCTAAGGCTCCCTAAATATATTCCCTGAGCCACATGGTTCTCTGACAGACAGCTTATTCACATGTGCCAGATATACACACTGAATCTGTTAGGAGGACTGAAGAGAACTAAAGGTGTGTGTTTGAGATCTCCTCCAGCTTCTGTGGCATTAATGTGTGACCTATGCATCTCTGCATTGTGGTAGGTCTGTGTCCTGGGACTGCTCTGCACTGGATTGACTCATACCTGTCAGACAGATCATTCCAAGTGGCTTGGGGTGCTGAGGTATCTAAATCACATCAGGTAGCAACCAGTGTTCCCCAAGGCTCTGTCCTTGGTCCTCTCCTCTTCTCTCTTTACATTAGCTTTCTAGGTCAGTCTTCTGCTACCACTGCTATGTACATAACATCAAGATCTACTTGACCATCTCTTATGATGACACAACAGTCTCTGCCCAGATCTCTGCATGTCTGGCTGACATAGTATGCTGGATGAGGGACCATCACCTCCAGCTTAACCTTTCCAAAACTTCTTGCTATCCTTGTCAGCCCTAGCATCCACCATGACATCACTATTCAGCTTTGATCATCCACACTGTCTCCATCAAGGTCTGTTAGGAACCTACAGTAGGTACTCCCTATCTTGCAGGTTTGTCCTGCATAACATGAGGCCATTTCTGTCTGAATATGCAGCTCAGCTTCTAGTCTAGCACTTGTTATCCCAAGACTAGACTACTGTAACTCTGTACTAGCAGGTCTACCAGCTTGTGCTGTCAGACCACTGCAGATGATTCAAAACTCCGCAGCACATCTGATATTCAGTCAGCCCAAACATTCTCATGTCATACCCCTCCTGTTCTCTCTTCACTGGCTCTACACCAAGTCCTTGCTGCTGGCTTACAGGTCCATCAATGGAGGCATCCATCTCCAACTAGAGCAGGGAGTAGGGAACCTGATCCATGGAGAGTGTGGGTGCGGGTTTTTGGGATGGCCTCTCAATCAGCCAATAACAGTGGATTCCAAGGACTGGAGTTGAGAATCGCTGTTTTATTATTGGCTGACTGAGAGGTCATCCCAAAAACCCGCACCGGCTCTCCATGGATCAGGTTCCCTACCCCTGATCTAGAGGCTTCTCATGACTTATGTCCCATCTTGCCCCCTTCAGCCAGCAAACCAACGCTGTTTAGACCTCCCTCCATCATGCGAGAAGGGTCACTACAGATGGTTCACTTTTGTGGTTCCCCGATGGTAGAATGAGCTGCGGAAGCATGTCCGATCATCAGACTCCCTCTTTACCTTCAAAAAGCCTCTTAACTCAAGTGTTCCACAAATTCCTTTACTATTTGAATGCTATTTGAATGCTGTTATGTTGCATTTACTGAATAGTCTTATTAGATTTTTACTTTATTAATAGTTATTCTTAATAGTCATGCAGCCAGAGGGTAGCTCCTGCTCCACAACTGCTTACACTTACCTATCTGCATTTATGCCTAGTTGACTCATTGACATCATGATTGTTTACAATGTGCAATTTGCATTGCATCATTTTCAACAAAAGAGTTTGCTAAATATGTAAATGTAATATGTGAATGAAAACGATGACTTGTTCTTGGTCTGCACGAGTTACCCAGTGTGCCCTGCCTCTTGTCGGGACTCTTCACTTTGCTCTTCATTCCTGAAATACTGGAGTTGCTCAGTTGATGTCACAATCGCCTACAAATGCCAAAAGTCTTGGGAGAATTTTGGACATTGTTTGTTTTTAGGGTTTTCTTTCTCTATAAAAATGCCTTAAACTGGAAACAATGTTTGCTTTCCTTGTATATTATTCCCCTTCTAAAACCTGCTCTTTGATTTTGTGCTGAGAACGAGGGCCGACTTAAGAAAAATGATGCAGTTGCACACGTACCTGAATCGGTGGAGCTCCGTGACGAAGGAGCGACTGAGCACATTGAAAATCACATTCGAAGGAACGCTGGAGGCTCCCACAACTGTTTAAAGTACAAGAGGGTGGGCAAAGCTCATTTTCCTCTTTTTACTTCTCATTTTCCAGCCTCTGGAGTGAGAATGCCAGCCGTGGCCACCTGTTCAAGTAGCTGACTCCACAATTGCTGACTTTAAACATCAGCAGTAACTTATGTGCATATTCCCTGCTCTGCCTCCATGATGAAAACTCTCACCCTACAGATGTTTTAGTCTGTCTAAGCAAAGCTTCTTGTTTATACAGTATTTGCATCATTTGCTGGTCATATGTATATTTGCCAGTTGAATAGGTAGCATTGTTGCCTCACATCTCCAAGCCTGGGAGATGGGGGCTCTGTGTGAGTTTGCATGTACTCCGTGTGTTCAGGTACACCAGTATCCCCTACAGTCCAAAGACATGCAGTTAGGACAACTGGTTCCTCTGAACTGCCTGGAGAATATGATTGTGAGTTCTGTCTCTGTGCCATAGTTATAAAGCACAAATAATAATAATAATAATAATAATAATAATAATAATAATAATAATAATAAATAATAATAATCTGCAACAGGTAAAAAAAACAAGGCAATTTGAATTGGATGACTAGCAAATATTGTTTGTTTTATGAAAAAGCATATGTTTCTTGGCTGAATGAGCACACTTCACTTTACTTTAGTAAGGACAAAGTGCTACCTGTCTAAATCATTCAGTGCCTGTCTCTTTTCAACAATGCATTTCTCAGAAACTCCACATGATTCTAAAGGAAGGGCAGAGTTATTAACACGCTGTTAGATCTGGGGACATTTGCTTCACTGTTCCTTGTAAAATGCACAAATAAGAAACTGCATTGAGTATAGCTTTGTGAACTTGCATTTACGTTTGGGACTGGGACTATCAGGCAGGTCTATTTCTGGGTATCTTGATATTGTAGCTGTCCAGCACATATACATTACTGTATTAAAAGCTAGATGTGGACGATGGGTCATTATACGGCTGGCAGAGCTGCCCCTTCTCCTGCACCTGTTACACTAAGTAATACACCTGCTAATGCCCTACTGCCTCCGCTTTCTGGCATCTCTCTCTATTCACTATGGACCTTGGACATAAATGCGATCATATGTGACTCGATTAGACATAACTTAACATAATTATCAACAATTTATTCTGTTACTGAATGGTTTTACCCAGAGTGCCTTGTGATTACTAAAGCAGGCATTGGTAAGGTGAAAATAGTGTATTTGGTAAATCGGTCAGTAGGTGATACCATTAGTGTAGGCAGGGCAGGATTCTGCTATCTGTTAGATAGATTACAAATAGTGCTACATTTTCCAGATGCTTTCCTGATGTTCATGTTAATATAAGTTAAATAATATGCAGGGTTCTGTAAACACAGGAGTAGCTCAGGAAAATAACCAAGGATTGAGGATTGGCGCACTGGGAGCCTTGGAGACCAGCACCAGTGTCTCAAACTGGCCCTAAGCTGTAATTTCCTGTTCAGTGGGGGCGTATTATGAAGGCAGATGTGGGTGTTTTCAGAAGGCAATATCTGAAATGGCCGTACAGAGCAAGAGGTGGTGCAACCTAAGGGGCCTCAAGCAGTGACGGGACTGTGAAGAAGAAGATCTGCTGGTTAGCACAGCACTTTTGGCAATGTGTAATTTAAGTGAAGAGGACAGCTTGAATTTCTTGTCCTTTTTCCAGTTGCGTAACCAAGAATTTTCCACAGGGGCTGCACACTGTCCGTATCCAGCCTTTCACCTCCCAGTTTTCAGTACCTCCAACTACAGCACGGTCCAACCTATTTTCACGTTTCTTAAGAAAATGTTTTTAACAATAAACTGTATATATTCCAAATTACCGCGCCTATCTGCAAAAGGTTTAGCTAATTCATTGTGATTACAGTGAATTTATATTTAACTGCTGAAAACTGAACTTCAGTGTGACGTGGAAATTGAAAACACGTTAAACTGATGTTTTGTTTGCCGTGCAATTCTGAATTCCTTACAGTACATGGGAACAATCAGTTGTGTGCAAAACAGCAATGAACCACTACTAACTGTCACAGAATATACAAATAATTAAGTAGAATCGTAATCATGAGCGCAGGATAAGTCTTATCTACTCACGGGATTTCACAATGATTAAACGTAAATATTTCTGAAATTTCACATGCAAAAGATGCATACATGTACATCTTTGTGATGGGGGGTGCGTATGCACCTCATGTGCCATGCATGGGTATGCCACTGCTTTTATCCAACATGAACTTCCCTGAGCGTGCTCCAAACTTTAAATAGTTCATTATGACCCTATTCTAGAGGGAAGTACCTGACTGCCTCATGAATCACATGTTCGGCCCGCGGAAGCACAGCCCAAATCCTCTCAGTACAAATAATTCCATAAATCACGATAATGTCATCTTGATTACAAACAGAGTGTTATCTTGTTTTTCTGACAAATTATATGTATGAAGATTCTTGTCAGATTCTGCAAATTGAATTTTCTCACTTGATGATGAAAGAGAAGAACACAAATACCTGCAAGGTTCTCGTCACCTAATCCCTGCCACTTTTCTCACGGTTCAGGTACAGAACAAATCCGCAAGCTGCACCCAGTGGGTGTCGGTCCTCTTTGTAATTAAGCCACACCAGGTTTATTGTGGAAGGTCATTTTAAATCAAGAGGACAGATTTAGTTAAATGTTCTATCTCAATGTTTCTCAACCCAGTCCTCGCTGCCTCCCAGACAGGCCACCTAACACCCTTCTTACTCCCTGCACACCTGAACCAAACAATCAAGCAATCCAGATCACTGAATCCCTGGTACAGGCATGTAGGGAACTGGGAGGTAGTAAAAACATGGACTGCCTGGGGGTCCCCAAGGAATGGGTTGAGACGCTGTTCTGTGGGAAGCCTTTTTCCCTGCAGCAGGTGTTCGTATGAAAGTAATGAGGCAGATCTGACCTGGACCATGGCTCAGAAAGCTTTGAAACTACAGGACAAGTCACTGGGAGAAGAGAAGTGGAGAGAAATATTTGTGCAGGGAAAACACGCCAGGAGCTTGCAGGAGTTACATAGTGCAGATCTTCTTGTATCGGATTGTTTTAGACAATGTTAGCCTATTTGTAGAAATGCTGGTCTACCTCTATATCTCTATTTAGCATCTAAGTCCACGTGCGTGGTCAAGAAGTACTGCAGAACATTATAAAAAGGATCAATATTCTCAGTTTTGGTTATTAGCATAGATATTAGCAGAGTTATCTTAGTATGTAACAAAATGTATAATATCCCTCGTGGATTTTCTATTCTGCCTGACAAAATATCTGCAAAAAATTATTTTTAAGCATGTCTTATGACATTTTGCAGTTAGAGACATTCCAGTTGTTTAGGACCAGGGGAAACTGGGATCTCCTTCGTCTTGGACAACCCTTGAAGATCTGGGTGACAAGCTGTCATCACTTACGGGCAGTGCCAGAAGGGATTAGTGTAAGTTGCGGGTTTTTTTAGACGGTGATTCGTCTGGAGATGATGACCCCTCTACCCTTTCCTAAAGAAAACAAACACTGCTACTGACTCCTTGATGTACTCTTGTATCTGTGCCCCGTGGCTGAAACTGTCGTGTTTTTATCCATTACCTCACAACAAATTCCTCAGGACACTTCTGGTCTGTAATAGTAGGCATGAAAGAGTGGAACCAATAAAGTAACTCCTCTATGGACGACTAAAAATCCCTGCCTGGCCTCATTCTAGTAGTGGGGACATGGAAATTGTGTTCCACTTTCATATTAATAATAGGGTTTTATTAATATTTATGTTAGCTTTTAGCCCCAAGTAAGGACTCCACTAAGGAAAACATGGACAAACTCAACATTCAGTAAGCAAGCAAAAGTCTTTGGTTAGGAAAGACTTTGTTCTGCGGTCCGTCATACATTTAAGCCAGTTGGTTCTTTTCATCTCCAAGGTGTGCAGAGTATTGGGTCTCATTAACTCTGGCAAACAGACAAACACTTTGCTCTCGCCGCACTACCTCTGGGTGATGTAGCACAGATGCTGTCTCACAGAGGAAAGGCTGCAGCTAATGAGAGGATGGAGAGCAGAGGGACCACAAGAATAGGAGGGACACCCATGGACAACAGTGAGAAGAGAAAAAAAAGCACAGCAATAGGGCTGCAATATTAAAGCGCGCAGTGTCATCGCAAGTAAGGTTCCTGCTGCACAAAATGAAAGAGAAATGTAACAGAGAGGCAATGCTGGAAGAGTACAGGAAATTATAGGGGAAAATGCATTCTGACACTACCACCTTCTACCTTAATATACTTAATATCCTCAGCAACTAATAGATGGATTAAGAGATGCTTAGAAGCAGGTGGAGGTTCCAATGTACACAAAGCTTGATGATATGGAATGTTTCTCTGCTTATATCCAGATGGACAGGGGTCAACCAGGTTGCTGAGCAACTGAGTCGCAATAACTCTGGTTCTTAACACTTAAAAACATAGCATTTGAATAATAATAATAATAATAATAATAATAATAACAACACCAATAATGATTAAATAATAATAATAATAATAATAATAATAATAATAATAATAATAATAATAATAATAAACATTAAATTTATAGACAATGAATTAGATTTTCTTTTTTATTTATCCAATGATTACTTCGTTCATTATGTATTATTCATTGGACAAAGATCAGTTTTAAAATTAAATTTAAAAGCAGTACTCGCATATATGACAAAAGCATATATCTGAATCAACACTATGAAACTATAAAAAGTCTAACCATTTCGCTAATATCATCTGACCTAAGCAACGGCTGGGAATTGGGGTCAGGCTCTAGATGACATTTCATTGGCTTGAAGGTGCCAAGTCCAAATCTTAAGCACTAGGCATGAAACGAGTGACAGCTCAGTAGACACTGATTAAGGTGTCTTGGAACAGTTGTCAGAAACAGGAGATAAACTGTTGGTAATTAAGCGGGAGATCAGTGAAATTCAGGAGTCTAATTTCTTATGTTGTACAATCAATACATCTACAAATTTCCAGAGGAAACAGCTGTGCCCGGGGAGGGGGCTGATCTCTGTGCAGTATTGATTATCAACATAGTCTGTCCTTCAGAGGCTGCATAAGGTCTCCTGGATAACCATTCCTGCTTGGCAAGCCATCACATGCTTTCTGCCATCACTGATGCTGTCCTTTCTGTCCTTCTGCTGTTCCTGTTTTGAACGAGAGGTGAAGACTTTTATTTTATATTTTGAGGTTGCATCAGAAGATGTAGATCACCAATCCCTCCTGCTAAAGAGTGAAATATAGGAATACCACTTTGGACATCTACATCAGCACATCAGCTTGGACATCTACATCACCACGTCACTATGGACATCTGCATCAGCACATCACCTTGGACATCTACATCACCACGTCACTATGGACATCTGCATCAGCCCATCACTATGGACATCAACATCAGCAAATCACCTTGGACATCTACATCACCACGTCACTATGGACATCTGCATCAGCCCATCACTATGGACATCTACATCACCACATCACTATGGACATCTACATCAGCCCATCACTATGGACATCTACATCACCACATCACTATGGACATCTACATCAGCCCATCACTATGGACATCTACATCACCACGTCACTATGGACATCTACACCACCACATCACTATGGACATCTACATGCAGTTTCATGTAGTTTCAGTTTATCTTAATGCCATGCTTCAGCTGGCCCTAATCTTTTTGGCTTGGGAAACAGGAATAAAAAAATAAATGCTATCTATAAAAGCCCATCTAGTACACGTTGGACTCCACAATGCACGCAAACAGATATAATTGATTTTGCTCCTGACCACCCAGTCAGGCAGCTGAAAGCTTGCTTTATGCACATTAACAACACAGCACTATAGATTAAAAACAAAAACAAAAGCCCTCAAACAGCCTGAATCTCAGCAATTGGCATAAAGGTGTAAAAACCGTAACAGTCATCACCATTACTCAGCTTCTCAAAATAAACGATCCTTTAACATACATATATAAATTACTGCAAAGAGTACATTACCATGCAAAGGAGGCAGTTAGCTCCTTCCAGTTAATAGATGGCCATGCTTAACCAAAAGATGAATTCAAACATTGCATTACATGCTGGAAGTGTTACTGGCTCAGCTGGCAGCAGTGTCACCTCTGTCCTGCGGGGTCTGGATTTGAATCACGCCTCTGAGTATTTCTGGTTCCACATCCTGTAGTCAAAAGACATGCAGTTAAGCTAATTGGTGTGTATAAATTACCATGGACTGGCATCTCGTCCAGGGTGTAGCCCTGCCTTATGGCCAGTGCTGCCTGGAATAAAGACTAGACCAGGACAGGTGGTTGGGAGATACATAGATTGAAGGTAGTGATCCAAGGACGGTCAGTCACATGACCACATGTGATGAGTTGTGTCCCAGGTGACCATGTGTGATAGGTTGTGTCATTCCAACCATTTGTCTCTCACTGATCTACAATTCTCTTTTTTTTTCCTTCTTCAACCTCAAAAGCCATATCGTTCTATCCAGCAATTTATTATTAAACCGTTGTTATGCCTCTGTACACGCTGATAAATGCATTTTCACCCAAAAGGAATCACCCTTGGCAGTTGTCGAAACAAAACAAGTGACAATGTTTAATAAATGTGAGTTCGCCTTCTACACAGAGGCCACCGACTTAGACCTTGGAGCTCTTTGCCACAGCAGAAACATCAGCAAAGCGGGAGGGGAGAGCAGCATAACATTGCCAATGCATGCTAATTAATCTTTCATGCAACAAAATAGACCTGACTTTGGCCGCAGAGAAGGGGCTGCAAATTTATCAGAACAGCAAATCTCTGTTTTTGTTTTTTAGGGAGTTATTTAATTATATTCTTTCCTCTTGGAAAATACAGTTTGAGCTGTGTTAATAAGAACAACAACAACAACAACAATAATAACCTGTATTATTATTAAAGTGGAACCGGCTTAGTGATCACAATTACAGAGATAAACCGCATTAATGGATCAAAAATCATGGGACAGAATCATTCCCATACAAATACTGTTTACGTAATTCGCATATAGTAATCAATTACTCTGCTTTCAGTGTTCGTTTTAGGTCTTTTTATACATGACAACATACGGAAAAAAGTAGAAATACGCTAATTCGTTTTTTTTTTTTAACTTAACTTAAGCCTACCTTTTCCTCGCGGTAACCCCTCTGCTTCTGACTAGATAAGTCATTTTCTGTCAATGACTAATATAGACTTATCGAAGCTTATGATAAACCGCCAAAAACTAGCCACGGTGAAACTACAATAAGCTATATTTTATGCACAGTAATCTGCCTTATTGAAGCGCCGAACAGACCGAGGAATCGGGGCAGCGGCGAATGAAAGCGGACTGACACTAAGTTGTTATACATTATGGTGCATTCGGATTTGCCATCGGAACTCGGATTCCGGAGTTTTGAAGTCGGAAATGACGACATGTGCGCTCCTATTTCTCGGATCAGCAGAGGATCCCGAGTTCAGAATCTACACTATACCGTCCAGCTCTGTGGACGTGTTGCTACGGAGCTTTATACTTAAAGCAAGCTGTGCATAATGGTTGTAATGTGTCATCAACTGACATTGCTATCTATGGCTAACCGGGCTAGAATTGGATTTCATGATTAGTCGGATTATTTGTCGGATTTAAGGTAGTTCTGACTAATTGTAAGTGAACGAAGATAAAAGCCATTTAAATTGAGGTACCTTAAATCCGACAAGTCCAAAAATATTACTTTTTCATATGGGTCCATTGTATTGCTACTTCTGTGGCAAATGGAAGTCGGTTTTCCAAAGTTTTTAGCGGATGTTTTCGGATTCCGAAAATCGGATCCCAAGGCAAACGCACAAGTACCTAGACTAAAAAATACAATCATGCAGCTACGGAATTATAGCGTATTTTAATTACACTTAGTTCAGTAATTTCATTTGTACAGTACTGAAATTTGAAAAACATTTGAAAACATTGTACTGTATTTTGAAGGAGTCAAAATTCTGTAAACAGTGACGCTGTCCGTTATATTACCTCATATTCATTTAATAAATATAAAAATATTAATTTGATGGTAATTTGCCTGAGACATAAAGAAAAGCATTGGTTACAATGATCATCCGATTTCAGTGATCAGAGGTGATCACTAAATACGGATTCCACTGTATTATTATTATTATTATTATTATTATTATTTTAAATACCCTGCTTTATATCCTAAGTAAAGCGGGATGCCATGAATTGTGAGCTCTGAGGCAACTACAAAAAAATGGTTCCCAGGGGCTGAATACGTAAACACATGAAATAAATCTGAGACTGTGTAAGGTATATGTAAAACAAAGCATTTAGCCCGGCTGCCCATGTGCAAAACGCTCCTTTGGGACACCGTCTGCCTGGGCTCTCAGACTGACGTTTCTCATTCGCACCTCCCGTCTTCCCACGCCGGTCAGCGGGTCCCAGATGCTGGCCGTGGGAATAAAGGCGAGCTCTGGGGTAATGAGGGAGGGACGACGAGAGACAGGCCCACAAATTGTCTGTGAAACCCGGATCATTCATCTGCAGGGTTCGGTGCAGAGCTGACAACCGGGTGTCCTTGCTTTAATAGCAGTTACTGCCTGACAGCTTTCATCGCACGGGAGATGCCGTCCCCTGGAGTTATCCCTCACCAAAGTTAGCTGGCTTACTTCTGTGATTTCCCCGGAAATGCAAAGCTGCACCCTGTCATTGATTTATTCCGTTAACGTTGATGTGGTTTCACACTTTTGTGCCTTGAAATTGTCTTGCTCAAGGTGACACATATGCAGCCTAACAATTATTATAATTTGAAATAAACATCAATGCCGGATGCCTTTATTTTCTTTGTATTTTATTAAAAAACCCAAACGTTATCTAGATGAACAATTACATTCCGAGACACCGTAAGTAGCAAAACGGAAATTGGATTTTGTTGAAAAAACAAATTGTTTCAGAGCAAGCGCATCTGCCTTAAAGTTCCAGGATAATTGGTCTACAAGGTATCGATCAGCACTTAGTATAGATAACCTGCTGCAATATATAATTCCTTTAAATGCTTTCGGATGCAAACTTTTCATTATTAATTCGTGTTGACATACACGGTGGTTTTAAACCAGTCGTGGCATAAACAAAACGAAAGAGGTTATTTCTGAGGAAGGATTCCTTTTGAATATTTATACGAATTTTCATTTATTTTCATTGAAGCTGTAATGCAAATGGACCTGTGCGGTAATCATGCGTATGAGAGGGGGGTTACCAGACGTGCAGCATCGTCTGATCGTTTTTTCCACCATCTTTTATGTACACCTATTAGCTAAATTGTATTACGGATGGATCTTTCATATTCTGTAACTTCCTTTGAATGACCCAATCAACCCCCTCCATCAGCTCACAAAGAAGTGAAAAATTGCACAAATTGCGCACATGCAAACAGGCAGAAAGAAGGAAGTGCGCTAATAGGATCACAAAGACGCAGCTGGCTGATGATCTCAGATCGCTGCTGCTTTTTCGTATGTAAAAGCGGATTCGTCAGGGTATGTCAAGCAGACAGAAAGTGTGTAATTAAAACACATCATCATTTAAAGTATCAGGGGTTGTCTCTTTTTATATACGTGAAGGTTATGATATGCAGCGCGTGGTGGTAGCTTGGGCAGCATTCCAGCATTTAAATTTGCTTACGATTTTTCTATGTTTAGGTGTGCCCTTACTCGCCAAATTGCCCTTTGTGTTTGAATGCGTGCATCCGCATGAGAATGGCATCCAGTTCTTTGCTTCCACGACCTGTGCCTTGGCTCGTCTAATAAATGAATGCGGTGTCACCGACTTTGGTCAGCTGGCTGGCGTGAGATTTTCAATTCGAGGCAAATCTGCGGACACATTTCGTAAAATGTCTGCAAGGTTTGCAAAGTACCTAATGTAGCCAATTTTAGGTTTATAATGGAATAATACACATTTGCCGTAAGATTTCATGCGTGAGAATCTGAAAGCCTGAGTGTCACGCCAGACACATGAGATTTGGCAACCCTGCGAATATCTGTGCATCCTCTCTCTGAACGTACATGTATGTACATCATAGTATATCTTAGAAATTCTTCACTTAGTGTCACATGATCAATAGGCTGACGCTGAGTCATTTTCCAATTCGATGGAAGAACCACTTGCCAGTAAGAGTTAGATTTATATATATATATATATATATATATATATATATATATATATATATATATATATATATATATAAAAGAAATATTGTACATTGTAATTTATTTTCTGGATCACTAAGGTTCTTAGCAAAATTTAATGTTGGCTTTCCAGTGGTAATATTTACCATTTTGATCTTTCCTTTCTCCATCCCACATGCTGGAGGTTTTTAAGTGCTTTTTACCGTGATGATTAATGTATGTGTTCTCCCATTACTGTACGTCTGTTGAACTCCACTTCTCCTGCGAAGTTGACTCTGGCCTTTCGTCACTTATCCTTTTCCATCCTGCTTATTTTGGACACACTGCCTTGTCCAGGCAGCATCTGAATGCTATGATTCTGTTTACGAATGACTGAGAAGTCTCCACTCACAGGCTATTCATAAATTAACATCCGGGGTTACTATTCATATTTACCTGTTTACTTTCCTTGTGCATCGGAATGTCCTTGGTCTTTTAGGTTCAGTCTTTTCAAAAGATTTGCAAGCTGCCCAAGGAATGTCAAAGAGACAGTTGTGATTAATCAGAAATTATCACACCTTGGCCAAATACCGAGTTTATGCGTCATCTTCATATTTCTACTACATGTCTATACACTATACAGCTTACAAGTCTTTAGTTTTGCAATTAGGTTTTAAACAATATACTAATGAAAGCAAATGCATCATTCTGTCATTTCATAAAGCAGGACGTGCCTGTAATGCATAACTCCGTATAGCAGCCCGCTCAGGAAATCAGTGCCCGTGTATTTAAAGCCGTCTGTTGTCATCACCATCAATACATGCTGTTGTGTTATGTCATCAGGTTGTTGTGTATACCTCCCTTTATTTAATTTAGGGCATCATGTAGCCTATAATGCTCAGTGTCATTCATATCCAATAGTTGTTTTTTTTCCATATATTGATCTGTTGAGTTTTTTTTTTCACCAACTTCTTTAATTAAATTGACTGTATTGATTGTATGATTTTCAACAGTGTATCTGTGTAAATCACCACAAATGCTTTTAGTCTGTCTTGCGAATCATATCACTGTATTTATTCACAAGGCTTTTCTACAGTATATATAGTGCAGAGTGTGTATATATGTATAATAGACACATTTTTTTTCCCCACAGATATGCACAGTACAATGCATGCATAAATGAAAATACTATAGATGAAAGTTTACTGTGGCTGTGGGGTCATTTGTTTTGGGAAACCATACTATACTGTCCCTGAATGCAGCACAAGTGCATGGAACATGTGTGATCACATACAATGGTATGATATAATAGTAGAATATGGAATGATATATAATAATATAATATAATATACAATTTACACAATAAATCTCACTACATAATAAATAATATTATATAATAGACAATTTACAGCAGTGTTTCTGAATTGGTGGGTTGCGACTATTTTCATTGGGTCATGGTTCAAAAATATATATCACCAAATATCCCCACCCTCTGCCCAGTTGACAACTTTGTTTCCATGAAACACCCCCCACCCCATAAGAATCAACAGGTTTCATCATTGCCACCTTTGAATTTCAACTGTGATTTTCTGACCATGCAATGAAGTGGGTACAGAACGCTAACCCAGTGACAACTGCTAGGGTATAATACACTGTATAGACTTACGGAATAAAAAATAAAAAAAACAAATGCATGTTAAAAATGTGAAAGTTCTTGATAAAGTGGTAAAAAATGAAAGAATGAGAGACTCACCGTTTCATGAAGTCGTGCTTCTCCATAGTCCAGAAAATAAGCTGTTTATCAGTCCATCAATCTTCCAGCTGCTTATTCAGTAGAGTATTGTATATAACCTGAAGCCTAACTCAGGATGCGTAGGGCATAAGCAGGGCATGCCCTGGATGGGACGCCGGTCCATTACAAGGCACACATATACTGTACAAAGGCTCTGTAGAGAATTAAAGGACCTCATGTCTTTCACCACAGTAGGAAGCCAAGGTAGCCTGTTATTCAAAGCCTGTTATTTAGTGCTTCCCACGAGGCCTCCATACTGCTTTGCCCTAGTGCATGAACTGCATTTTTTATGTGTATTCCAGTGCTACAGGCCACTGGCTGTGTGTTTAGTTTAACTTGAGGTCCTATTTGAAATTTAAAGTATTAATAGAGCAGAAAGGAAAGTCTGTCAAACAAAAGTGTGACCATGGTCGGGATAAGTGGTTAGAAGATGGATTTTTATTTTATTTTTTTAACAAGTGAAGTGTATTATTTTGACACTGGCTGATACTTCCCACAAATATACTGATTATTACTGTCAGTGGGTGGGCGGAGTAACGGTTTGCCTTCAGCTGTTGGTATATTAATATATCAATATCTAGATGTTTCTGTGGCTATGCTATGGATTATGTGAAAGAAAGTACTAGACAGTGAAATGGAAATGGAAAAAAAAATCAATTTCCTAAAAAAAATATATACATACCCTAAAAAGGTTAACACTGTTGCCTCACGCCTCTGGGACCCGGGTTCGAGTCTCCGCCTGGGTTACATGTGTGCGGAGTTTGCATGTTCTCCCCATGTCGTCGTGGGGTTTCCTCCAGGTACTCCAGTTTCCCCCCACAGTCCAAGAACATGCTGAGGCAAATTTGAGTTGCTAAATTGCCTATAGGAGTGAGTGTGCCTTGTGATGGGCTGGCCCCCCATCCTGGGATGATCCCCGCCTCGTGCCCGTAGCTTCTGGGATAGGCTCTGGACCTCCTGTGTCCCAGTAGGATAAGCGGTTGGGAAAATGGATGGATGGATGGATGGATGGATGAATGGATACCCAAAAAAGGTATGAAGTCCAAATAATCCCCAAGACGTAGGACAGACATCCGGGGGAATCTGAAAGGCCGTTTTCTTTAAATGGTCCATGTTGTTGACAGTCACTTTTTTTTTTTTTATAAATCACACACAGCAAGAAGATGGCAGCACTGAGTATCTTTTGAATAATAAAAAAAAAGAATGTGTTTACTTCTGTAGGCCAGTTTGAGACAGAAGTGGTGTAAGTAATCAGTGAAGCATTTTCAGGGAAGGTAGATGTCAAAAACCCTCATGCTTGACATTTATCTCACATATCATGATTGCTCCGTAAATGACAAGTGCATCAATAAAGATCAAATAAGGGTTAGGGTAGGGTCATCTGTTTTTCTAATTATATTAATTTATATAGCCCTCTTTCCGGTTGTGGACTGACGGTATTTGTATTGAGATCTATAGCACATATTCTTATTGGTCAAACGTGAATAACGAGAATGCTTACATTTAACTACCTTTTCAAACTTCTTGATCTACATGAAATTCTGCTGCCGACATCAGCTTCATTGGCTTCCGGGGCTTTTGAAGGCTTCACAGAAACTGTGCCACAAATTGGGCAAAACTGAGCTGGATTGTCAGTTGTATGAAGATCAGTGTGCTTTTACATGCACATCAGAAAACAAATTCTATGTGCTTCTCATGCTTTACAGAAGTGTGATGCCCGTAGACTGTCAGATGGGCTGTGGGACAAAGGGAGAAGACTGACACCTTTGTTTGTTTATTGTCGATCCTGGAAGCGGTGAAGGTAGTAAATTAATTATTGTAGAGATCGAAGACACAGGTACATGTGAAAAGCTGATTCTTGTAAGGTTTGACTGCACCCACAAAACAGACAGCCTGTGGGTGAGGAACAGAGGCAAGGAAACACTGAGGGAGATCAAAGAACAGAGGGGGAAGCCAGTGGAAGATCTGCAGCACACTGCTAAGCTGAAGGAAGTGACATGGGGATGGGATGGCAGTCTTCGTGAGAAGGGCCACATTGGTGAGCTGAGGGAAAGCTCTCCTTCCACACTGAAGCGGCAGAGCATCCTGGAGGCGGAGCCTCATCCTCAATCAGTTCCACTTTTTGACGTCTTGACGCAGGTTATCTCCTCAGCAACTACCCTCGCCTATTTTCCTTCATTACCCTCTGGGTCCCACCAGATGGAACTATCCTGAAAGACAAAAAGGACCCCTAGTACTGGGACAGGGGCCGTGTGGAGTTTAATCAGTGCTGGGGGGGGGAGTCTGTGAGATAAGAGGAGTCCCCTAAGTGTTCGTCTGTTGCTTCACATCAAGTGGAAAGAAACTCAGAAAGTACTCGAAACTTCCAGGAAGTGTCGACTGTGTAAACCCATACCAATCAAGCTACTGTGCCTCTATATTATTATTATTATAATTATTATTATTATCAAGTATTATTATTATTATTATTACAGTCATCATCATCATTATTATTATTATTGGTGTTGTTGTTTGCGTATAGCTTATGTGCTGAATTATAAAAGTTGGCTTTGTGATCTACAGAATGAAAATAAACATTGTATTTTCCCCCGTTAATGTAGACCTGCAGGCGACAGCATTATTTCATTATTTGTTTGTTTGCTCTCCGCTTCGATTCCCTTATCCAAAGGCATTACGAGGAATTGCTGCTTTTGTTTTCTTCCCTGTGCGTGTCTGAGCCATGATAGCACTGGCCGCCCTTCCCTCCCCCGCCGGGGTTTATGGGCCATTGGGGGCTACAGACCTGGGCAAATCTCATTCTCGGCAGCTACTTGATTGTATCGATCTGGGGCCTCAGCTGTGGTTCCGGCAATGGGATGTGCTGATAATTAATCCCATTATAGGCCTGTTCCCCCACCGCTGAGCAACACGTATGACGTGGCATCTATCTTTCTGTAACTAAACAAAATATTAAGCAGATGAATGAAGGTCGGTGATAGACTGCTATCCTGCACATGAAATCCCTCATATTTCTAATTGGCCTTCCTCAGATCAAGTCTGTTAGTAACAATGTGGTGTAAAACTCAATGCTGTTGCTTAGGTGACATATTGCTAAAAAAATACTCCGTCTCTTGGGTCGTTGGTTACCTTTCATGAATAACTGTAAATTGGAATTATATATGAAGCATCCACATCTTGATTTACATTGTTGCTTGCAGTTGATTGGACAGGTTGAGGTGATGATTGACTGATAATTCATTTGTGCTGTATTCTGCCTTGCCGAAAGACTCAATAACACCAACAAGAGGAGCAGCAAGCAGGGTCAGAATGCAGAGAAAGCTGTGTGCATCATGTCGAGCGACTAATGGAAATTTCTGGAATGGTGCTTTTTCTCCATCCACCAGCAGAGGTCACTGATGAGAGTCATAAATTGTACGACTTAGGTGTGATACTCGGAAGGAAAGTTGGCCAAGTTTGATCTTAAAAAATCCCAAAGTACAATTTTAAATGTTATAATATAAAATAAATACTTTAGTGTTTTGAAATGAGCGACAAAACCTAATAAATGAACTGTGCAAGTCTTTGACTGGGATTCCTCTTGGAATCTTTGAGCTTTTGGGCTTTAAGATATTAATATCTCAATGTAATGGCTGCCTATCAGGGCAAAAAAGCTGTTGTACAAACATGATCTGAGCAGCTATTTTTTTTCAGAAACTTGCAGGCCAGGAGGAATCATCTTAAAGAGGCTGATGTAACTCGATGGCGAGGCAGGTAAGCATCTTTATGTTTGGTCTCCATCCCATATAGAGGGGATCCAATGAAAGAAGCTATTCAGTGGGATTTATACAGGCGGATCATAGCACGCATCTCTGCAGAGCTGTGATTACATGGCGGGTGCCGCTTATCGCCGCCTTCGTTTTCCACCGGAAGCTGTTCCCAGCGGCTGCACTAAATCTACCCGCAGGCACACACATTAAGAACCTATTATTTCCCATTCAGCCCATGTACCAAGGTCAGCCTGCATTTAATGAGATTTCTCTAGTCAACCTTCCCTGCCCCAGCGCCATTTGGTATGTAAAACAGCGAGCGGGAGATTATTGAATCAGAGGAGCGCTTGTGTTAGCTTTTGGAAATAGGATTTCTATGTGCTCGTGCTCACAGAGATCCTAAGAGAGGAGGACCTGCTTAGTTCCCCTCTGTAGTCATTCATAAAGCCTCTAGTTTTTTTCACTTGCATTTGTGATACAGCTGACAGATGTGTAAAATGTTTGTTCATGTAGGAAACGCATCAAATGTTTTACACTGGTTCTATGCCAGTTGCATTTGTTATCTGGGTATGATGCATGCCTGCTGTGACGTGGTAAACCAGGTGAAAATCCCCACAATAATCATATCAAGGCATGAATCTTGCCTGCAGTTTTTGAATCATTTTCGGACTGTATCTCCCTCTCCTTGGTAATACTTATAAATCCTTTCCCCTCAGATTCAAGAGGTTATCAAACAAGGTCCTGCACGGGTCACCTAATGTCAGTGAAGATCTTTGATGTAAAATAGGACGTTTATGTAGCGTGTTTTGATCGCCGTCTTCGCGGGCGGTCCATCAGAGGCGCTGCGGGATGAGTGATGCTTTCTTACGGACCAGGAGACATTCATAAAAACACTCGTATTATTCATACGCAGTGGGGCAGCTGGCAAATGGGGCAGGCTGGGTTTGCACAGCAGTACAACCCAAAAATATTTAGGAGACAAGGCTTGAGAGGGTACAGTAGAAT
Source organism: Brienomyrus brachyistius (assembly GCF_023856365.1). Classification (NCBI taxonomy): domain Eukaryota; kingdom Metazoa; phylum Chordata; class Actinopteri; order Osteoglossiformes; family Mormyridae; genus Brienomyrus; species Brienomyrus brachyistius. Next base: position 21,104,413 of record NC_064548.1, read on the forward strand.
CTATCATGTCTCTCGCAGTCAGAGTCTGCAGAACTTTTTGGGGAAAGATTCTGCTAACTTTTTTTTTTTTTTTATATATATTTTCCCATGAACTCATTCCAACTTGTAGGTGCAGCAGACTTTCGATTTGAGGGTCAGTGGTGAGTGGTAACCTTTCGAGGACGTCGTGCTGAATCTCCACTTAAATACAAGCTCCCCAGGCACCCAATGTGAGGATGTGGGGGAGGCCTGGGGAAGAATCACATTGGAGCTAAATTGCACAGCTCAGTGACAGTCCCCTCCTCCTCCCCCACCCCCAAACAGGCTCTGTTTAGGCCCTGCGGTCCTGACAGCCGGGTCTAGCCAGCCACAGACACGCGACCTCGTAGCGTATCAAAGCTCCGGGCGATGCAGGTCACGCTCCAGCCGGCAGTGGTGGGGGTGCGGGACGGCTCGGGTGTCTGTTAGCCGCTATGGGTCAGGCAGCTTCTCCGTGGGGAGGGCGAGATGAGGACTCGACTGTACACCTCGCCATCTGCTACTGGGGGTGATGGCTGGGTCTCCTGCGTGAGCCAGACTGGATAACCAGACCGAGCAGAAACAGGCAGAAGATTCATGCCGTCCTGATTATGGTGGATATCTCTGAGCTAAAATGTACTTTAGCGCTCCAGAGTGGGCAGCTATCGTGGGAAGTGTGTAAGACAGCATAATGTATATATATAGCACCAATCAAGGAATCAATGAAGTATATTATACATAATAAAAATTTTCATTTTTGCATGCTAGTTATTATATACTGACCTACATTAATCATATTAAAAAAAGTGTTTAAACTAATCACTATTCTGGGTGGAACGATTTTACTCTACCCTAGGTGCATTTTCTATACAAGACTTGTTAACTTCAGTTGACCTTGGAAAACCGTTCTTTCTAATAAACAATGTGTAAAAGAAAAGGAAAAGAAAGTACGCATTAATAAAACATTTCTGAGGCACGGAGTAAATTTCCGAGGAGGGCTGCTATTGGAAATAGCTCCTCGCCAAAACTTGATTACAAAGCGGTCTGATTACAGCCTCATTAGTCACACGCTGTGCCAATCAGCGGAGCCTTGATTGTCCCGCAAAGGGTACGGCATCCAGCAGCGCTGCACGCCTACCGCCTTCCCCGCTGGGTGTCCCGCTCTCAGCCCTGCCACCTGCCGGCTGGCGTCTTAGCCACCCGCTAACGATATGTGACAATCGCGACTCATGCGTTTCTGTTTCGGCAACAGAATTCACCAGCCGTAACCAAAGCGCCTCGCCCCACCATGGGCAACACACACCTGCTTCCTGGTTTTCCTTTGAAGACAGGACGCCTCTTCACCAGTTAAAGCATGCAGTATTAGCAGTGCGGAAAGGGGTGCTGTTTGTTGCTGTGTGGTTTGGGATGCGATTCCGGTGAGCAAGAGGTCAGTGGTTCACATCCCCTGGTTAGCAGAGTGGTTTTGCCATTTTATACCTCGAGCAAAGTGCTTAACCCCCAATTGCTCTGGGGACTGCCTGTTTAATTCTGTGACTTTGAATAAAAGCATCAGCTAAATAAACAAAACAATATACAAACGCTCCTCTACTTACGAACAAATTACGTAACTTGAAATATTCACAAGTCGTAACATCATTTTAAGGGTATACACAAGTACAAATAACTAGGATGCTGGGAGTCCGCACGCTACGCTGCTACGTGGTGGGAGTAGCAGCCAGAAGTCGTACTAGGCGGAATTACAGCGCAGAAAAAAAAATTGATGTTGCAGACAGGAAACGGGAGCCCAAGGAACACAATTTGGACTTGCAGTCCTCTTCGTTCGTATGTCTGAAAGTTCGTAAGTTGAAAGTTGGTAAGTAGAGCAACGTCTGTAGAAAAATATAGAACAGGCAGATGTTCCACAAAGCAAGATTTTTCAGTTGTCTGGGATAACTTAAGCTAGAAGTTATGATTGCCCAATGGGAGTTTAAGTAAGGAGCAATCATGGACAAGCACGACTTCTAGCTTAAGTTAACTCAGCTAACTGAGAAATCTTGCTTTCTGGAATACCCTCCAGAAAGGAAAGTTCATGTAAACATTTCTGATGTTCACCATGCATTACTATCGTGAAGAAACGTGTTTAAATGGTCGGGAACTCGCTAAAGCTGAAGAACTTGTTGGTTTCTGAGTGGATATCATTGCGTGTGTTCATGTCAGAGAGCTGCGGAACATAGAGAAAGATTCTGACTATGGCCAAATTTAATTTATTAAAAGTTCATTCATATGTCAATGCACTCCTAAAACATTGGAATAAACCTCTGCCGTCTTGCATTAGAGCCATTACCTGCTGCTTATTAAATTATTAAATCAATAACGCTGCTTATTACTGTCCTCTTGCCAAACAGCTGTATCAATAGAATTTCCATTGCAGAGGAATCCCTGCTTTCACACGGAGCGAGAGCATAAAGCCCTTAAAGATGGCTTCATAATGTCGTTTGTTTTCTCGTGCTGAAAAGGCGTCCCTGTAATGACAAGTGCTTAATGCGGCACTGTTTTGAGTTCGGCACATGTGATTAAGATGGGATGGTTGCCCGGTCCCCCCCTCTTTTTACTGGCAAACGCAGCTTTAAGAGAAATAATGAAGTAGAGAAGAAGACATGAAGGAAGAGAGGGCAGGAGAGGCAGAGGAAATGGGCTGCGTGCATTTTTAAGTGTTGAGTCATCAAGCTGGGAGCCTTGAAGACTGTATTGTCATGTACAGCCAAAATGTCTGCTTATGAAGGATTCATTTAGGTCACTTATTAATTTCAGAACTGAAGATTTCTGTTTCAGAATCTTCGAGTCTGTATTTCTTTGTGTTAGTGTGTTGGTGTTTTTAAGTGTGTGTGCGTGTGTGTGTGTGTGTCTCACATACAGTGTAATATAGAGTGTGTGGGCGTGGATAGCTGGAGAGATTGAGCCACCTGGTGTCCCCTGAATACATGGCTTTGCTATGGCCTGTGCAGGAGCTTCCTGATCCCGCCAAACACACACACCCACATATCCACAGCACTCTGAATCCACTTTATTTTCCAACTGAGGGAGGGAATTATCAAATCAACGTGAGTATGTGTGTGGGGGGGTCATTTTCTTTAGCACCTGTCAGAAAGGTTTAAGTCTGCCCTGGTCCAAAGCACAGTGTAAGGGACCAGGCCGGTCTTTGCATGCCGCGGAAATTGCCCTTGATTCGGTTTGGTGTGGAGCAGCTGCTGGCAGAGTAGACAGGCCTGGGGCTGTGTGTCAGTCACGTAGTGGGGTGCCAGTGGTGGGGGGGCATCTTCATGATCTCCAAGCCCTCCCAAGAACAAGCCTGCACAGCCAGCCACTACTGCCTACTTATTGAGGTACAGACTCTTCAAACAGAGGGTGGGTTTTTCCTGACAAAAGGCTCATGTGTTAATTCCCTGGGATATTAATGATCTTTCTGAGCTCATCTCCCTCTTTGTTTCGCTGTCAGGGTTTGTGGGGACAGACTCTACACGGCGGTTTCAAAGACAGCATTTGCTATTTCTTTTGTATGCCTCCCAGTAAGTGGCACTTGGGTTTACGGTATTTGCCTGAAGTAGCACTCCTGCTTTTAAGAATGATTTCAAGTCAGACTTTTACCTATGTCTGCGACTGGAAGATATTACTGTGTGTGTGTGGATTAGGTTTATATTACAACACAGGGAATAAATGTCCCCCGAAATGTAATATGAACCTTTTATATTGACGTCATGGGGACAATTTTTCATGTCACCACAAAGATCTGTGAATGCAATCAAAAAAGTAAAAATGCCAAAAGTCTCATACTTTGTTTGGCTACTTATGGTTAAGGTTAGGGCTGAGTAGGGGTTAGATCAGATTTTTCCCCATAGAAATGAAAGGAGAGTCCCCACAATGATATATTTATGTGTGTCTGTGGTTTGCCAGATTCAGCTCTTGATCAGACAGGTTGTAAACGCTGCCAGGATGCATTCACAGGACACAACAGTGGAACCAAATCTCCAAGGTACATCAGCTGGTTTTCTGTTTATTCTTCCTGTCCTCAGGTCCATTCTCCCTAAAAGCTCCGCCACAGAAAATCATTAGCCACTGTTATTCACAAGCGCTGAGGCCAGAGCTGACAGCCCCGTAAGAAACTTCAGCTCTGCAGTTTATCGATTTTGTTTTCCCTCTTTCTCATTTTTTTTTACAGATGTTTCTTCCAGAATAGGGACAAAAATGGCTTCTGTGAGCTTTGGCTCCATTGTTCTAATCTGGCAGGTCTTCCCCTGAGGCGTCCACATCGCAGCCTCGCACACTCATCATTAGAGCTGAAGTTCTCTCTCAAACTTCTCCTTCCTCTGCATGCACCATCTACTGTATGACGGCTTTCCGGGCTCCCACTTTTCAATCAGCACAGTGCAGACACTTAATCACTCTGCCCAAATGCAGAATATGGAGAGGAGGCATACATTTTGGGAGGAGCAGCAGATGTGAAATTGGGTCTGTGCTGTTATAGCAGCCTGAATTAGCCCATAAAGTATAAATGCACGATCCAGGCTCATCTGCACCACTAACTTTCTTTTTAAAATATATATTTTTATTCCTCTTCTCACTTTGTCTAGAAGAAGGATTACAGTCCACATAGTGAGTAATAATCAGCAGACTATGTCTGGAGGTCTTCAGAGCCGGGGGTGATGGGGGGGGGGGTTATTCTCGCAGATCTGGTCCTTTCTATTTTCTCATTTAAGACAAAGTGCCTTGTTAAAGTGTTAGAACCCACAGCCTTCTGTATTGCCCACCCTCAGTATCCCTCTGTGTCCCTGGTTGTGGTCCCAGTGTTACCAATGTCTGCCTCTTGTTTTTAGGTTGATCCACCTGACAGTGAACTGAACAAACTATCCAAACTGAAGAGGGGAAGAGCCAGTTATATTTAGAGGTGGAGCCTTTGGTCAGCTGAAGGACACGCCGCTAAAATCAGCTCCTGTGTGATAAATGCGCACACACAGGGTCCCATGCTGAATGTCCTTTAGGGCATGAGAGCTTCTTCTGGATACGTGACCAATTTTTGGAAAGAACCATGAACTTCCCGTCTAGCTCTTTCTATCTCGTTTGCAACTGACAGATGGCTTTCCACAATGTATGCGTTATTTTTGTTATTTTATCTCAGTTGCCTAGCAACCATTTTGGCCCGGAGTCCCAGTGCTTTACCACCATGCCCCCTGCCTGTGGTCCCTGGAACAGGGACATGCACAGAAAGGGTCAGCGATTCTGTCTGTGCCTTGCTGAACATGTCGCCTCGGTTCACAGTACTAGAACAGAAGAACAGAAGCACTTTAGTCAAATCCCTGAAAATCGTACTGCAAATTTTGGACTTTTCGTTTTCAGTCAACCCTGGTTCACAACAACCTTCCTCATGGGAATTCATTTCTGAAAAGTCTTAGTAGGACCCAAAAAAGAGCCATCATCAGAATTTTGGAGTTTCACTCTCTCTCCCGCCCGCCCCCGTATATCTCAAGGATCTGAGAATTAGGTCACTATAAGACCTCATCTGCGGCATGTCCTGCCCTCCATACTTATTGGTGTAAAATCCACGTCATTTCTCAAGTGGATCACTCATATATATTATTTTAATCTTTTTTTTTTTGGGGGGGGAGTTGTTAATTTGTTTAAGTGCACTTTAAGGAGAAGTAATTCATACAAAGAAGATAGACATAAAATACTGTAAATCACAGCATAAATAAATAAATAGAGCTGTGGAAGGATACAGTTTTGTAGAGTTGTCTGGCATATCTGTCAGAAATGCAACATGCCCCGAACAAATCAAGTTCCTCCTTTGGAAAGGTTACCTATCAAAGCAGTTGACCTCACCTGAGAAGCACAACTAGGTTTCCTTCTCATTAATAACTGTTTTCATACAGTTTGTGTGGCAAGGATGCACGTCTCACTCTGGCCCTGCCTCTTACTCCGGGATCTAAAAATTGTGCTACCTTGCTATACTATGTTAATAGTTAAGCTCTGCATAATCCCCCCCCCCCCCCCCAGGAAGGGAGCTTTGCCTGTTATTGCAGTTGCGCTGGTTATTTACTCCCAGAGTGGGGCTCTCACACTTTTAGACTAGTTGTGTAGAGTGACACTGTAATGTGATCCAGTAGTAAAGCATCCGGTGATATGGGGCTATGCTGGGCTGAATTCTGGAGCTGCCCGCTGTCAATGTCCCATAGACGCGGATCCTGACTGCTGACATGCTTGGCAAATTCATAAAATGCTAGCGATCTTAAAGTTTAGTGAGTTTTCGTATTTTTAACAACTGCTATAGTGTGTGAAAAGCCTTCCTGTTTTTGTTTTACAAAAACACTCCTTGTTTTACACCGTTTAGATTTTTTAATTCTTTTTTGAGACTCGACACTCTAGAGCAGGGGTAGGGAACCTGATCCATGGAGATCCGGTGCGGGTTTGTGGGATGGCTTCTCAATCAGCCAATAACAGTGGATTCCAAGGACTGGAGTTGAGAATCGCTGCTTTATTATTGGCTGACTGAGAGGTCATCCCAAAAACCCACACCGGCTCTCCATGGATCAGGTTCCCTACCCCTTCTCTAGATATTGAATCAGCTTGAAATGATTCCATAATCTGAAGATGTTCCTCTCTGATAGCTACCAGGATATCATATTACATGTAAAACCACAGCAAATGATCTCTAACTACAAGCTTATCTGATTCATTTACGTTAATCCACAGGTAGTGCTTAACAGTTACTGAGATTACCTTCTGTGCCCCCCAGATGTGAGATAGGACCACTCTAGTTATCTACAGTGATTATACAGTGTTTCGATACTGGTGGTGACATGACCTGCTGCTGCCTCAACCTTCGGATTATTTTTAGTGTGTAAATTGTGCAAAAGTTTGACTTTCTGCTCATATGTTGAACACTTAATGGTCATTTATACCACATATTAGGGGGGAAAATTACTTTAAAAAAAAAAATCAGTATCAAGACAGGTCCAGTGACTCTCTTGTAATGTCCAGGTCAATTATCCTACTTAAGGTTTTTTTTCCCAGTGTGGTTCAATACAAGCCTTGTCAGGGTTCTGGGACCAGATTCTCTGATTGCTCACCTAAAACCACAGTAAACAGACTTATGGGGTTCCAATAATCAGGGAAGGCTTTATGATCTACTGAAAAAAAACAGAGAGAAGCCCACAGAAACAGCATTAGTGTAACATTATCGTCAGAGTTGTGCAGGTGCGGACGAGCAGTCTGGCAGGCAGGAGGCAGGGAAGAACGAAGCAGGTACAGCAGCCGCACGTCGGGAAAACGGGGGTTTATTAAAGGGGAGACGGGCAGGGCAGGACAGAAAATCAGCACTAACATCGACTAACATCAATGACGGACAAATGGCAGGGCAAGACGTGGACTGATATAGAGAGAAGACATGGCGAAATACAGATGGGTACGATCGGGGAAGCACACGCGGATAATCAGGGGGGCGTGGCACACACGAGGATCGCACGAGCCGGGCATGACAGTTATTATTCAGTGAAGACGACAGTTTCTACCAAGCCACTGTCACACACCGGTATGCACTGCAAATGCTTGGTTCATGGGTGAAGAGCAATTACTAGGCAGCACTAATATCGACTGTTACATTGATTGTTTATTGTCTCTGCATTTTTTTACAATAATATTTCCAAGAAGAACAATATTAAGTACATTATTATCTGCTTACAGTGAACATTCCAAATAATTTATTTATTTATGCCTAGCTAGAGTCTCTGGCATGACTCCATCTGTGTGGAGATTGCATGTTCTCCTTGTGTTGTCCTGGGCTTTCCTCCTGGTTCTCCAGTTTCCCTCTACGGTCCAAATACATGCTGAGGTTAATTGTAGTTGCCAAATTGCCCGTAGGTGTGCATGTGTGTGTCAATGGTGTGTGAGCGTGCCCTGCAATGGGCTGGCCCCCCATCCGGAGTTGCTCCCTGCCTTGTATGGATAAGCTCCCAACGGATGGATGTATGGATGGATAGGTAGTAGCAGGGTTGCCGGACTTAATTGGTACACCTAGCTAGTAAAAGGTATGACCCATTTTATTAGGTACACTTAGTTAGTGCGAGGTCTGACCCACCTTATTATAAAATGTGCATTGACGCCTTTCTGCACACCACTGTTGGAGTCTGTTATTTTCCTGTTATAGCTTTAACGAGCCTGGCCATTCTCCTCTGACCTCTTTCTTTAACACTGTATTTTTGCACAAGGAACTGCCACTGAGTGGATGTGTTTTTGTTCATCACTTCATTCTCTGTTAACTCTAGACACTGGGCCGCATAAACCCCAGGAGGGCAGCTGCTTCTGAGATGCTGGAACGGCTGCGTCTGGCACCGCCGATCACGTCGCATTCAAAATAACTCAGATCAGACTACATCTTAGACATTCTGCCTCCTCTCCACACAGCCAGTGAACCTTTGTACCCTGCCTGTGTGGGCTGTACGCATTCAGCTGCAGCCAACACATGATATCCTGTTTTGAAGAACAGTTTATTTGCATTTGCATGCACACACAGGAAGTGGAGGTGGAAAAAAAACTGAGCACTTTGCTTCCTAGCTTCTTGCATCTATAGATAGATTTTTTGACACATATTCCCTGTGTCCGTCTCTCTTCCTGTGGAACGTCTTGGCCCTTAGCTGTGATGTCTAACTGGCAGATGTCTGTCTATATGCCAGGCTCTTCTTTAATCACAGCCAGTACAGGACTGGATCCCTACATCTGCTTGAAGGGATTTCAATAAAGGTAACAGCGAAGAAACCCAAAGAGCTAATAGCTATCTGCCTGCTCTCTGGACTGGCAGAACAAGGAGACAAACCCAATCTAGCTGATAATTACAGAACCGTCACACACTGGCGGGGAATGTGAGAGTGAGCATGGTTTTCCATACACCGTCAGCCATAGGGCAGAGCAGGCCTTACTTTAATGCCTTTAGACACCTGACAGCCTTGCTGCAAGGAGCTCGCGAGCTGCCCAGCTCATTACACTGATTCCAGACCTGTGACAGGCATTCTATGTGATGACCATGGACATATGACCGCTTTGGTGCACTGACCTGAGGTGCTTTATGAGTTCCTTTTGATGAGCACAGGTATTCGACAGGCTCCCCATCATGAACTCAACGCACCCACTGAGTACCAAGTGATGGCCAACGACATGTGATGGCCTCCCAATTTTGATCTCAGCCTTGCTATTATGAGACGTGATGTTTCATGCCCAGAGGAGTCAACATTTTAAAAATATAAACAGATTGTTCAACTCACCTTCTTCTCTTTGGCCCGAGGCAATAAGTCTACAGCTTAACTTTGGAACAACCAGGCTTTTGCCATCCTCCTTAAGCTCTGGAGCTCACAAGCTCCTCAAACTCTCTGTGGCTGTCAGTACGGCACTCCTGGAAGACCCAAATGCTCGGAAACTAGAAAGCGAGAAACTTCAGAGCTCCCAGACCCAGCCTTCTGGAAGTCAGGAAAAGCGCCGAGTTCACATCATGCCTGGAGCAATGCGAGGCACACGATAGTACAGTCTCACTTACAGCGGGAAGGAGGGCGTGCAAGACTACAGAACTGTAAGTGCCATTTTGGTGAACAGACACTGCATGATTAACTTGATGCTGAGTGAAACTCCTAAAGTTCATAAAAGACCCGTAGACTTTCTCCTGCAACAAAAATCTTTAATTAACCCTTTGTAATGCGTCATCTCAACCTATAAAACTGTGAAAGTCACCCGAGTTCCAGCTAAAGTGTTCCTGCTGCCAGTAGCAATGGATGTGAGCTCCTCTCACAATGTGTCTACACTGTGCATCAGCTAATGGCCCAGACCACGCTGGTCCATTTCACACAGAAAAGACAAAGTAGACGGGAACAACAGGCTTGTGGAAGTAGTTTAACCTTGGAGAGCATTCCACTTAACTTTCGAATGAAATGCATTTCATCTCAGTTCAGAATGGCCCGCGGGCACGATTTCACACAACAGATCCTGGCTGATCCTGAACTGTAGTCAGAGATGAAGGAAGAACCAAAGTGTTGAGAGCTCCACTGATCACAGTACAACATGAAAGGAGCATCAGTGGCATTCCCTTGGGGTCCATCAACCAATTAATGCTTGCCAAAATGCCTATAGGTCGGACATACAGAGAGTTGTATGATGGGTTAGGGGTGACCTCACCCCTCTAAGGTAAGGGTTTGATTCCTGTTTGTGTTCCTTTCACAATGTTCCAAAATCACATTAAATTACCCATTGTGTGTGTGTGTGTGTGTGTGTGTGTGTCTGTGAGCGGGTATATCTATCCTTATGGAGACACAATGTCCCCATAACGTGATAAATATCCGTTTTTTTTCTCTATTTTATAAAAATCAGTGACTGCTATGAAAAAGTTAAAAATGCAAAAACTCTTGTGTTTTGCTTGGTTACTTATGGTTATGGTTAGGGCAGGGTCGGGGTTAAGGTTGTCATAGTTAGCGTTAGCATTTTTCCCATAGAAGTGAATGAGCGGGCCCCATAAGGATAGGTATACCCTACATGTGCGTGTGTGTGTGTGTGTGTGTGTGTGTGTGTGTGTGTGCCCATGCCCTTTGATAGACTGCCATCCCATTTAAGGTGTCTGACTCTAGGCCCACAATGACCACACAGCAGTTAAGGAAATGGATAGTTATTCTGGAATTTGGCTACGACTCCTGCGTGTGTAGATTACGACACAGCCAACAGTCTATCACGCGTTGCTAATATGATGCCAGAGTGCATTATCTAACACACCTACAGAACTGAAATTGATGTGAGAGATACAGCAATCTGGCCTAATAATCTATGTGCATGTAGCGGAAAATACATTTACTTTACTGAGAAAAATAAAACACTTTCTCATAATCATAACTTTGTTTATCATGATATTAACATCTGTAGAATGGACTACATGTATATTATTATGTAATTCATATTATGAATCATAAAAAAAAAAAACTACATAGCTTGTCCTGTATAAGCAGTATAAATGGATGGATGGATGGATGGATGAATGGATGGAGTGCACATTCTTAGACAATGAAGTCATGACGACAGACCATCATTGTGTAGGCAAAATAAATAAATAAGAGTCTGTTGCCATTGCCAACTAAAAAGTGGAAAGCAATTGTGAGTGAAATGACAAGATATGTAAGGTGTGCTTTTTAAACAGCTAGAACATGCCTGTCCAAATAAAATCGGCTGCCAGCAAGAGACAGGAAAATGGAAATGATTGTCGGGAGACTGATGGCCCATAGCTAGAGACACGCAGGCTCTTTGCAGGATAAATCTGCGAAGAGTGCTTGTGTTTCCTTCTGAGGAAGAAAAAATAAACTCGCATTATTCTGTCTTGCAGATTTTAGGACATATGCTGTATGTTATGTTTGGGGTAATAATTCCCTGCTGGTCAATCAACCAGCTTTGCTAAAGGAGGTGAGGTTATATCAGTAATAAATTACGCATCTTCCTGGTGCTAACATCGCGATAGTCTGGTGTCACCTGGTGAAGGAGGGAAGCTGCTCCCCACTGAGCTCACTGACCCTTACTTGGTCAGATGAATGTGTCTCACAGCCAGTATCTCCTACCCACACAGTTATCAAGTAAAGGAGGAGGGCAGAGGGGCAGCCATGAGGTAAACAGCAGCTAACCTCTCCGTTTTACTCGAAGTTTCAGAACATCCTGGGAATCTGATGGATAACATCTGTGTTCCTTCTTACTTATCCCCTCTGACTGGCTTTTACTGTAACCAGTTTCTGATATTTGTCTAATTAGGGAAATAAACCTCTGTTTATCCGTCCATCCATCCATACATTTTCCAAACCGCTTATACTTCTGGGTCGCGGGGGGTCTGGAGCCTATTCCGGAAGCAATGGACACGAGGCAGGGATGAACCCAGGATGGGGGGCCAGCCCATCGCAGGGCACACTCACACACCATTCACTCACACATGCACACCTACGGGCAATTTAGCAACTCCAATTAGCCTCAGCATGTTTTTGGACTGTGGGGGGAAACCCGGAGTACCTCTGATTATTGCATGTGTAAATATAGGTATTAATCTTTGTGGATGCAAATTATTTCCTAGCAGGGTACAATTGCCTGGTTTAACATGTTTCGTTTGACCGTAGAATAACGTGTAAGGGATTACGGAAGAGCCTGTTCACAGCTCTTACTATCTGTGTAAAAGAATGAAAAAAAAAATATAATTTTATGAATAGTCACTCTAAGCTATTTTATTGTTTTGCATATTTTTATTTCTTAATTTCTTATTCTTTTCTGTAATACTGTAAGGTGAGCTCAGATGGTACGAGCCACTCTGACCCACCAGTGATGTTATTCTGAAGAGTTTCTCATGGCCTCTCTGCAGCATCAGCATCGGAGTCTATGCTGCAAATAAATTTTAACTATCCTGGCCCTCTGTGCGTGTGTGTGTGTGTGTGTGTGTGTGTGTGGGTTGGTGGGGGGGGTGTTGTGGAGAGACTCGGGTGCTGAGAGCTGTAATTGAAAGCAAAGGATTACAGCGGTGTACATTCCTCGGCCCTCGGTACACAAACGGCCACAGCCCCTGATCTGGGGCCCCTCAATACAGGCTTGTCTACCTCACAGCTGCTAATTGGAAATGAACCGGCCGAAATAATCTCAGAGCGGGTGATTATCTGTTTTCAGAGTACTCTTTGTGGGGATTACATAAAGGGACCAGACGCTCAAAAAAGGTCTGGGGGAGGGTGGGTGACAAAGCCCTTGATGTATTTTTCTATGACTGCTATATATTTCGTTAATGATTGGAGTATAGAGACTGAGGCTTGTTGGAAGATAAATAGGGCTTTGTGGCATGGAAGGACCGCCAGTGTGTCGCAGACAGGTGATTGACGTGTCACCAGAAATCCCTGGGGGGGCGCCGCTGTGCCTCTGAGGGTCTTGAGCGAGGACAAAAGTAAAGAGAAGAATAAGCTATGCTTTCTCGCTGTGAAATCCTCCATAAAAACCCCCGACAGAGGAGAGAGATGACAAGGCCTAGGGAAGGCTGCGCTTTAGAGAGGGTCAACGGGTGATAAAGATCCAGGCTTATGGAGGAAATGTGACAGGCTGAAGGAGCGGCTGTTGTACCTGCAAACACTGTACGCTGTCATACGCAGTATTACAGTTAATTCTGAAAATGTCCCCTTCGGTCAAGTGTTAGAAAGAAACAGATAGAAAGGGGTGATGGATTCGTCTCTTTTGAATGTGTGTCCTATTGGTCTGGCATGCAGACCACGGGACACCTACAGCAGCTGGTCTGACAGCAGCCTCATGACACTTTGTTAGCCTGCCACTCAAGTAGCCAGAAATATGAAGAGAATCTACATGCTCTGCACTTATTTTCTTCCTGGACGGACAGATAACAAAAGCAGGTGCGACGTGCTCTCTCCCACTTTTCCACAAGTATGTCCAGTGTCCCTCCTGTGACTGACAAGTGAGCCTGACAGAGAAACCTTCTCAATGGAAAAGTTCCACAGAAGCAATTTGCGCTTCACCTGTTTAGGAATTGGCGTCGATGCCGTTTCTCACTGGAGGCTGACCGGACTGAATAAGAATTTCTGATTAGAAACAGAAAAAAAATTGACAAAATATGGGGGAAAAAATGACACGAAGACGAGATAATGAGAAAATTTAGAATTCGCTTAGTAATGACCTCTGCATTTATTATCGCTGCTGGAGTCGTCTACTGGATATGCAAATTAGACAAGAAAATCACACAGCAAGGACTAGCGAGAGTAAAAGGATTACATCACTGCCCAAGCCCTTTGTCTTACAGCCACCCCCCCCCCCCCTTCACCTGCAGCTTAGTAACTACACATGTATTTCCTATCAGATAATCTTATCTTACACTATCCCGCTTTGCACTCATTTTGCACACCATGCACTGTAATATGGATTGTATTTACAACTATTGCACTTTTCTGATAAAAGAGTAAAGTGATGAGTGAGAGTGATGATTTTCTCATAAACGCCGATACTCTCTGCAGTTGCACGAACAGTGGTAACCCCTTCACCCTGTACTAAAGATTAGACCTGGGAATGGACGCTAACCTTTAAATTAACCTGAAGGGTTCAAAGCCCCGTTAGATTGACGGGATTCATTTTAAGAGACCCGTAATGCCCTGGGTTTAATCCTGCATCCTACCTTTTTCATCACTTGCAGACAAGTCCTTAGAGAATTGAAGAGTATAAAAGCAAAGGTCCCTCAACCAAATATTGTTTACGTTCATAAAGCATCATCACTCTAGGGACCCTGCCTGCCAGTAGGCTTTGGCCTAAAGGTAAAACAAGTGTAGGGGAAATAGATACTATTTTTTTAAATCATTTTTTATCACCATTAAGTCATTGATGACTGTATTAAAAAATTTATTACAGCAGGAATCATACTGAGTCATGTAACCATAACTGTGATCTCCTTATTTTTTTATTGTGGTCCTCAAAGGCATCCCCTCAAAAAAGGTACATCTTCGGCACAATATTTAAATAAAATATTCTTCTTTGAAACTCATAAAAGTTTGATAAAGGTGTCATATTAATCGTGCTTCAAAAAGAAACCCAGTTGCCTGTAGTTATTCTAGGTCCAAAAAACCCGCGGACATACATATCAGAGAAAACGACATATCATGTGAAGGCCAAGAATGGGAAGCATATGGGGGTTGATTCATTTTTCCCATAATGCTTTGCTCCGAATGCCTTTAGGTGTTTGCTGCCCCTAACACGCACCCCTTAGGACTGAATGAAGCTATTTGTAAGGAAGCCACCGACCAGACCTGATGGATGGCGGGGGAGGGGTCGCATCTCGACGGTTCACCAAAGCCCCCACATCAGTCTTCAGAGGGATCCTTTTCAGGATTTGAGTTTCTTAAATCCACGAAGTGCCCTTGTCGAGGTCAATCAATCCCACTCTACAAATGACCAGTTTTACTGAAAAATCAATACTCTAGATTTCAGGACCTCTTTGCATAACATAAACCCCCAGATACGTTTCATTGAAACTCTGCTCTGTATCATCTACCAACAATATTTCACTCCCTTTTGTTGTTTTCCTAAAGGTTATTTGGCTGCCATAGAAATTATTATCTCAGTTTACTTTTCATATGTCTAGTAGCAGATATTATATACAGTAAAGTGACTAAATAGTTAACAGTTTTGCACAGCTCAATATTTACTGAAGCAATCCAGGCTAACTACTTTGCTCAGAGGTACAACAGCTGGGGCCCAAAGGGACTTTTGATGAAACTGCCTTAACACTTGTACCATCTGTCCCTATATGGGGATATTGGAACTTCTGTACCCAAACACGTGGGCACAGTTTTGAAATTTAGGGAAGCAGTTATTTACCCGGAGGAATTCTGAGTTCAATGCCTTCCCTACAAGCCCCCTGCTGCTCCATCGTCCCGGCCGGCACATAAATCCGTAACCTCTTGTCACAAGGTCGGGTGTATAAATGGTGCCATTATTAGCTTGGTTCATTTTCAGGTTCCCAGTGATGATGGATGACCGTCCCTCCCAAATGTGTCTCATGATCAGCTTAATGCCATCTGTCACACCATCTACAGTTCATGGGACATCCAGAACTGAACGAGAGACACAAAAATTACATTTTAAACTACGTTATTCATTGCCACACCCCATTTCCCTTTAATATTTTCTCCCTCTTAAATTCTCCCAAAAACTTTTCCTCGTGCTGCTTTGCTTTCATACAAACACAAAGCTGTCATTTCCAGTCATCCCAGATAGATTTTTTCCCAGTTCTTGCATCTGCTGCCATCAATACCACATGTCAATTATACATGCATAATTTCTTTATTTCATTACGTTGTTCTTGTACCACTCTCAAAGTATGCATTTGACTTTGAACTGTCTTTGTTTATCAGATAATTGAGGACAAACAAATATTTAACCAAGTGTTTCCGTCTTGGGCAGAGAAAACACCATCATCAGACCTAGAGGATGGGGGAGAGAGAGGCTTAGTGGGATAGGTTTTGTGCCCGTGGTCAGAAGGTTGCTGGTTCAAACCCTGGCCTAAGTAAAACAATCACATGTCCGTGGGCCCTTGAGCAAGGCCCTTAACCCCCAGTTCCAGGGGCACTGCATGCTGGCTGTCCTTTTGCCCCCCGCCCCCCCGCCAAAGTTTTAGAGATAAAGACGGGGTTGGTAATAAAACTAATTCCAAGATACTTGTGCAAATGACAAATAAAGGATTTATCATTTATCAAGACCTGGCCAGATACCATGTATAAAGAAATTAGGGTTGAAGCCAAAAGCCAGAAGTTTATCAGAGAAAAAAAGCTGGTACCTCTGAAATCAGGCAGCAGTCTTCTCTGATGTCCCTCACCCTGGATTTGCAGCAGGTGGCTCTTGGTGGACACGCCAAATGAGCACAGCTGGACCCTATTAGTAGTTCATGGACCTGGATGAGTTCTCCGTCTGCTAGAACAACAGAAAGTCTGGCCCCACGTGCTCTGCTTTCCATGCTAGATTAGTAATAATAATACTGCTTCTGCAATTACTGCTTCTACTAATATCACTGCTTACGGAAAGATGCAAACATCGCTCGTAGTTAGCGCTTTCTCAAACTCCTAAGTTTTTGTCGTTAGCCCAGTTTAGTGTCCACGCTTAGCTAAGCGCTTTCACAGCAAGCCTAATACGCAAAGTGAGTATTTAATCTGAGAATGACAGACAAGCACTAAGACATGAGGCAGGACCTGAGCAGCGATGGCTGCCACACCCAGACATTATCGTGTCTCTGCATAAGGGCTTTTCACCACAGGTTGTCCTCATTGGAGACCCCTACCCAGATCGCCCACAATGCTATTTGCATATGGAGTATTCCACACAACAATGGCTCAGTGCACTGAGGAAATAGGGCCCAGGAAATTTCTATGTAATATTTATGTATTTCAGTAAATCATTTATGACTGTCAGCCGTTGGTCCACCACTGCCCTTTCAAACCGAACGACTTATGATAGGCATTTCTGATAACTGACAGATGGAAAAGATTCTTTTTCAACAGAATATTTATTCAAGTTTTCAGTCCTGCAATATATTGAATATATCCTGAATATCCTTTTTAACCACCCCCTCTCCCCCCCCCCCCCCCGCCACCCCCAAATCTGATTTCATAGTGTGAAATGTTTCGTTTACTTAGCTGTCACTTGTGATTTGACATTTTTAGTTCCGGGACCCACTGTTTTCAGGTAAGATTTCTTGAAGGGATAGATATTCCTTTTTCCTCCGTGTACATCAGTTCTGCCCTTGTAACGACCTCGTCCGTTAACCTTGTAACCTCAGAAGCAACGACACAGCAGCTTATCACTAACTCCACTAAGCTGCCCTCACATTAGCACAGTTATCTAAGTGTACGAAATCATCACCGCTGTCATCATCTGCTGTCATAATGCTTAATGAGGTAGAGATACTTATTAAACATTTGTGGCTAATCCAGGTCTCATTTCACTCGCATCTGGAAGTTACCCTGGAGCGGAGTTTCAAGGCAGGGGCAGAGGTGTCTTCCAACCCCATCTGCATCAACGCACAAATGAATAAAACTAGGAATTATGGCTATCTGTCACCAGGATACAGAGAGATATTCCTGTGATATGAGTTAGCGACAACGGAGGAAAGCAAATCAGGATGGAGAGGAGGCAACACAAACTGATATATAGGCTGATCAGCGACTGCTGGAGAGGCTGCATCTGGCCAGACTTCACTAAGAGGTCCTGCTGTAGAACTATTCCATCCTCGTAGTCTGAAAATTCAGAGAATCAGAAGTGATTATAGGTCTTTTCTTGCCGCTCGGTCTCTGTTGCCGCTTGTCTCTGTTGCTTCGGTGTATACTGTCGGACAAACCGTAGCCTTGATGAAATGCTTCTTCCTGAAACTTTAAAAGCCTTAATGGTGGTATATACCTTCTCCTTCTGATCACTTCAGTTGAAGAGCTTGTCATACAAGGATCCTTCAAAAGGTCATTGCTGCAAGAGTAAGGTTTCAGTTTATTCCAGTTTTTTCCTCTTGTTTAGACAAAAATAGAGTATAAATGTCTCTATTGTTATGATTGTGTTTCCTTGTGCCTCGGTTCAGGACCGAGTCGTATGCAGCTCCTTGAATAATGAGGGGAAGTTGAGGGACTTGCAGGTATAATTATTCTCATTTTGCTGCCCTCAGGGTAAACCACACATTTGTTTTCAGCTATGACAGACCACTAATCCCCTGTGCTCTTGCTGTCGTCCTTGGATGGCAGTGAGCACTAGTTCTTCATTATCTTGCAGGAAAACCACTCCAAATGGAGTCCACTCCAGAAATAAAACCAGCAATCTCCTCATAAATAACAGGGCAAAGATGCTACCTGCAGGAAACAGGCCAGGAGAACACCTGAAGTCTAGTAATAATATCATAACACATTCCAAGTAGACCAAAGGCATTTGTAAAAATAGGTATTCAGATCTCCATCCGACGTCCTGTGTGTACAATCATAAAATCATCAAGTTAAAGAATCAACAAACTCCAATACTGTCAAAATCTATCTATAGCATTAAGATAAGCTAAAAATTAAGCTAAAGTTACTCACAAAAACGCTGAGAGTAAAACATCAGACGACCTACAAAAGGTCTTTGCACCACACACAGACCACATTTGTTATGCTAAAGCTTTATTGAGCTATAATGTGTTCGGGATCGAGATTAAGTTTCATACATCATGGCCTAACAAAAGGATGGAAGTGGAGGAATGTTGATCATTTAAAATTAAAGATAGTGTGCAGAGTAGTAAAATAAGAAAAAAAGTGATTTATGTATTTTAATAATGAAGGTAAATGAAATAAGTAGTGAAAGGAGAGTCTGAAAATAATGTCTCTGAAATTTGGATTAAAACAAAGCAGTATAGTAAGAAGAGAAGGATGCATTTAACAGAGAAAAAAGTGGAAAATGTGAAGGAGCTTGATATTTAGAGAATGTGCAAAACAGTTTACATGATTATTTATGGTAGTTAAACTGATCATTTTCTCTCTCAGAATTAACACGGGATATTTTTAGGTTCCTCCGCCTGGTGTAACGGTGGTCATGTTTCGCACGTACGAAACGGGAAAGCTGCTCTCGCTGCGAGGTGGCTCTGGGTGGCTCTGGGTGGCTCTGAGCCCATCGCACCAGGACTCTGGGAGGTGGAGGCCGACGGCTCTCGTTTTCACAACAATCGCTCCGAGAGGGCAAACCTGGGCTGATTTTGATGGGAGCTCGGCCTGGGAACAACACGGCCATTATGATCATTACCAGGAAATAAATGACTTAAGGAGCAAGTGTTCGTGTACCGCTGCTAACGAGCGAAGCGGGAGAGGGGGTTCATCAGAAGTCAGCCCCGGGTGCCGGCAGAAGGGGGGGGAGTGGGTGGGTTTCTCTCAGGATGTGCGTGGTTCACCTGGTCGAAAACATTTGGATAATTATACAAAATTGTTGAACTGCAAGCCTGCCAGAATTAAACAGGCCCCAAAATGAAAATCCTCAGCAAATTGGATGCTAAGCATTTTAAATTCCAATAACACTTAATTAATCGACATTTGTCATTTATTTATTTGTTTATTTTTGGGTATTTTTCTTGTTCTTCATCTGTTTATGCAGTGTGCTTTCCTGACACTCATTTATATGTGCTCAATAGAAATCAGGCCCAGTAATCAGGAATTTAAGCTTTTAAACATAATCTGTGCACCTTTTGATACCTCCATTTTCATGTATTTTTTAATTAAATGTAAAGAACTTTTAATCACAGCATTTACAGCTAATGCAAAATGTTAACATGCAGAATTTTAACCAAATCATCCTCAGAAAGTAACTGAAGCAGCATATACATTTTTATTGGTGTCGTTCTTATTTACAACATCTGTCTATCTGCATATTAACAATTTGGTGTTGTATGGTGCTGTGAGCCGCAGCTGTGATACTCCTTCTTGCCAGTGTGTTGCTTACCCCGTCAGTGTTTCACATACCACGTCAGTGTGTTTATTACCCCGTCAGTGTTTCACATACCCCGCCAGTGTGTCACATACCACGTCAGTGTGTTTATTACCCCACCAGCGTGTCGCTCACCCCGCCAGTGTGTCACATACCACGTCAGTGTGTTTATTACCCCACAAGCGTGTCGCTCACCCCGCCAGTGTGTCACATACCCTGTCAATGTGGTTAGTACCCCGCCAGTGTGTCACATACCACGTCAGTGTGTTTATTACCCCGCCAGTGTGTCACATAACACGTCAGTGTGTTTATTACCCCACAAGCGTGTCGCTCACCTCGCCAGTGTGTCACATACCACGTCAGTGTGTTTATTACCCCGCCAGTGTGTCGCTCACCCTGTCAGTGTGTCACATACCACGTCAGTGTGTTTATTACCCCGCCAGTGTGTCGCTCACCCCGCCAGTGTGTCACATACCACGTCAGTGTGTTTATTACCCCGCCAGTGTGTCGCTCACCCCACCAGTGTGTCACATACCACGTCAGTGTGTTTATTACCCCGCCAGTGTGTCGCTCACCCCGCCAGTGTGTCACATACCACGTCAGTGTGTTTATTACCCCGCCAGTGTGTCGCTCACCCCACCAGTGTGTCACATACCACGTCAGTGTGTTTATTACCCCGCCAGTGTGTCGCTCACCCCGCCAGTGTGTCACATACCACGTCAGTGTGTTTATTACCCCGCCAGTGTGTCGCTCACCCCGCCAGTGTGTCACATACCACGTCAGTGTGGTTATTACCCCGCCAGTGTGTCACATACCACATCAGTGTGTTTATTACCCCGCCAGTGTGTCGCTCACCCCGCCAGTGTGTCACATACCACGTCAGTGTGTTTATTACCCCGCCAGTGTGTCGCTCACCCTGTCAGTGTGTCACATACTCTGTCAGTGTGTTTATTACCCCGCCAGTGTGTCATTCACCCCACCAGTGTGTCACATACCCCGCCAGTGTGTTTCTTACCCCGCCAATGTGTCACTCACCCTGCCAGTGTCTTGCAGACCATCTAATCCAGTCACGTACCTCAAGTGCTGTGCATCTCATCAGCACGACCACCATGACCTCATTTACAAGTGTCCTCAAAGAAAAAAATGCACTTTAAAAATTATGTTTAACCAGCAAGAGATGCAGCTTTCAGCACTACAAACATCCTGCAATGACCTACTTTTACTTCGATAATTAAAGGTAAAAACACTCACACAGGCAAACAAAATAAGACCCTTCCGAAAGTAGCTGTAATTAATTTGCTGTCTTTCACTCATTAGCCAAAAATTACATTTTGACAACATAAGGCCCTAGTATGATTTTTTTTTCCATTTTCTTCCCAATTTCTAATAAATAAATTACTTAAATAAATCCATTAACAGCTATGATTATTTTGTCGTCAAACATCAGAGATGAATGTGAACTGTGGAAAGAAAATGGCCAAAAGGATACAGAACAACAGGAGTCTATTTGCAACACACACAGTATATGTGTGTGTGTGTGTTTGTGTGTGTGTGTGTGTGTGTGTGTGTGAGAGAGAGAGAGAGAGAGAGAGAGAGAGAGAGAGAGAGAGAGAGAGAGATGTAATCTCTTTTGTATGCTTGGTGGGCGGGGGGGGGGGGGGGTACCTGCCGTTTAATAGTGAAAATTTAGACATTATTTCATGGATTGCCATTGAATACACTGGAAGTTGTCTAGGAGAACTTAGCCCATTAGAAAGTTGAGCAGCCTTGCTTTTACTCAAAAACTAAACTGAGAATTGAATGGCTGGACCTGAAAAGGCTGTTTCATGTTCCTTCAGAAGGAGGATTTCTCAGCAAAGTAAAATTCCAAAGTTCCCAAAATGTGTTGAAAAGGGACTTACTTATAAATACAAAGGTGTTTCATTTTCACCCGTCTGCTGGCTGCTGCCAGGGCTGGAGGAGTCAGGGGCCCCTATTAGGGTTTACCTCCAGCTTTTGGTCTCTACAATCACACAAACGCCCGCACAGGTAGTCCCCTGTAGGATAAGTCTTTATCGAGAGAGAGTTCTGGAGTGCAGTGCCTCTCCACGGTATTAAGGGAATGTACCTGGTACCAGCAGCAACCTGGGAGTAAGTTGAGAGGAAAACACCAAGGTAACTTGAGCAGTCATCATGTTCCAGATGAAGTTAACAGGCTGTGCTGTGTCCCTGCACAGGAAGTGAGAAGATGAGAAACAGGATGTGACATCATGCCACTTTCTGTCCCTCTTTTTTTTCATAACTGAGCAGTCTTTACATAACCATCCATCCATCCATTTTCCAAACCGCTTATCCTACTGGGTCGCGGGGGGTCCGGAGCCTATCCCGGAATCAATGGGCACGAGGCAGGGAACAACCCAGGATGGGGGGCCAGCCCATCGCAGGGCACACTCACACACCATTCACTCACACATGCACACCTACGGGCAATTTAGCAACTCCAATTAGCCTCAGCATGTTTTTGGACTGTGGGGGGAAACCGGAGTACCCAGAGGAAACCCCACGACGAGATGGGGAGAACATGCAAACTCCACACACGTGTAACCCAGGTGGAGACTCGAACCCGGGTCCCAGAGGTGTGAGGCAACAGTGCTAAGCACTGCACCACCATGCTGCCCCCTTTACATAACCACAAGCCATATATTTCTAGAACCTCAAAAACAAAGTCAATATTCTAGTAAAAGAAGAAAAGTTTCATGCTGTATTTCACTCTTTTAAAAACACTCAAAGCACCGTCAGCTTTCAGCTGAAATACACCCACAAATGTCAAAAAAACAGAAAGGAAATATGGGAGGCTTGTTTGGCTGCCTTGCATTTAAGGTGACATTTGCATAACAATCTCTAGCTGGTGGGCTATTTACATTAGTTCATGGTCACTTGGCAACGATATGAGGTGCATAAACTCCTGCCCGTGAGTGTTACTGGCACAAGAGTGCGTTTGTAATGAAGATGAAAACATTAATCACTGCGGCTTGATTGCAGCAAATAGGGTTTCTTTCACTGCTGATTTTGCAGAGATCATTACAAGAGAAGATTAGCTGCCTTAAGCGAATATTAGTCTACAGGTATGTTCTATAACATACATTATTACCATGACTGCAGATAATGAGTTTGCCCCATGATTGATGACAGATGGCCTCAATTGCATATATACCTATAGGTATAATTCTGGGCTCTGATTATTATTATTATTTTTAATTGCATTTATTTTTGGGGAGCCAGTGGTTAGCACTGGTGCCTCACACCTCTGGGAACAAGGTGCCCACCATGGGTTAATGTGTGTGGAGTTTGTATGTTCTCCTCATGTCATTGTGGGGTTTCCTGCAAGTCCTCTGGTCCCCTCCGCCTTCAGTGCAAAAACACCAAATTGCCTGTTGGTGTGAATGTGCCCTCCATCGGGTTGGCTCCCTATGCAAGGTCATTCCCTGTCTTACATTTGTATTGTGCAGGAGAAGCTGTGGACCACCCATGACCGTGAGTCACTCTATCTATCTGTCTGTCTGTCTATCTGTCTGTCTGTCTCTCTGTCTGCCTGTCTCTCTGTCTGTCTGTCTGTCTGTATTTTAATTATATGAAGCATATTCAAAATCAAGGAACTGCCTGTAGATCCATATGGACTGCTTGGAAGGACAGTGCTGTGAACATTGTCAGCGGTACAGTAAGCTTTATGTACTGTATCAGATAAAGAAAAAGAACATGCAGATCTATCAGCGGGCTGCCACTTTTGTCTGGATGACCGGAAGTGCCCCTCTGGAGGATCTAAGTGCCCCTTTTCGATAACCGATAATCATAAAAAATTAACCAAGGTGGACCCCACTGGCTGGCCCTAATTTACCCTAAGCCACCACCCCCCCCCACCTTGAGCTCATTCAAAAATCTGTGCAGGGCGCTGGCTATGAGTGACAGAATTTTGATTCTGTATGTATCTATCTACCTCTATTTTTCTTAGCATCTCATTTCAGGAACTCCAATGGGGAAAAATAACTCTCACGCATCTGGTGTGACAGACTATCTACATTATTCCATTATAAACCTAAAGTTAGCTACATCAGAAGCGGTGGGGTAGTTTGCAAACCATATGCACTATTTACAAGGTAATAAAATTGTTGCATACATTTATATGTGAGTGCAGACTTGTCTCGAATTGAAAATCTCACGCCTGCCAGCTGACCGAAATTGACAAGCCTGCTGTACTAGGGAGACATCAGAGTTCATCTGCTGGAATCCATCATTTTCGCAGCTTTAAATTTTATATACTTGTATTTTAACAAATGTAACATCATGTATAAGCATTTCTTTGTGACATAAAACTGGATCAGAATATGTTCACATGGATCTCCTTCATGAGAAACATACTTTGCAACTTATATACTTTAGGTCATTACCTCTGGTACAATTTTTTGGAATGCAGATGTAGATTTCATGTGTCTCCTCTGACCCAGAATAGAAGAAGCGGTTGCAGAATATATATTGCACTTACTATCTGTAAATGCTGCAAAACTTAGTGAAAAAGCAAAGTAGTGAATATCCATCCCTGTTCTGTACCTACTTATCTAATTTAGCATCACGGGGGGGGGAGGGGGGGGGTTCAGAGCCTACAGGCATAAGACAGGGAACAACACAGGTCAGCAATCCATCACCAGACTCACTCACACAGGCAATTCTGTAGCTCCAATTAAGCTCAGCATGTTTTCAGACTGCAGGGGGAAATTGGAGCACCTGGAGAAAACCCCACGGAAACAGCACACAAGTTCCACACACATGAAACCATGACAGAGACTCAAACCCTGGTCCCAGATACACAAAGCAACAGCAATAACCACTGCACCACTGTGCTGCCCAGCTAGTGAACAACACAAGTAAAATACTGCTCTCATGTTTGTTCATCAGTGACACGTTTTTTATCTGATGTAGCTACTATATTTGTTCATGATGTGTACTTCCGTAGTAACTGAGTTAACTACTAAGTATCTGTGCTCCGTCAAGTAAAGTGTTACCCCCAAAAAAACACCATTAGCTAAAGTGGTCCTTCAAAATTGTTCCTAGCTTGTGAGTCCGTGTCCTGTGATTGACCGGTATCCTGCCATGGCATCCCGGGATCAGCTCTTCTGGAAAACAGAGGGATGAATTATGGACATAAGCTATAGAAGTGTTACTGTTAAATCTATACTTGTAATAATCCCCTCAGTTATGCAACAAAGAGAAAATCTTACCATTCCAAAGCCAGCCCAGTGAGACAGCAGTCCCATTAACATTGTATTATGCTTATATTCACAGGATTTTATCTGATCTATGCGTATGTACCTTTTCCATGTGTGGACTTTAGTATGACTTAATAAACACAACAATTCAGTACCTTTTCTGATGGAAATGATGCCTTATCTAAGCCATTACAATATTATTCACTTGCTTAACATTGTAAAAAATAGTTGCGAGAAGCATATCTCTTTGAAATGGAAATAAATGGAAGAGAGGTTGTTCTTTGGACTTCTTTCCCGGCCATTTGTAGGGAAATTGGCCTCGATGATCTCACACTTGGCACCACAGGCAGCTTCTGCAGAAAGACATTTGCCTCACCCTCCCGCCCCCCCCGAAACCTGAATCCCACCGACGGCGCTCATTAGCACCATCCCTGCAAACTACACTCATGCATTGGGTGAAATAATTTCTGCCACCTACGGAGACATTCATCTTTAAAACAATGCAAGTGGGGGAGGGGGAAGGCGAGTTCGCAAGGGATTACACTCGCGGCCAACCCAAACGTCTTTGTGAGGTGTGGGGGTTATCCGGGCTTCTAAATGTGCTTGCACATAAATTCTCCTCCCTACAGACATTATAAACTCTGCTATTCTGACACTCCTCCCAGCATTAACAAGGTTTCATATTTCAAGGTCATAGGTCATAACAGAAAGGTCGCTCGGCTGGATGTGGCAAGGATGCCTTGTCCGCCTTGTGCCGTTCATATACTGGCACCTGTAAAATTACCCTGTCATTTCTAATTACATCTGTAATTATAGTATTTAAGCCCTTCAGAAATTATGAAATTTGATCATGCAGAGATTAATATTATTAATTTCAGTTTAATCGCTATCTTTACACTTCAGTAAGCTTGTGAAATTTTATAGTCACTAAATGGGGATATTTTTATTGCCAGGAAAAGGTATTTATTTGCCTCTTAGTGAACGTTTCTGTGTGAGCTGATTCCTGGGCGTAGTGTGTTACTGCCCCTTGGGAGTGATTTGGAAACACTAAAAATTCAGCTTCAGCTACAATTGGACAAAGACTTGAAACAGCAGAAGGGGAGACAGTACGTTCCCAGTGGAACTGAACCACAGAGGGACCGGAGGAGATATTAACAATAGACAGAAAATCATAAAAGAGACAAATCTCACTTCTTGCGGGAAGCCTGGAGCGGATCAGCCACAGAAATAGGCTTTCCTCCATCTTTGGGATGGTGTAAACAGGATCCGGTTTGGTTAGAGGTTTGAGCTGTGACTTTGGATACACAAATGTTAAGACACAGCTTATGCGTATGTTAGGAACCCTCTCGGGGGCGGTGCTTAAACGTTCTGGGTGTAAAATAAAGATCCGCAGTGGGGAGAGGGGTATCCATTGCCTGGAGCATATTACCGAGTTAAATCACTAAAAGGGAGAGAAAGACTCTTATTTAGGAAAGATAATAAGGCACTTTGAGTTGGAGGGAATTCAGACAAGACTATAAGCAGAGGTGGATAGTTCAGGTCCAGAAAGTAAAAATCCAGACCAAGATTTTGTTTCAACCTACCGGAGGTTGAGTATGAAGAGTCACAGAGGACTCAAATCTTGTTCTGGATTTTTACTTTCTGGATCTCAACCTCCGACCTTTGATTACAGGGAAGAAGGAGTAGAATCTATGTCTAACTGAAACTTCTATTTGAAAAACTCCATATTCACCCTTTTGTGTGCATCTGAAGACAAAACCTGATCATTGTTTTTGAACATGAAATTATGATTAAAATAACTGCATATCATCACACATACAATGAAGTACCTGCAAAAAAAATTAATGTGTGGTAGGATCATATTAATCACAAAAAACTGGAAGTATCTTGGCAATAGGATTCTTCTAAATATTACGGTGATGAACACAGTCTTGGTGACTAACCAGGGTAAGATCATTAGGATGTTGATATCTAGTTCATTCAGGAAAGTCAGTATCAAGTCAACCTCTTAATCACAAGGATCTCCTGTTCTCTTCATCAAATAAATCCCTGAATACCTCACTAACTTTCATTACTGAATGGGTTTCTATAGGACAAGCAGTGCTTTATAAATATTAAATATAAGTTTTATATCTTGGTTATTTCCTCAGTATAAACCACATTGCGATCCTCAAAGTCAATTATCCTTTTGACATGTTATTTTTTAATCCTACAATGATAACAGAGTATCGGGATCATAATGTTTCTTCTATGATTGCAGAAAGATCCCAATTTATAATCTTTCGGGATTTGCATATATATTGGGAACTACAGCATGGCATCTACTGACTGGAGAAAACTGTAAGGTGGATAAAGTGCATAAGCTTTGTAAGTAAGATGGGACTTCAGAAGTATGCACTAACACCAGTACTTTATGTCAATGAGTCATCTTACAATCTGCTTGTGTTTATATCCATATTTGCTTTCTAAAACTAGAATCATACACAAAACAAGCTCAAAATAATGACATGGGGTCCTCCTTTGAGAATAAAACTGGCCAGTTAATATTTCAGGACTGTTTCCAGTAAATGCATCATGCCACTTTAGAATTCCACAGTTGCACATAAATGCTATTCACAAATAACAGGGAACAATTGATTAATTGGGCCTAGAGAAAGCTGTGAAACAGGGCCAACGGAAATTGAGTTGGGCTTTATTACTCGCATATGATGGTTTTTAAAGTGGCAGCCGGCCTTACAGATGAGGGAGTCACTCATGGCCAAGAAATACCCATAGTTAGTTATATCTTGGCGGGCTGACACATCCTTTTTTTTTTTTTTTTTTTTTGCATTTAATGTTCTTTTCACAAAGGAGAGAAGCTCACGAGGTGATTACTTTTATGTGTGATAGGAGAGGAACCAGGAGACTTTGAAGACGAGAAAAAAGGAACAGAAATGGGCGCACACTAACAAGTTTTAGCACAATATAAATGAGTTTGGAGGGATTTTCAGTAACTTTGGTGGCTGTGGC
This sequence comes from Brienomyrus brachyistius, assembly GCF_023856365.1. Classification (NCBI taxonomy): domain Eukaryota; kingdom Metazoa; phylum Chordata; class Actinopteri; order Osteoglossiformes; family Mormyridae; genus Brienomyrus; species Brienomyrus brachyistius. Next base: position 21,132,645 of record NC_064548.1, read on the forward strand.
TGATCCTGTAACAGAGCGACTTTATCAGAAAGCAGCAGCACTGCATGATAACATTGGCTACAGAAGGTAAAGTTGGGAATGACATTGAAGTTCCTGCCATCTATGTAACAGGAGACTTTCCTTCACGGTGTTCTAAACAAAGCCATCCTGAAGAGATTATCAAAGCTCCTCAGGAGAAAGTGAGCTGGACCTTCATCTCTTGTTAAATGTCATTTGTCTTCAGGATTTTCTCGATTGTCTTGACATTCAGTGACAAGATCATACACACAGCAAAACAAAAATTGTACACCTGCACAATAAAATTACAATATATAAGAAGATTTTTACATTAATATCACTTATGACTTATTGGTCATCTCCACAGTGTCATTTTTAAAGTTGAAATGTTGCATAAGTAGGTAGATCAGTCTGTGCGAAGACCCGCTAAATCCTTTTGGGTATTTTGATATAGACCAGCTGGGCGGCATTTCTGAAGGAGTCGTTTCTCGGTGGTCCGCATGGAGGAGAAGCAAATAGGCATTAGTTGGACAGCTCTCATAGGTGGTTTTGAATTACAGGCCCCTTTGGATACCATGGAATGAAACCGTGCCACTCACGACCAGTGTAATTACAATGGCTTGATAGCAGTAATAGGAAATGTATGGCTTCAGTGTCGGACAAGACCTGCAATTAAATCAGGGACTACTGCTTTATTCAGGTTTTACGGAATCTTATTCTAAACATACCAAAGCAGGAGTCAAATATATGCATGTGGACTTGAAATCTACCCACTGTAAAATTGTCAAATATAGTCAGTCTATATTCATGTAAAGCTGTTTACTCTTAGTCAAATTGCCTTTGAGTCAAGATTGCACTTAAGTTTGTTGTCTGGCTCATAGCAAAAAAAAAACGGGAATTGAAAGGGATCAGTGGAATGCACACAGACCCTAAAGCTTATTAAAACAGCAATTTAATTAACATCAAAAGCACAATTATGGGATACGCAGCAGAATTCTAAATAATTGAAATGAGCCACAAAGCTGCAATATCATTTCACCTTAGAGAGATCATAGAGGTTAAAAAAATTCACATTTACGCTATCAAACATACTGCCCTGCTTCTCTACAAGCAGCTCCAGCACCACACGGCATTCGCCCGTGAAAACCACCCCAGCCACACTGTAAACACTAAAGCTTTAGAAGTACATGTGTTGAAATTAGGGATACTAGTCATCCGTTTCAATATTCTGTGAAGGAGTCATACGTTGTGTTTCTTGTGGTGCTGCGACCCAGAGAAACAAAACCAGGCCAACTTCTTTGTGGAACATCTCCTCTGCATCAGAATCAAGGTTCCTTTTTTAATTTCCTGTGCAGAGACATTTCAATACGGACGGGCATGCTGATAACGTTTCGGTAAGCAGTCCGAGTTGTTGCTATGTAACCAGATTTCAAAGAGCAACTTAAGCCTAGAAAAATACATTTTTTAAAGCATCAATAACGTTATATACATAATATGTTTTTTACTGGACAGCAATAACCAATAATTTTGATGAAGCTCTTTCACCTGAAATATCTCAATAATATATGGTATGATGCTATGATTGTGATATTTGCATAGCTGAATTCTACACTGTGGTTTGTGGGGACAAACAGATGCCTTTTATGCTGTTCCCATTTTCTTTTTGTGGGTGAAGATGAAAAGAGTTCCAGACTGGGCTCTACAATTTCGTTTTCCTGATTCTTCAAAGCCCAAGAGTGTGTAAATTTCATTTATTTTGCTACACCAATTGAACCAATTTCCCTTTGCTTTAGATAGAACAGTTTATTGGTTGAGTGAAATCCAATTAAATTAAGAATCACATTAATCAGTTAACATTTTTTAATGCAGCTACACATTTTGACAGTTGCTAACGAGCAACTATTGTGAAGCAATTTACCTCATTTTCAGCCTTTGTTTTAGTTCAATGGACTTTAAAATAAAGGGTTTTGAAATGGGGGATCATTTTTAAATAGAAGCCCTGAACATTTCAGGGCTGATAGAATTTAGAAAATGCCCTTTAGAAAATGATAAAGTTTCATTTTTTCTTTAGATGATAATTGGACAAATGGGTCATAAAAGTGAATATCAATATCAACAGGAATGATGCGGCATCTGGATCAATGTGTTGCCTTACATAGATCCAGTAAGCAAAGTCCATGTAAATGCATGCAGGGTAATATCAGCCTTTGGTTTTAGTAAGCAGGAAAGTGAGCAATCTGAGTACTGGAAGGTATAGATGACTGAGTGTTAAAGAGAATTCCTCATATTTCTGTGGAAGCCCAGGATTACACTTTCTCTTCACAAATCAGGATCTCTACTCCTCTTCTAACTCTGCTGAGCCAGTAATGATTTATCATACTTATGATGACATAGTAGCATGACCTTCATATATGTATTGCACATGCCACACTGGAGCAGGTTGTCTGTCTGGGTCCATGAGACTAAGGTCACCGCCGGCTCTTTCTAAAGACTCTCTGCTCATAGCTTCAGATTCAGCAAATGCGTGTGAACTATTTTTTCTACAGTGTAGAAAAATAAGCTGATACCTCCACCGTGGAGGATTCTTCTCTGATATTATTTGTGGTCACGTTATTTTCTAACCTTTCTACCATTGCATCACTTGTGTTCCGATATGCTAATACGTTTTTGTTCATTTTCAAATTATAGGTAGCACAATAGGGATTTGATATATTCAATATTTCCTATGTTTGGTAAGCTGCTAATAGAAATAGATTATAATTTATACGTTTGAGGGCTTATATTGGTGACAAAAGAAAATACAACTAAATAAAACATATGCTGGCGACTCTGGGACATCATGAACAGGGTTCAGATCTGATGTCATCACCGAAACATCAAAGAAGGAACAGAACAATCCAGAATTCGTAAATTCCGGAAAACTCCTTTTGGTTTGTCCTTGGCAACCTGAAATAAAGCCGCGCAGCCCCATTCAATCCTTCTTTTCCTCAGTTGAGTTTGACACACAGCTATGTGTGCAAAAATAGAGACACATTTATGCCAAGGAGCATCAGGAAGCTGAGTGGTGACCTTGACTTTTGCAGAGGGAGCTGGATACTCCATCACAGCTGCTGTTTTGGCTACCTCTCTCTGTACACCACCGCCATGACATTACACGGCTCCAAACCCTCCAAAGGCGATACGTCTTCAGACTCAAGGTTATGCTGGCAATTTGTAACTGCAACGGAATGTAGAAGGCGAACTTCTCATTTCACACAAAGCAGAATTTGCCTCGTAAATTTTTTAGCATCTTTCTCACCCGTTGCAGGGGGGGGGTTTCTTCTGAATCCTGCCTTTCAAATGCACGGAGATCCATCTTTCAAGGTCTTAACATTTAGGCCAGGGCTCCCCTACCCTACTTATGGAGTAAAGCCCAGCATTCACCATGATATAAGAATACCACACCTAAAAATCTGTGCTGTCTAAGGGCATCTGAATCCAGTCTAAAAAACCTGATCAACCAAAGAAACTACTGAGTACTTCATTCATAGCATTGTTTAGACAGCATTCTCATGTCTTCAAAACTCCAATTTTCATAACCTCAGGTTGGGTTGCCCTAGTTTAGGTCGTTATGCTTTATGATTTATCTTCTCTATTCGGGGTTTTTCGAATGGGCCAGGGACAGTAGAAACCTTTCAGAACCCACAGCTCGTTTGTGTTACACCCAATCATTTTTCAGTCCCAGTAAAAATGTACTTTTCTGCTTATTTTTCACCACTTTTGTACCACCTCCTACCCCCTTTCTCCACTTACCCTGAAAAATAGAATCGCTGAAATAAATCTCAGATCCTTCCCCAAAATCCCAGAGTCACATGATCCCATTGCCATGCAATGCCAGTTTTCCCACAGGATTTTTTCCATACTGTGGACCTTGGTGAGTTGTGGGAGTTTGTGGCATGTCCATAGTCAATAACAGCTTCCCAGATCAATAAAGCCTCTAAAATGTTTATATCCACTAAGATTCTTAACTAAAGAGATCTTGGTGATCATCAGAGTCATCATCAGAGTCACCATAAGAGTCATCAAGAGAGAAACAGAAGATCAGTTCTCCTGTTTCCCAGACAAAAACAAAGCCCTCGGAATGTGAATGTGTTATCAGGCTGCATGCTGACACATAATAGTAAGCTAAAAATAACCCATGATGGTTTCTACAGCAAGATGAGATTTTCTTCAGAATGTTTAATCTATGCAGGCCTGCATAAATTAGTACTTTGTTTTTAGTACAAAAATGAGGTCACCCTAGCATCCAGAGTGAAACATAATAATAGACTTCAAAGGCAAACTGTCCGACCCTTCAAACTCCTTTTTGATTACAGATTCTGTCAGGATAATTGATCTCCATATTTTTAATATCTTTATGCATGTGTGCATGTATTTATTTGCAAGCCTCCGTACTCCTAAACAGACGTACTGATAGGAATGAAAGTACACAGATTGAGGTAGAAAAAAGACGACGCATGTAAGATTGCTTTACAGTCAAATGTAACCCATAACATTACATTCTGACAGGGATTTCATGAAATGGAATGTTCAAGAGACAATTAATTTCCCAATATACAAAAGCTCCTGAAACTGTGGGAGTAAGAAAAAAATAATAATTCCCTCCCACAAGGAAGGAAGTTGCCCTGTTTGTTTTTTTATTGCTGGTATAATATGGGATGTAATCAGGCACATTTGCTTGAATTTTACAGGTTGGGCAGGGTTTACTGTGCTGAAATCACTTGTCCTGGCTGAGAAAAAAGACTTTTTTAAGCTTTGCTATTTATCGATTCCAAGGTTAAATATGCAAATAGCACCATTAGTAATTAATGAAGTCATGCCTGGTGAATGTGTCTCTTATGATATCTAGCCTGCCAGGGATATCCCACATTCACTGCCCCAAGAGAGGTCATGAGGGGGCAGCCATGAGGGGGTAGTGATGGGGCCATGAGGGGGCATCAAGGGGGCAGTGAGGGGCCAAGATGGGGCATTGTGGGATAGCAAGCAGGCATTTCAGGACAGTGAGGGGACATTATGGGGCAGTGAGGCGGTATTGCAAGGCAGTGTGGGGCCATGAGAGGGCATTACAGGGCACTGAGGGGGCATTGTAGGGCAGTGAGTGGGAATTACAAGGCACTGTGGGGGCATTGCAGGGCAGTGAGAGGCTGTCAGGGGGCATTACGAGGCACTGAGGGGGCATTGCAGGGCAGTAGGAGGCCGTCAGGGGGCATTGCAGGGCAGTGAGAGGCTGTCAGGGGGCATTACGAGGCACTGAGGGGGCATTGCAGGGCAGTGAGAGGCTGTCAGGGGGCATTACGAGGCACTGAGGGGGCATTGCAGGGCAGTGAGAGGCTGTCAGGGGGCATTACGAGGCACTGAGGGGGCATTGAAGGGCAGTGAGAGGCTGTCAGGGGGCATTACGAGGCACTGAGGGGGCATTGAAGGGCAGTGAGAGGCTGTCAGGGGGCATTACGAGGCACTGAGGGGGCATTGCAGGGCAGTGAGAGGCTGTCAGGGGGCATTACGAGGCACTGAGGGGGCATTGAAGGGCAGTGAGAGGCTGTCAGGGGGCATTACGAGGCACTGAGGGGGCATTGCAGGGCAGTGAGAGGCTGTCAGGGGGCATTACGAGGCACTGAGGGGGCATTGAAGGGCAGTGAGAGGCTGTCAGGGGGCATTACGAGGCACTGAGGGGGCATTGAAGGGCAGTGAGAGGCTGTCAGGAGGCATTACGAGGCACTGAGGGGGCATTGAAGGGCAGTGAGAGGCTGTCAGGGGGCATTACGAGGCACTGAGGGGGCATTGAAGGGCAGTGAGAGGCTGTCAGGGGGCATTACGAGGCACTGAGGGGGCATTGAAGGGCAGTGAGAGGCTGTCAGGGGGCATTACGAGGCACTGAGGGGGCATTGCAGGGCAGTGAGAGGCTGTCAGGGGGCATTACGAGGCACTGAGGGGGCATTGAAGGGCAGTGAGAGGCTGTCAGGGGGCATTACGAGGCACTGAGGGGGCATTGAAGGGCAGTGAGAGGCTGTCAGGGGGCATTACGAGGCACTGAGGGGGCATTGAAGGGCAGTGAGAGGCTGTCAGGGGGCATTACGCGGCACTGAGGGGGCATTGAAGGGCAGTGAGAGGCTGTCAGGGGGCATTACGAGGCACTGAGGGGGCATTGAAGGGCAGTGAGAGGCTGTCAGGGGGCATTACGAGGCACTGAGGGGGCATTGCAGGGCAGTGAGAGGCTGTCAGGGGGCATTACGAGGCACTGAGGGGGCATTGAAGGGCAGTGAGAGGCTGTCAGGGGGCATTACGAGGCACTGAGGAGGCATTGAAGGGCAGTGAGAGGCTGTCAGGGGGCATTACGAGGCACTGAGGGGGCATTGAAGGGCAGTGAGAGGCTGTCAGGGGGCATTACGAGGCACTGAGGGGGCATTGAAGGGCAGTGAGAGGCTGTCAGGGGGCATTACGAGGCACTGAGGGGGCATTGAAGGGCAATGACGGTACAGTGAAAGAGGGTGGATTCGGCCACTTTCTGCAATATTACATCCAGTGCTCAGACCCCTGGGAAAAAAACAAACGTCTGTCGCATCAGATGAAAATGTGAAAGCGAAGGTCTAGTTCTGTACCTCAGAGACTAATTGGACATCCCCCTTTGTGCAAGACCCATTGGGACCATTGGGACACTGCAAGTTGAGTGAGAAAATAAATCATATGATTGCAAACTGAATTCAGCACCAAATAATGTTGTGAATGTTTGTGGAGCACCAAGCCAGCACACATGCCCATGGCAGTTCCACCCTCCAGCTGAAAACTCCTGCTCCCCACCCTGGTCATTTAGATATCTGTGTAACATCTAACCCTAACCCCTCATTACTAATAGCTTCTGCTCCTCATCCACTGCATCATTTTGCTTAATAGAGTATTTTATGGTGACCTATAATGTTGTGTTAGTGTTTGTTATTTTTCATGTCAGAGAACTTAATCCTGGGATGAAAGTGTTTTGGACCAATCATCAAACAAAGGAATGTGATAGATAGATAGATAGATAGATAGATAGATAGATAGATAGATAGATAGATAGATAGATAGATAGATAGATAGATAGATAGATAGATAGATAGATAGATAGATAGATAGATAGATAGATAGATAGATAGATTGATTGATTTGCCTATGGATAAACTATGATAAGTTACAGAAAAGTACAATAAGGAATATTAGATTGTGCCTTCCTCATAGGTTAATGTATGAATGACGAGGCACGTGTACATGCAGAGTTTTACTGCACATAGCACCATCCAGGACCTTATGCAGTAATGTTAATATTGATTAGAGTATGTGGGCTTCTTGTGTCTGAGTTCACAGGTGAAATACGTGAGTGGTGGGAGTCAGTTGGGGCTGACTTTGAATCTAAACTAAAACCAATTACCCGTTTAATTAGACGCAGCCGGTGAAAACAAAGGTTATTGTTAATCCTCAGAATGTCTTACAAGGACAGCTTCACCTCAGACAGAACACGTCTATCAGAACTTTGACTGTCACCCCCTCTTGTTGCTCACTTTGGTTCAGCCCCTCCAGCTACACTGCAGGGTATAAGGTTTGTCACAACTGGGAAGTTTATTCAAAACAAGTTTAATTTTATTGCGAGTTCACAGCATGCCCATAGTCAATACCAGTTTCCAAGATCAATAAAGCCTCTAAAATGTTTACATCCACTAAAATTCTTAACTAAATTACTTTTAAGTTTTTCCGAACAGTTTATAATTCACTGTGCTTGCCCATTGATTTCTGTTCTTCCATGTATTCCATTTAAAGCATCTTTGGAAACTGGAAGATTCAGCCAACTTAGCCAACTGGCTAATGCTTATGAAGCCATTTACCAAAAATGTCTTAGTTTCAAAGATTCATTTAGCACTAAGTCCCTGATCAACTTACCAATCACTCTGTCATCTATCTGCTGTGTCCTTCCTGTCAGGTGATTGCTGGTATTGAGAAGCTCATCTGGAGAATTCTAGCATTCTCCAGATGAGCTTCTCAATACCAGCAACCCCTACCTAAATGAAGAGTAACTTCGGGTTTAGCTGCTGTAAATCCATAGGTTGTATATAACCTCTTTCAATTGTTTCAGCTTTCAGTGTAAATAATATTAATCGGCCATGGTTCTCATAGCGATGGGGAAACCTGCACAGCTACACCGATGTGGCTTGTTTTCTTATCACGTCACGGACGGCCAGCACTTCATACTGCATTATGCTTGTGAGCTGGGCTTTTTCCAGAATACTCGCTAATCGCTTTGCTGTCCTCATCGTCATGTCGCCCCTAAAATGTTACTGTGGCTTTCCAAGGTGAATGCCAGTGATCGATAACCAAGATTATGTGTACAGAGAGCAGAGGCCACCCTTATCATCTCTTACACAATAGCACACATCCCTGCAATCCATTCAGGCAGAGTCATTTGTCATAATTTGCCCGTCAAATTCATATAATGTCTGCTTTGTCATGCTAATCGCACCTATAATTTGATTATGGTAGGTGTTTAGGCTTGATATTATGGTGTCTCCTGACTAGTGGTGTCAGTGCATCTCCCTCTGCACTCATCGCTACCCGGCTGTGACGGAGGCCCAGCAAATCCCAGTATAACCCACACGTCCACCTATTGTGGAGGTGTGTCTGGGCACAACAGAAGTCCTCCTCTGTTGTAAAAGTGAGAGGGAAATTAGCATCTGTTTTCCACCTTGATTGCAGGGTTTAAGCATGAGCACCTCTGTATTCATGGATCTCTGTTTACTGACTGTTATGCTGTACTTGGGGACTCTTGCTGTAGTGTTCATCAGATGGCTTCAGAAGGTCACGGCATGTTTTGTGGCATGTTGTATATTGCGTGACACTGCCATACTTGATGGACGTCTGTTGGACATAAATGAGGACACATTAGAGGAGTTTAGAAGACGTGATGCTTAACTGCATGTGCCGAAGCCAACAAAGGAGTGTAAGCCGACATCAGCACGGGCAGGGAGGGGTCAGCTGGCAGAAGAGCTGGATCGTCTGTCTGGAGCCTGGTAAGGAATTTAAATTGTGAGAGCAGAAAAATAACAGCCCTATTGCTTTTCATTTGAACATTTTAAAGCACAACTGTGGGTTGTGTTTTGTTTGAACAAAGATTGCACTTTTATTAATATTTTGCGAACTCTAGACCCAAAATGAAAATGAAAGAAACACACAAGCTAATTAAGTCCTCTCGTTCAGCAGCGAGCTTCTGTTTTCCTCATCTTCTGTGATCATTATACCGCATTTGGCACTGAGCAGATGATCTGGCGATGCCAGAAAACGAGGACACACTTGATGCTGCCTCATCCCAAACCTGCAACACCTCGAAAGGCTTAGGTGCAGCGCTGCTGTTCCCGCAATGAGCTCGCGCATTTTCACCTTGCACATGAGAACAACCTTTTGTACCTTGCGTCGGTCTGGTTCTTCCACCATCAATACAGCGAAATGGATTTGGACACTTTTCTTTTTCAGAGAAGGCATTGTATATTTCAGCAAGACAATGGCAAACTACATTCTGTGTGTATTACAACAGCATGGCTCCATCGTGGAGGAGACTGGCCGATCTGCGGTCCAGACCTGTGACAACATTTGCCACATCATGAAGCAAAAAATATTTGTTGAGCAGCTGAAATCCTATATCAGGCAAGGATTTTACATTTTACACAGTGTCCCGACTTTTTTGTAAGCGAGGTTGTATATTGTTATGAATTTTAGTATTGTAAACATTGCGGCAGGAGATGTAACATCATCTCCATGGATGATTTTCAACATTAATCGAAACAAAACTCTGAGTCGATAGCTGGAAGACACCTTTGCCTCCTGGGATTCAGTTTTTCCTTATCTTAGAAATGGCAGGTTTCTAAGTCTCCCAGGCAGCTGAAATGAGCAGAAAGACCAGCCAGTTCCACCTTCGTCTCCCGATCAATGAGAACCGGGGTATTTTCTTATCTTACACCCCAACTTCACCAACAATCAATAGCTCAATACTCACCGTCTGTGACATTCACGAGCGTCAGATCTTCTGTCACATCAGCCGAAGGTATCTCCAGTACTTTTATCACATATCACCTCCAGAGGCTGTGAAGGCACGTGTCCCTATTCCTGGTGGAGCACTTACGGGAAGGAGGCCCAGATACGAATGCATTATTGGGTATGCCCACAGCTCCCTCGGCCAAGCATCTATCGATATGCGTTGGGATGTTAGTGATCTCAAAGCAGAACCGCAACCGCCCCAACCCCAAACCCCTCACCATGCCAGGTCATCCTTTATCAGAGCAGTGCTGAGCACTTCCTGGAACTGTCAGAAACCAAAGCTGTTCAGATATTTGGAAGCCTCCATGTCTCCAGCATCTTACGAAGACAGCGACATCAGCATCAACACAGGGGTTGGGAAAATTGATCAAGTGAAGCACCATCGGCTGGGGAAATTCTTCAGGGGAGAATCACCTAGATGCTTTTACTAAACCAATTGGAGTTGAGTACTGCACTTAAGGGTACGTCAGCAGGGAACTCTGTGGCACTTGGACCCTGCAGGTCCAGTTTCCAAGTCTTGCTTCTCCTTTTTATAGATTTATTTTTGCCACCCCGCCTTTCGATGGAGGCGTAGGCGAGTGTAGATGATGAGTAGCTAACAGAAATTCAGTTTTGTCTTGACAAAGGCCCCGCGGAAGCATCCTTCAAATACCTCTGCCTGTAAGGACTGCTGGTTCATGCATAATTCAAAACAATCGGCCCTGTGATTATGATGCAGCTTTTAAAAGCTGAGAAATGCCGTGTTTTTTTATTTTTTAATTTATTTTGTGAAACATTAAACATAGTACACTGGCACAATCAAAACTCAGTTCTCGGCAGCCATGACAAGGAAACATTAAAACTTTAAAGCCCAGAAACTTCTCATTACCACTCAACTTTTTGATGTCGTGTCTTTTTTTTTTAATTCCCTCACTGTGCTGCTGTGCAATTGCCTCAAAATGCATCTTTAATCTGCAGCAACTTGAAATGTGAAGGAAACCAGTTATTGTAAATTGTATTTTGATCTTTTATGCAATGTGCAGCTGAGATTTCCCAAAGACCTTCCACTGAATTTATGAACAGCCTAAGATTGCATATTGTCTGCCGAACTACAGGTTGAAAGTGTCTCTTGGCCTATCATCTGCATGCTTGGTTAGATCCTCTTTAGCATGTGACATTGCCAGAGAGCTGGGCTACATGCTGTTAAACATTACAAACAAACTTTATGGCCTGGACTGTGAAACACATAAATGGATCAAAGGAGCAAGTTTCTTCATTCAGCTTTCTCAGCATGTGTGCGTAAAGGTCTGGTCCAGTGACCCCTGACCCCCCAAACATCCAGCACAACCCTGCATGATCAATCAATCAATCAATCAATCATTACTTAAATAGCACTGTTAAATAAATATACAACAACAATAATAATAATAATAATAATAATAATAACGCATGGAACATCCACATTCTCCATAGGGGACTTTGTACCACACTCTCTGGTCCTTCTGCAAGGGGACATGAACTCTTGTCACATTGTGACCCAAATCCAGTGTCCTGTAGGGGACTCATGCCCCAAGGGACCCAAAACTTCCTTCTACTCATGGCACACAACACTAACTCCTACCACACCAGGGACTCTAGCCCCTACCTTACCGGGGACCCTAGCCCCTATCTCATAGGGGATACTAGCCCCTACCTCACTGGGGATTCTAGCCCATACCTCATTGGGGACTCTAGCCCATATCTCACAGAGGACTCTATACCCTACCTCACTGGGGACTCTGAGGTTTTCTTGGAGAGAGTTACAGAGTTTAGGACCCTCCCCATCCAAATGTCATCCTCCTGATCCTGTCTCGAATTTCAGATCCACCAGATTTTTAAGGTTGTCTCTAGAATTCAGCCTGGCTGTGGGTTTAATTATGCTTTTCTAAATCACCCAGGGATGTTCACCCTTGAATACTCAAGGTAACATTTTCTACAGATCCTTCTCCTACGCTTTCATTCATTTCTGCATTACAGCAAAATACAATAAAAAATAATCACAGTTAACTCAGGCAGCTGTTCTGTTGACCATTTGACAACTAAACATGTTAATTATACATGTAAACAATGTTAATAAGCCTCATTATTTATTCAGAACAAACCATCTTTAAGCTTTTAGCCTGCAATCTTCACTGACCAGGCTTCCCGCTGACGTCCAGCAAACCCTTCCAATCTATCACTGATCAGTGACTCGTCCATTTGCTGGTCGCATGTCGACTGACGGACACGTTTTTCCCTGCTGGACAGACTGAATAATGTCAGTAAATCCAGGCAATATATACATTCAGTCTAGTGGCAGAAAATGTTCACGATCTATGTGGAATGTAAGTTATAAGAAATCCGTATCAGAGCTTAGCTTAAGATGCTTTTTTTTGGTTTTTTGAATGGCCTGTTTCTCTTTTTCTGGTAGGAAATCTCAACATAATGTATGTGTATGTGACCTATAACATTTCCTTCAGACCCAAAACTTAAAAAAATCCAGTAATTTTAAACAGTGCTTGTATTAATGGATAATCCCAGTTTCCTAGATGTTTTTATTTTTATTTATATGTTTGAATGTTTGTTTTGTACTTCGCAGAGCTAGAACAGTACAGGGTTTATGTTTTCTGTAAGATCCTCCGGATATGCATAAATATATTTTTAAAAAAGCAGTTATGTAAAGTCATCATGCGTGATTATTGTGAAGCGATGAGGTGCCGTGTCATTTTCTGACGTGGGGTTGCCATCTGTGTGCCATAGAAGAACTGAATCTGTCTTTGTCTTTGACAGCCAGCTGGTTCCTTCATCATGACAGCGTCTGTTAACGCATGCAGCTAAATAACAACTTCTGCAGTTGTGCAGATCTGTCTCTTTCATTATATTCCACTTAGTTCCATGTTGCCGACAGGAGGGCTAACCGATGGAAATGTGAGCATTTTGATTGATCTTCACATCCCCCCCCAACAGCCTCACCTGTATTGTCCATCCATCATTTTACCTCTTATCCTGGTCAGGGTTCCCGGGAAGGGGGGGGGGGGTGGTGGTTCCTGGAGTATAGCCAAGGCTACACAGGGCTGGGGTACACTGTGGGTGGGATGTCAGTCCATCACAGGACACACACACGGGCTAATTACAGATGCAAATTTACTTAACTGCATGTCTTTGGAACGCAGGCAGAAAGTGGAGTCACTGGAGGAAAGCCAAAAAAAAAAAATCTGATTACTTGAATAAAATATGCTGAAAGATTATATGAATCACATTATCATTAGATCACTGTATTGCACTAGCAGTCACGGTCTTCGTATACTTGTGCTCTTAACGTGGTGTCAGGGACTGGATTGCAGAAATGGCTTCCTGTCATTGGGCAGGACTGTTACACAAACTCAAACGATAACAATGCCCTTGGCACACTCAGAAAGCGTGACGGGCAAGACATCATTTCCGTGCCTTACTTTGGTCGTTAGATATAAATAAGGCCCGTGGCCATGTGCCAGGCTTCTTTGTGTCAAAGGACTTCAGTACTCTGTGTAATGGTTTTCAGTTTAATCATTTTAATAAGCTTAATTTTGATTTTAAATTGCTTGAGTCACCATACTGATTATCAGCAGTTGCTCTGTGTTTACGACAGACATCTCCCACTGTCTCAGGAACAAATCATCCCCTGTTAGCTCAGTTTTTTAACATTAAGATTAAATGGGTTTTATTTTTTATGAGAGAACCTCGGAGTCACAAATAACAAAATCTGAAGCATTACACATTTAATCCCAGTGTTAATACATAAAAAAAAAAATAAAACACTTAATCAAATACAAAATACATTGGTACATGGGTAACCTGAATTATTTTAAGTGGGGATTTGGAGCGGAATTTTGGAACCTGTCTGAAGTGAAATCTGCACAAAAAAGAACAAACAATACAAGCATCTCTGCAAGTACCATTTTATTTATTATTTGGTAAAAACTTTATTTCTTTTCAAACAGCCGAATCACTCATCTGCAGATATTTCACAGCAAAAATACAGACGATTAACCTTAACAAATACTGATTGGCTACATTTCAGCTGAATTGATGGACTCTTTCAGCGAATGTTGAATCAATACCCTCCTCACGTGCGTGACACACACACACACGCAAATAAACTGTCGCACGGAGATAGTGCTCCCAGAATGATAATGAGTCATCATTCCTCTCTCTCCCGACATTTGCTCACCAGTTTTGGTGGGGCTGGGGCTCAGTGGGATCGGAGGGGCGGTGCTAATGAGATCCTGTGGGGGGGGGGGGGGGGGGGGTTGAAGAGGTAAGGGGGTCTTCATGAGTGGAAACTGATGGGTCACCCCAAGAAGAACTTCAAAGTCCAGAAGAAGTACAGCTGGCTGCCATGCCAGACATGTATGTGAATAAGATTTCAAGAGTGCAGTCAGCCTCACACGGACAGTGTATTTACGTCACAGGAAGTTACGAATCAAACGAAGTTACAAACTTGGTTAGTCTTGCAAGACGTCACCACAAAGGCAAAGGCGGCCATGGAAAGAACCACACCAGCTACAATCAGGGAAAACGCACGACTGAGGGATGTCCTCAGGTACTCAGAATGCCAGGCTGCTATAATCTCTGCACCCTATTATGAGAGAGTAAGCATATGCTTTGATTCTGAATCTGTTTATTTAGTGTTTATGGTAATCAAACATACCGTCTTCAGTTCAACTATAGCCCAGTTAACTCAACCCAATATGGAGATAATTATGGTCAGCTGTGTGACAAAAAGGCTGATTTGACCCCAATCAAACTTGTCAAAGCATAGGTTCTGGAGGCACATCATGCTTTGATCTAAAAGAAATTCCAGAATGCAGCTGAAGTATCTGGTTGAAAAATGTTGCAAAGTTTCCACCAGATCAGTCAACGGAGAAAGTTCAATGACGGTAGTGAATCTTCAGGATTCACTTTGCCAAAATTTCACAAAGAACAAAGTGTAAAAGAATGTCTCAAAAGAATCTAGAAGAACATTCAGATCTTCCAGCCTCAGTCGCTTCTGTTGAGGTTAATTTTGATCACTACACCAGGCAGAATGGCAGGAAAAAAAGCTGTTCTTCATTAAGAAAAACAGGATTACTCATCTCTAACTTGCCAGAAACCATCTGTATGATCAGGAGTCCTATAACACCATTATTTTGACAAAACTGATGGTTTGAACCTCATAACAGTCAAGCATTGTGGTGATAATTTCATAGATTAGGGATGCTTTGCTGCCTCAGGACCTGGATGTCTTGCCATCGTTGGAAATATGAATTCAATAACAGGCAGTTCTGCTAAAGAATGGCAGGCCATCTGTCTGTGAGCTGGAGATGCTGGAAGACAACGATGATCTGGAACACGCCAGCAAGTCATAATGCTGGAAGGCATGGAAAATCAGCCTCGCTCAAATGCCCAGTGTGATGGAGGTGTGATTATGACTGAACCCATATAGGAGGGGTTTGGTTTCAATGACTGAATTTATTCAGTATAAGAGCATGATTTATTTTACAGTTCAGGGCATTGGTTGCTAGAAAATAGCAATCTTTGCTAAAAAACAAAATAAATTAATGAATACTACACTTTGTGTCATTTTTTTCATCTGTCTTACTTTTAAATCACCTATTCCTCTTTGGTTGATGATCTCTGAAAAAATAAAATCTATATGGACTACTGTGTCCATAAATCACATTTCCCATAAAACAATGCAAAATCTTTATGACTATAACCTACCTGGGTTTGTAGGTCAATCGTCACCCGATAGTGACATCACAGCGACGCGATAACATCAGCACACTACACTGTCACTGGGATGCGCTACGGTGGGAAATAGGACAATAAAAGCACAGAAGGACACAGCATTCATGTTTTAGTTACAGCATGTGCTTCCAGAGACACGAATGCTTGTAGCAGCCTCATAGAAGGCCGATGGCTGATAGCCCTGTGCTACATGGCGAAGGCACAAACTCGAACCGCAGCTGCAAGTGCGGTTCATATAACTCGATTTGGAGGTCAGAAAACAGAGCAGATTAGCTGATTAGCCTGCTTTGCTAGTATTGAAACGGCTCAAGATTCCCAGAGGAAGGCTATAATACAAGAAACGAGAGGATAATATTGGATCGCTCCAATTCCCCCTCGTGAACGAGGAACAGAAGAAAGACGCAGCCATTTTTACTGCCTGTTAGTCTGACCAATCACAGCAGAGCTTGGCGGGTAAGCCGAGGTTGCCTCATCATAGCCCAGCAAAAAGGCCAATCGCAGACGTCCATGTGCTCGGGCGTTCCTGTGAGATATGTGGCGTTTTACATGGTCCTCGGTGTTTAATTTTATCTTTATATTCATTTAATTAAACCAACCTTGGCAGAATGTCACAGCCTTGGCTTCCTTAGCTTTTCTGCCCGTCATTTTCAGCTACGCAGATTTACAGGCCTTGGCATTAGATTACGTCACGCATCACACAGAAAATATTGGCCCATAATACAGACACTGGTCTACAGGATCTGAGGGGTGACGTTCGGTGCAGCTTCGAACGGATTTCATCATGTGGGGGGAAGTAAGAAGAGTAATCGTACTCTGTACTCACGCCAGTGCACCTTGCACAGAAGGGCTGGGTGCTTAAAATGTGCAGTTAACAGGATGGACGTCAGGTAAACAGCGCATCCAGCACCCTAGTGATGGCCAAATGAATATTCATGAACCGTTTGCTGTATTTTTTGACCCCGACTCACTATACATAGTCGCAATTTCCAGGGTAACTGAAACCAGTGATGCCCTTCAAATAAAAATCATTCCACCCACATGGGAAAGAAAAAGCCGCACGAGCCGTAACAAATGTAAATAAAATATACGCTAGACACAAATGCATATAAAATATACATAAAATACAAATGCATACAAAGTTTGCTTCATTTTATCCCTCAGGGTAATCCACGAGCTGTATTTTGTAACCATAATAATCCACATGAAATGTCTGAATTGATGGGCACCTAGAATTTTACACTCCATGGAAGGACACTATTTCACTTCAAGATTCCAAATTCACTTTAGCCTCACCGTCACTACATATGCATGCATCCATTCTGAGTAACCGCTTCTCCTGTCAGATGCCCGAGGGTGCAGGTCCAGTCACAGGGACGGGCGGAACAGGAAGTGAGCTGGGCTTACATCTTGGACAAGGCAGCGGTCACGGGAGAGCGGCCACACGTGCGCTTTGGCGGAGGCGCTGATCTGGAGTCACCACTTCATTTGAATATGTCTGGGGAGGAGATCAGCTGAATGGACTGCAATGTTTATGCACTTTTAAAAACTAGACAGAACTGGAAGTTTTACATAAATTCAGTCAAAGCTATTTTATCTACCAAATAACAGCATAAGATAAAATATTAATCAATTCTATCAGATCTCAAGAGGGCTTGAATTTTTATTCTATGTTTATGAAACAGCGTTTTGATAAAAAAAAATGGATGGATGCATTGATGGATGGGTGGATGGATGGATAGATGGATGGATGGATGGATGGATGGATGGATGCATAGATGGATGGGTGGATGGATGGATGGGTGGGTGGATGGATGCATGGATGGATGGATGGGTGGGTGGATGGGTGGATGGATGGATTTTGATTTTTGTGTCAGAAAGTTTTTTGCTCACGTTTCTGCTGAACTTGACGAGATAAGAAAGCTAACAAGGAAGAATGAAGTAACCAATTAAATTGGGCAATGGTGAGGAATACAGTATTATATGGAATTTAATACTTTTACTGGGGGTGGGGAAATTGTGCATCTTGTTTGCATGCAAACAAGATAATTTAACACCAAGCCAATTTATAAAGTGATATGTGAATCTGTTGAAAATGGGACATAATTTTATTGTGAGCTGGACAGGAAATTATCTGATCTTTCTGAGAGAAAATGCAATGTTGACATCAATAGGATAATCCCTGCTTGGAACCCCAACATCAGCTTATGTCTGTACCATTTTCGGGGGGGTCAGAGGTGATGCGTCCATATTTATCAATAAGAAATACAAAACTCACTAATTGTATTAATAACTCGTGTAGGGCATCCAACCCCCCTCATTGGTGCTATCAACATTATGTTAAACATTTGCCTGAAACGTGCATATCCCATGTGCTTAATGTCGTCTTGTAGCTGTGTGGTCTGTCCATGCATTACTTTTAAGAACAGGTGTAGTGTAATCAATAAGAAATAATAGTTCAGGCTCTGAAAGAGACATCTGTAATTATTCCAAAGATGGAGCTTCATCTCACTCTAGGTAGAAGTAGAGCGAGAGAGGCCCTGTTTTTCAGCCTCAGAGCTTCTCAGGTCATCCTGGTAGGAGTAGCATGGGCCCAGTCTGCAGGCCTGACAGAACACCCGTGTGAGCCACTCCAATGTGAGATTTGATTTGTTTTGCGATAAGGAGAGCGAGTGTGAGCACGCAAGCTGAGCTATTCTCAGCATACAAAAACCTCTAAACCGACTTCAGAGGAGACTGAAAAGGGCAACCAGCACTAGTCTGCATGTTACCCAGAAGATTTTGAAGGATCTTCAGACTCCTGGTCTAATTAAGTGGTGCTCCTGAGCTCATATCTGCGTGACTCTTTTCCCCCCAAACACACACTTATTAAGCAGATGGCCATGGGAGGCATTTAAAATCTCACTTGCTGGGAACTTGAAGGGAGAACTCTGTTTTTCAATGAAAAACCTCCACCTTATCTTCCCTCTCATCTATTACCTGGGACGTCAAGAGCAAGCGAGCACCAGGTACGCTCCTTTGAAAAGGTTGAGTGACATAAAGAAACGGGTTTTGACAAGTGAAGGACCTCCAATCTTGTGTCCTGGTACCATGAGATACCAGCTGTACAGTAGGCCTGTGGTACATAACACAAGCCCACATCCCACTGCATCAGAATCAACACTGTTTATTTCTCACCAAGACTTCTTTCCATACGAGGAATTTCCTTTTGGGGTGTAAAACAATCAAGGTCAATCAAGGCAATTAATATAATAAAATTATATACATAAATGAAGTGCCCAGTGCAGAGTTTGTGCATAGTGCATGCCTCTTATCTTTTATACAGATGTTGCTGCATCTGCAATGTCAAATGAAATATATCCATCCATCCATTTTCCAAACCGCTTATCCTAC
The DNA here is from genome assembly GCF_023856365.1 of Brienomyrus brachyistius. Taxonomy (NCBI): domain Eukaryota; kingdom Metazoa; phylum Chordata; class Actinopteri; order Osteoglossiformes; family Mormyridae; genus Brienomyrus; species Brienomyrus brachyistius. Next base: position 21,151,890 of record NC_064548.1, read on the forward strand.
TGGTCTCGGAGGGTCCGGAGCCTATCCTGGAAGCAATGGGCACGAGGCAGGGAACAACCCAGGATGGGGGGCCAGCCCATTGCAGGGCACACTCACACACCATGCACTCACACATGCACACCTACGGGCAATTTAGTAACTCCAATTAGCCTCAGCATGTTTTTGGACTGTGGGGGGAAACCAGATTACCCAGATGAAACCCCATGACATCAAGGGGAGAACATGCAAACTCCACACACATGTAACCCAGGTGGAACAGTGCTAACCACTACACCACCATGCCACCCCAAATTAAATATATATTTTTTATAATTTTTGTAATTATTTTATGTTACGGAGCCTGGAAACCTACAGGCCTTTTTGTCATAATAAAGAAAGAAGAGCATATTTTAAGCACAAACATAATGACATTTTCATTTGTTCAAACTAAGTTCTTTTCAGAAAGATGTAGAATCATCAATCGCCTGTTGCAGAGTCGATCTAAGAGACGGTGCATGCTGGGAGAATGCTCCAATTTGCTGGAAAGTTCTGAGTGTATCATGGACTGATTAAAACAATATGTACAGCAGAAATCTCCAGGGAGCATACTCCACACCATGACAGCGAAATAATCTCCAGATCCTTCATGCTAAAAAAGAAGTTCTTGGTGGGCTTCATAACCGTGCCGAATGTGGAACACATGAAGCCGACCTCATCTGAATTCATCGCGAGCATGGAACTGATGCAGATGGTGCCTGTTACCTTCTCGACCTTCTAGAAGTGTGGCTCTAGGGAAGGAAAACGATGAATATAAAGACGTAGCTAACAACAGAACATTTAAGGAAAATGGTTCGCATAAATGCAAATATCTTCATGTTCAAGGTGTACCTCTCCCTTGTGCACTGTACTGCCTGCGACTTCTGTAGTCGGAATATGGATGAAAGTATGGATAATAATGTAGGAATATAGCACCTTGATCCTTAGCTTGAAGTTAGACCAGTGTTTCCCAATCCGGTCCTCAGGGACCCACTGTCAGTCCACATTTTTGCTCCCTCCCAGCTCCCTGCCAGACAGTCTCCCGGAATCTGGGAGGCAGCAAAAACGTGGACTGTCTGTGGGTCCCCGAGGACCGGATTTGGAAACACTTTAGTGAGACACATTGTTACACTCTTGTAAAAACACTCCCCAAAACACCTTTAAATACAGCCTCCGCCAAAACACCATGATTACTAATCCGCAAAAATTCTTTCCGTTCATTTTCACAGAAGGCTGATCTAAGTGCACCAGATGTGAACTTCCTGAAATGTTGCTATGGAAACTGACGTGTCCTTATGCTGCTGCCATTGCTGTTTGCTCATACATCGATGCTGAAATGATAATTCTGGGACTACTGCTATAAACCTCTGTCGTACACAATGCCCCCCCACCCTAAAAACTACTGAAAGTAAAAGCTGAATGTGTTTTATTTATTTTGATTTATTTTAACTGTGGCGTCCCTCTATTTCTCTCGAAATTATCCTTTGCTGCTGTGCACCAGAAATGCAGGGGTTGAACATTCAGTTTTTTCACTTTCTCTTATGTTACCTGCAAGGCTACTGCGCGGAAGGTATGTAGAGAGCTTTCGATCCAAAGTTTGAGTTTCTCTCTCCCAAGCATTAAAACAACTCCATGGTGTTGGAGTCTTTGTGAAATGGTCTAAAGACCAGGCCAGAGCCTCTCGTCATAAGGCTGGGCAATAGACAGAATTATAGGCAGTACAGCATGTGAGCCAGGGCAGGGAGTGGGGATTGGGGAGAACAGGACCATAAGACCAGGGGCATATGCAGAAGTGAGGTCACTGGGCACAGGCCCCTGCTGAAAGCCGATTGGTCATGATGTTCCCCTTCGCTGTCACTCATCTATTAAAACATATCATTGACTCATAAGAAGCTATGTTGTATTCTGGCACACACAAATACATGTCCTGCTCCATTCATTCATTGGCTGCAATCCAGCCTGGCTAACATTTCATGATGGCAGTGTTAAAGACTATGTGTCTCTCCACTGGGTGCAGACCACACTTAGGGTTGTGGGGGCTGGTATCTATGAGTATGTCATGCGCTGGGAGCCCATGTGTCTCTGCAACAGAATGCAGGGGGAAAATATGTCAAAACGTATCTAGGCTAAATATATGGAAATATAGTGAGCGTGCTCCTTCCAGATCGCATGGTGTTTGCATGGCGTTGAGATAGCTGGCCACAGGCTTGCCTGTTTAAGGGGAGGGAGCACCTGCCCATCTTTCTTCATCCGCTCGCAGCACTAGCTGCATTGTTCAGGGCAGATCTGCATGCGAGTCGAGCATTTAGTCATGCCTCCACGCAACAGAGCAGCCATCTTGATGTTGGTTGACCGGTCGACATTCGATCCGGAGCTGTTTATTTACAAACAGCATGCGCCCTGCTGTCGTAGCGAGGAGGCAGCTGAAACACGGCCGGGACGAGACCTCTGCATTAAAATATGCATGTTGTAATTATTTATTCATCCTTTCATTTGCCTGACGCACCTCTGATCCTTGCAAGGCTGCGAAAGGGAAGAGGGGAGCCGGGCTGTAGGAGGGCTGCTGGCTCTCGTTCTGAGTGCTCGCCAGATATGAGCCCCCATTCAGTGCATATGAGATACAATCTCGCCGTGAAATTAAAGGGGCTACCTTTTATAATGGTAATCACACCCACACCTGTGCTCCCAAGAATGAGGCCACTGGTTAGCTTAGCATTAATAATCCATAGCCCCTGACTATTGAGCTAGATCACAAGGCCTTCCGGAGCAATGTGGTTTAACATGGTTTCACACAGACAAAGAAGAAAAGAGAGGAACAGAAGCAATTCTGATCATTTAAGGCCGATAGAAGAGTTTGCGTTTTATGGTTTTGAAGCCGATTTCCTGTTTTTCTTTTTTTTAAAAAAAAAATCGTCTTCCTCCAGACTAACTGGCGCGGGATCAGCTCAGCAACACTGCAGCCAGGGAATGTGAGGAGCACGAGCACTGTGACAGCAGGTGTGGGTGTCTCGCGGCTCCAGGTTCAGACTTGGCCATAAGACGAGCAGCCGTAGGTGTTTCATTGAGCCTTGGAGACAAAAATCGGGTGTTTAGGTGTGAATCAGTCATGATTAAAATCATCACGTACACCTGGAAATATCCAGAACAAGTTGGATGGGGGGGGGTGTGCACCTTTTTAATTCCCATGCAAATGTCTTTGTATTAGGGTTAGAGTTAGGGTGGATGACTGAATCCAAATTAAATACTGGGAAGTACGTAACCCCCCCCCCCCCCCCCCCAAAGCTTGAGCCCCTGAAGCAGCACAAAATACTGGGTCTGAAACTCCGCTTATTGCATTACCTGTAGTAGTGATCTACAGTTTCTGGAAGTTCCTATTGTACTTTTCAGTGTCTCCTTTTCAGGGGGTTAAGCGTAGAAGCACTCATGCCTGTTATCTGGGGTACTGAAACGCACCATTCAAATAAGCAATCGATTATCATCGATTATTTATAATAATTTAATAAAGAACAATACTTTATATTATATTTCAAAGGCTGCAAAGGTTTCATGATCTACTCTGAGAGGAAGCTTTAACCACACCAGGATGTAAAACCAAGCTTGTGGATCACTACGCGTCTCCGGTTACATGCGCTCTGTGACTCTGGAACTTAACAGAATACAGAGGAAGCTGATGTGGGGGCTGTGAAATGCTATATTTAAAATATTATTCCTGCACGGAATGAATATAAAGTGAAAGAGTTGATAGCTAATGTGCTTCTCGTATCGGTGATTTATCGTTATATTTACAGTATGATGTTTCACTTAGAATCGTAGACTGGGCTAGTGTTTCAGTCCCAGCAGAATTTAATACTGTTTCCACGGGGATGATCACCACTCTTATCTGTTGACTCCCTGTCAATCATTTAAAAAAAGGGACAAACATTCTGAATCTGAGTACTATCAGGGAGGTACAACATGCATTAACAAGAAACATATTTATGCTTTTAATAAAATATTAATGTGTTTCTTCATCTCTGGAGCAGAAAAGTATAAACCTCAGGTTAGGTGTTACATTTCCTTCCTAGGCTGTTCTAACACGGCCTGTGATTCACTGTAGAAGTATGATGTCTAATCCATCTTTGGCTGGTAGGCCACCAACCTGCTCTCACTGATTCCTCTGCATTCGCTTCCCTCCGTTTTTGCAATTATATACAAAATTAGGGTTCAATTTTCAATTAGACCGGGTAATTACAGAGATTAGCTGTTTGATAGGCTGAAATCAGAGTGTGGGCTCTCTGTTTTGCTCATTTTTAATGATACGTGATGTTTGCAGACTGAGCCGTCACGTCTTTTTGAGTGTGATTGATGTTACAGCTGAGTGTTTCGATACTGATGCGGACTCACTGGCCCGAGACTGTGATCTGCCCTCAGAGAAGCGTCCCTGGTCTGACCACCTATGCTATGTCCCAGTGGACCCTCCTTTGGCACAGAGTGTAGGAGAAGTGGGGGGTCCGGGCTGTGCCGTAATGCTCCCATGCAGGTACTTGAGCACTGAAGTGAAGCACTTTCATTTATTTTTTACTAGTCTCTTTTCCCTCAGTCAGCAGTTTTATTAAATTGGTTGTGTGTCTGTTTTCATTTTTCACACCTGTTTAGTCCCTACTGTTGATCACGTGACCCTGATACCAGGAAGTACTCAGGCCTGTGAATTGTGCGTAATGAATTTTTTACAGAATATCTTTAGTTTACTTAGCACGTTCACCCTTTATAAGGCTGCAAAGGGTCACTAAACAATTTCAGCTACTAAATTTTAAATTACGGTGAAAGATTTGAGGGGGGGAGGGGGTTGGCTGTGAGTTGGTGAATTTTTAAAATCCAGCAGCAGCAGCTGATGTCGGTCACACCTTCCTGCCAGGTGGCCGACCTCACCTACGTTCACCCGTGTCATCCGTGTTTTTCAGGGTGATCAAGGAACAGCTGTCGTACCCTGAAGTCCTCTGTCCAGAAACGGCCTTCCTGTGAGCTGACCGCCGTCTCAGAGAACGAGAGACAGAAAGAGCAGGCCATGCTCACCCGTGATTAAAAGCTACGATTCGACCAGAGATAACGATCTCAGCTGCAGGAAAACCCGTATGTGTGCAGCGTCCGTGAGGCAGGAATCTCACCGGCGGCATCCAAACTGACACAAAAAGCAGCTCGAGGATTGTGCCAGGTACTGTAATGGCGTCTAAAAGACTCAGAATTTACTTAGTGGACCTCAGTGCTGACGGGAATTACTGGAGGACATCCCCTGCAGAGAGGAAATCGACACTCAGCCTGACAGCCAACCATGCTAATGTGGCCATGTTTCTCTGCTACCGGCATCGGGGGGGGGGGGGACGGGGGGAGGACGGGGGGACTCCTGCCAGACAGCACTGTACTGAGAAAAAGGGCCGCACCCATCTAAGCTGTCATATTCTGTGAATAAATAAATGCCTTTAAAATATGAGAACCTTTTTCTTTTTTGGATATTATTCTTAGACTTAAAAAAAAAGTTGCAGTTACACTTTCCAGAGCCTAAAGAGTCCAAATACACTGTGTCTATATTTCATTCTGGCATCACCTTGGTTTGTTTGAATGTGCATATTTTAATAAAACGTACATTCATCTGCTAGATTTCTGGCTTCTTTTGAATCATAAATTCTTAGCTATTTCAACAGTTTGCGTAACAGTGCAGTGGCTGTCTGTTTGCACTGAAATTTCTGAATTATAATACATTTCTCACCTTCTCCATTTCCACCAAAATGAGTGGATTGACACCCCAAGTTCCAGGAACTTTATAAATGTGGGAACAGCTGGGTTTGGACTCGAATCAACATGCTGCTGGAGTTTGGCCAATGGCGCATGCAACAAATGTGTATTTTGTGGGGTGGGGGGAGAGGAGACCATTACTCAGTCCTAAGTTTCATTTTCGACGCCACCAAATAGCAGGCATCATGCAGTATGTTTAATGTTTGAAAAGTCCAGCTAGGGACCCTGAGCATGACACAGTTACCAAGAACAACAAGGGCCCATTGTGAAATGCTACGATGTAAACATCAATACCTTAGAAATCATTATGAAGACAATAGCAACAAAGAAACAGCCCTGCTCAGGCATCCATAAGAGACCAAAAGTATGAAACATTTATTGCAGGAATGCGCAATACTGAGACCAATGATCTTGTTGATGCTATTTGCAGCTTGATTTCTGATTTGAAGTTCTGGGCACAAAGCACCTTTGAACTCTGGATGAGATATCAAAGGAATGAGCTCCTTGTTCAGATCAAAAAAGCCCAGAAGTCAGAAAATTGAAGTCGAAGATGAAGATGAGCTTATTGATTGTGGCAGGTAAAGGTGACGGGCTGTGACAACAGAGTTACAGATCGAAGATTCCTCTACCGCCACCTAGTACTGCCTTGAAAATATCTGCCACTGTTGCAGAGAGGAAATGGTTCCAAAACGAAACCGCTTGCAGCCTTCAATTGAAGATGCAGATGCTTGCTTACTTATTTAACTAGCAGACATTGTCATACTGATGGAATTCATCCTTTGTGTTTTAAGCAAATTTTCCAAATAAACATCCCACTCTGGACTGTAACTACAGCTCCCTGGCCAGTATGAGAAGCTAAAAGCATATTTCCAATTCTCTTAGATCCCATAAATTGGAGAAACAGATCATTGTTTCTGTAACCAGATTAGCATTGTTGCTAACAGTATGAGTAAAACGAAGTTCCTTCTGTTTGGCTTCTGGTAGCCCATAATCCAGGTGACCTAATGAACCAGAATATAAAAATAAAAATGCCTTCCAAGACAGAACATGTGAGGTGATAAATCTCTCCCGTTCCTTTGAGGTTACAATCGTACGTATTTCTCAGAGAAATCGAGTATGCTTAGCATGTGAAGGTCTGCTAAATTTGAGGACTCTCTCAGTGAATGTGTGATTAGGGAGCACCTCCATAACGACCTGCGAGTGTCTGAAGAGAAGCATCGCGACTGTACTCAGCCACTTTAGTGATCATGGCAAAAGAGTGAGGATGTTGTTAACTGATGCAGAATTTTACATGTTATTTACATTATAGTAGGCGTTTCGGGGGTGGGGTGTGTGTGTGTGTGGGGGGGGGGGGGGGGGTTAAGGGAATGAATGAAAAGCAACCATTAAATGTGGTGCTTTTCCTGTGCACCAAGAGTGACTTAATTGTGTATTAAAAGAACATGTTAACGGGTTTGATGGGGTATCAGGAGAGTGTACAGCATTTGGGATGTTTCCATGCTCATTATACAGAAGCAGTCAGAGAGTCAGACAGACGACTCACTCACCTGAAGACAGTCAGGCATTTTCAGCACGATGTGTCATCTTTTGTTCGATTCCCTGGTGTTGTCATTCATAACAACATTATATTATGGGCAAAGATGAACATGCAGTTTAAGACGATGTTTAATATTAATACTGCACCAGGCATAATAGAGTTGTATAAACACACACTCACATCCTCTATGCACACACACACACACACACACACACACACAAACACACATTAACAAGAGTGAGCAGAGGCCTGCAATTAGGTGAATGATCACATGCTCTGTGACTGCAGGTGACTCAGTTATCCCAGCTGCATCCTGATTGGATGGTGGGATGCACAAGGTCAGCTGGTGCATTCTGGGCGTCATCTTAAGTGTGCTGCTGGCCAAGCTTGCTATACAAATGTGCTTCTTGGATTAAGAGGCTTGTTTTTTCAGTGTGGTATGTGTTTGGTTGGGCTGTTTATTTATACATAATGCATCCTTACAATTTACTTACTTACTTTGAAAGTTGCTTATTTATCCTAAATCGAACTGACAGTGATTCACAGAGTCAGCAGTGTTGGAGTACGCCAAGCCTGCTTCCAGGGTAGAAAAATGTGCTTGCAGCAAAAGATTTATCTGTCAGTGGTAAGTGGCCCCACAGAGAAAATGTGTGATTAAAAGGAAATTAAACGACACAATTACACTGTTAAAATAAAATAAATTCCATGGATACCAACCATTAAGCTAAATTCCATAACAGTAATGTTTTTGCCTCCAGGAAGCCCTATCCTGCCTGGTAATGGTTCATTAAGCTTCATCTCTTTCAACTTTGTCAAGTTATCTTTTAAACTCTGGTGAAAGCCTTCTCTCAGACATAATTGATATTAGCGATACGATTGTGAAAATATTTATTAGGTACTACAATCATTTATAGTCAGACATTGGATGTACTCTTGCCTTGTTCTTAATAGTTAAACAAACCATCGATCGATCGATCGATCGATCCATCCATCCATCCATCCATCCATCCATCCATCCATCCATCCATCTATCCTCCAACTTCTTATCAAGTGGGGGGGGATAAGAAATTGGAGTATGGATGGATGGATGGATTACACCATGGATGGGATGTCAGTCTCGAGACACCAGTTTAATTAACTGCATGCCTGTATGCTGTGAAGGTTTACCGAGTTATATTAAACTCAGTGTAAAGTTGTCACCTGACACAGGGAGCTTGGTTTTACATTGTGTCATTGATCTAGAGGTGAGTTTAAACCCTGCTCAAGTCCTGTATAGCTGTGTACCTCCCATTACAGCTGCATGTCTGAAATCTGAGATTCTTTTGAATAAACGGTTTGGCTGAGAGCTTTGACATAGCCAGCAATCAGTGAGGGCTATGACTTTGTATTGTCTTTGGTAAACACAGAAAGAGCTGCTTGTCTGATAAGGGCTGGCGTGACCTTCATAACCAGGGAACGGACTGACTATTTTTTAGCTTTTTATATTTGGACCTGTCCTTAGTCCATCTACGAGCCTTAAAGCCATGCATACTGACTGGTTTGTATCTGTGGTAAACCCTTGTTGATGTCAGTCCGCATGTAGCTCCAGCAAGGTGGAAGAATCCGGAAGACTGTGGGGTTTGTGGACTCGTAGCGGATTTCTTAAATTAGACATCAAAAGAGGAACAACTGATGGCCCCCGGAACATTTCCAAGGAGAAAAAAAAACCTAATCAGTTCTGCAAAAGAAGCTAAAGAAAATAAGAAATCAAAAAGCAAGCAAGGATGGAGTACAGAGATAACTGTATTGTTTCATATTTGTTTTCGAAAGCACCGCTTCAAATTGTGATCAGAACTGCAGACTGATTTGACCTATGAAGACAGAGATTTGCTTAGTGAAAAGAACAGCCTGCATGTGACTCTGGTATGACTCCCATGAAATATATATGAAACATTATCCTTCTAGGCTATGATAAATTATTTATTTTGAAGGTAAAATGTTAATATATGTGACTTGCATGGGAATGACATTCATAATATAGCATTTGAGAAAATAGCTATGACATATATAAAACATCTTCCTTGATTGATGTAATTGTTTCCCTGGGATTTTTTATCATCTTTCATAGTCTCAAGTAATTGCTTTATTTCCCAAGAAAAAAAAAACAGCCTTTGAAAGCTACAGTCAATAGGCTGAAGTACATTTTTTAGCAAAGATGAAAGATCAAACAGGTTCCTTCACAAAATTTAATACTTTACTTTTTTGTCCAAGTTTCTAGGACATTAACACAGAAAATGAAAAAATCAAGCAGTACAAAAATATGTTTCAAATTGAAAGACACACCTTCTGACACACCTTTTAGACTCTGTGCAGTAATATTTACTGTAAAGTTATAAAGACCAGAGCAGCAGGAAAACATAGATGTTTTTTTTCTAGACATAATTTTTAATGTCTCCTGGCAGCACGCTTTGTGTGACATTACGGCTTTTCTGATTGCGAATTTGGTTCACCAGTTTTATGTATTTATTTACCGCTGAACCCAAGTGCATTACCTTTGGGCCCAAGCTAAACATATTGTACCTGTTCTCTCAGCCTGTCGATATCAGCAAGGCCAGCAGAACATGGTGTCTGCAACTCTCCGCTGGGATTATATTACGCAGCGCCTTTCATTAGCATCATTCCTCTACGTTACATTGAGCCCTGATGCGACACCGAAAACCCACATGGCTGAACCAGTCTTTTGATTTGTTTGCTCAGTCTCCTGGGGCTCCGTCTTCGATCACTCGAGGTGCGAGAAGTTCCTCGGCGTTGATTGCCAGGGTAGTGACTCGTGACCTGCCCTTACGCACCGCTCAGTGAGTTACTTTTAGTGTCGAGGCTCCCCAGAGCGCTTAGTGTGCTAATGCGATCGCCGGAAAGCACCCTGCTGTTAGCAGTATGGATGGGCCGACCACGCAAATGGCTGCATCTGAGAATCCATCTTGATTTTCTTCTCAGAGAGCCCAGCCATGCACTGACGCTCTGAGCAATTACTGTCCGGCAATGCAGATGGAGCACCAGAGAACAAACTACTTAAGACGATGAGTTTCCATTAGCGGGACCTTCTACGGCGCGTGTGAGAGCTCCACCCCGCATCCTACTTAAGACGATGAGCTTCCATTAGCCAGCGTGTGAGGAATCTGCCTCCCAACGGGAGATGACGTGAGGGAGACCCATTAGCAGAGGAGTCCTGTTCCGCTGCTCTAATAGCATGGCCTAGGACAACCCTCGCCCCCCCCCCTCACCTTGAGTGCTAGAGGGGCAGCGGAGGGATCATAGATCACACCCATGCTGGGCTAGCCTTATATTGCTAATGTTCCTTTAGCGCTAATGGATCCATTCTCCGAGCGAAAGGGGAGGGTCAATACTACGCGGACCGCAGGCACAGAAGAGGCTAACCGGTAGCGGGTGTCTTCTGATTTATCTTCACCATAAAACCAGATCCCCTCACCCCTCAACAAAGACAGACCAGCACTGCGTGCCGCGCTCTGGGCCCAAGCCTTTGAATCTGCGAGATTATATATCATCCTATGATGCTGCTTTGACTCCCATTTTCTGCAGTTATTAAATCTCAGTAGAACAATTTAGCCAGACACTCATCCTTTTTGCAGTTAGGGATGGCGAGGAGAAAAAAAGGAAAAGCAGGAAGGGGGAGGGGGAAGTGTGCTTTTATTTTTCCTTTTTTTAACTTATTGAGGCAATTTCTCCCCCATCTTGTTCCCAGTTCAGTTGTGTTCACTTACACCCATGGCCGTTGGCTCAAGGTAGTTTTATTGCAGCAATAATTCCTGCAGATATCCATTGTAGTGATTACAAGCCAGTTATATAACACACACTTAAAGCCACTCAATATGCCCTCTTTACTACTGGTCATTTACTAAAAATACCAATAAGATACTGGTGAGAAACATGGGCCCCATCTAATCCACTGTCTTCTCTTAGGGGGCAGTTAAAGAACAAAAATGGCCCCTGTGATTTTCACTTGGGTCCAGAGAAATGTGTTTTCCGCTGGTGGCTCTTCTGCTTTCAATGAAAGCGGTGGTAGGGTGAATTGATTAGGCCTTCCTTCAATGATGGCACGTTTAAATAGCTTGTAAATAGCACACCGGCCTCTTTCTGAAGGTTTTATATGAGGGAAGGATACACGCTTTGTAAATAAAACCCCCGTTCTAATCTGTCATGCTAATAGAAGTAATAATGAAGAGTCTTTCTTGAAACGGCAGAGGGATTAAACAAACTATTGTGCCGAATTTAGTGACGATACTGAGGGATTTTGAAGAACGTGACAAAAGACTTAGGATGACTTTGGCGGGGGGGGGGGGGGGGGGGGGGTTCTGCAAAGATATACCCTGTCCCCTCCCACCCTCGACTTCATTTGTGTCACTTATGCCCTTGGACGTGTTTTATCCCAGTTGGGTTCAGCCGACGTGGGTCTCCTCAGCTGGGTCTGCGTATATCCCAGAATGTAGGAGTCCATGGCCGCTTGTGTGTCATTCGCTCTGTCAGTGTGTGATTCTTTGTCTGTACTCATGTCTCCGTCTGTGTTTACTGATCTTATCTATCAAATAAAATCGCTTAAGGTATTCCTTTACCGATGTGTATGTGCGCCTGTGTGGTCATGGGCTTCCGTTGTGGAGAGAAGCGTCTAATCCTCCCAGTACCGTTCAGACCGTATCCTGACCCAGCCCCATGCATGGATGCAACACGCTCCCAGACACATAATCCATACTGGTAATCACATTCACCTGCTGTTGTTCATACGAGGATGTCACTTTCGCACGTCTTAGGTGTGCTGTGGATTCCACGTCCCATGAATCAGTCTCAGTGTTGACAGACGTCATCGCTAATGAGACGTGCACATGCAAATGAGTGACATCCCGTCTCACTCGCCCCACCCCCCTGTGCCGAGACTCCTGAGAAATATTTCTTTATTTTCTCTGCTGGAAGATGTCAGGAGGTCCGGCCAAGGGCAGATAGCTCAGCCTCAGTTGCTCGTTCATTGGATTTCCTGCAGGTCGATGATGCGTCTCCTGTTGCTTGGCTTTGGTTAATCAGTAACTCACACCTGCTGTCCATCACTGTCCGTGGCTATCTGTCTCCCGCTGTGTCGCAGAAATGGACCCTCCCTAATGGGGGTGTGTGGGGGGGGTGGTTTTGTTCTGCACGTTTGGGCTTCTCCACCAGGGGCCGGCCACCTGCTTCCTTTAATGGAATAGCTATGTACGTCTCACCCAAAAAGGCACCACTGTCCATAAGGATCATAGTATCGATTAGTATAGCAGCTTATAATTCCGCATGTTCTTTAACATTTGACTTAAAATCCTAAAATTTATCGCCTTAGTGTAATGGGAATTATTAAAAGTAATGTGCATGTACTAAGCCATCCATTTTTTGCAGGCTGCTATGCATTTATTAACTGACCGTATTTATCTAAAAGAAGATATCATCTTCTACCGCATATCCCAGGAAGGTGCTGTTCTCTCTCCTCCTCTAGCTGGGAGTGTGTGCAGCCAGTTTCTCAGTCTCTGTATAGCCGGGTGGCCCTTCCTCCTCTAGCTGGGGGGGGCCCTCTATTGTCCGGCCTGCTCGGGGCCTCGCCTGCCTCCGCCCGGCGATATCGAGTACAATAGAGCGCTCTCACAGCTCAAATGTCACCGTCAATACCGCCAGCCTGACCTTTCTGCTGTTTGCTTTACCTTTGGCGGGACGTCACGGAGAGCCCGAGGGGGGCTACGGCAAGTGTGGGGACGGGGTCGGGGCCCTGGAGGAGGCGGCCAGCGGGGCCCACCTCCCCGGAGTCTCCGATGCGGGCCGAACGGGGCCCACATCTCCGACGTCTCCGATGCGGCCTGAGTGGGGCACGACCGGCGGAAATGCAAGCACGGTTCTAGGCGCTGGTTTTTCCTTTCTGTCACGTTGCATTATTTATTTGTTGCCCATTTATTTCCTGAGCAGGCTGCACACCTTACATTTTCCCCATCAGTTGTTTATATAAGCAGAGGGTGTTTCTGAGGGGCGGAGCCAACTGACCTCTGTTACGGTAACGTGTCCCAGTAATTGATGTCAGGGAGAAGGTGAGCTGCCCCTCCCAGGGCCCTTTAAGGTGGAGGGGCTACAGGAGCACTGGCCCCCAGCTGAAATCTGATTGGCTCCCAGAGCGATTCATTCCTCGTCACTCAGCATTTCAAAACATATCATTAGCAAATGATAATGTTGACACCTCTTATGCCCGACACTTAAAAAAAAATTCTAGAATCACCCCTGGGTCCTCCAAACCAAGGAGCCGCTCCTGGTAAGTGGAGTCGCTTTAATTTAAATCCCCATCACCGTAAGAAGCAGGAGGTTTCATCGTCCTCTGCCCATTGAGAGCATTTCGGGGGTGGTGGCGGGGGGGTTATTGAGCTGCCAAATGCCACACACTCTGAGAGCAACAGCTCCAGTTAAAAATACTCCAGCTGGCTTTGTCGCTCGGCTGGGGCCCCCGCGCTCGCAGCCTCACCCGCTGACCCCTCAAGCTGCCATCGCCGTTTCTCTGAGACAAACCTTTGTTTTTTTTGCCAGCTAAATGCCCCGGGTCTGTGACATTTAAGGCGCTGTGCAGAGTCTAATTACATGAAATGTCAGCGCATTAAACATGCACACCCATAAAAGAATCTCATTACTTTTTCGATTCCTGCAATTCCATGAAGTAAAATGTAAGTTGTATCTTTATTACAACTTATTTACTTAAGCATTGAACCCCTATTCAGAAAAAAAAATCTGCATTAAAAATAGTCTTTTCCCATTTAAACTGTCTAAACCACCTATTACATTGGGCATCAGACTGACCCCTGTCAACTTTTCACTAATCAATGTTAGTGATTAACCTCTTTAATTGTCAGTGAAATGTGAGAGCTTCTCTCCTTGCTGGATGGGTATGAACTATAAGGCAATATTTGGGCTGTTCTTTATCTCTGCCTCTAACACTGTGAGTCATTTATGCAGAAATCCAGTTTTTGTGTGTGTAGATCATCCTAAATGATATGTTTTCATGTGAATTTGTGCTTATAGGTTATTTGCATTTTCACCTGTTTCAATTGTCTATAAATGTCTTAATGTAAATAAAGAGCTTTCCCCAGCATTTACTCACGGCTAGCTGATTGGCAGAGACACTCAAACAATCTCCAGGAGACTATCAGTTAATAAAGCGAGATCCTGGCATCCGGATGGGGTTCGTGACTGAGCGGAGCTGGTTTCTAAGATGATCCTGAATATCCTCGCCGTGCGCGTCCTTCAGGAACCCGCCAGTGCTGTGCTTCTGTCAGACGAAACCTATGGGACAAGAATCCCAGCCTCAGTCGAAGGGACGCAGAAATCGGAGGATGGGAATCCGGAAGGACCGGTGTCCCCAGAGCTGAGGCCAGTTCTCAGCTGCCGACTTTCCTACAGACTTTACCGCCTCCCAGATTCATCAGAGACACATCTGAAACTTCAGGGTATGACCGCCCAGCAGGCAGTGTGTGCTCTTGCATCAGATTGTCTTTCATCGCGGCATCAGTTTGCTGACGTAAAAGCCCAAAGGAGACAGTTTTGTCCAACAACCACGACGGTCAAATAATCTGACATCATCTCTAGGGCGATTTGTTTCAAAAACCATGATTCCAAAAAGAATCCACCCAGCTAAACAGATAATCTCTGAGTTTCGGTGAAGCACAAGATGTTTTTGTTTTGCACGGTTTTTGTGACCTGCTTACTTACAGCTACCCAGCTAGCTACTGTATGTGCTGTGATGATGAGAAACACACAGCTTTGAATCCCAAAAACACTTTTTAAAAAGCACAAATTACTGGCAAAGCATAATGTCTGTGATGTGAGTCGGTCATTGGGGGTGGATGATAATCGATTTCTGCTCCCTGAGGGACTCCTGAGAGCTGAAGGCTGGAATTTGCTCTCTTTAGGTAGCACTCTGTAGGAATTCAGCTGCCCAAAACTTTCAAGCACATGCCCTGTGAGGCATTCCACTTTTAAGCAATGTACTTCAAATGAATCACTTCAGCAGAACTATCTGGCTGTATAAATGTTTAAATTTGTAACTTCTGAATGTGTTGTGCATGGAAAGCAAATGGATGTCAAGTGGATGAATTATGCAAGTTTCCCCTGGATAAAGGCTTTTTCCGAGTGAATAAATATGAACATTCAGATTCGTAGCCCTCGCTAACCCTGGTCGACCCCACTTCTGCCCTGAACGTTAGCTTTCGTCCCAAATCACGGCAAGGTGGGCAGAGCCTGCCTGGATGCCACTTTGATCTCTCACTGAGCTTTAAGTGGGACCCCTTCGCTTTAATTTATCGCGCATTATTGTCCAGGAAATATGAAAAGCTAAAAGGATTTTTTTTTCTTTTACTTGGGTCTCCAGCTTGGTCTCCATTGTTTTACGAGTCAGGAGTTTCATAGCTACATGGCCACAAGGCATGCTGGGAAAACAGAGTTTAGCGTCGCAGACCTCTGGCCGTGTTTTAAAGGACGACACGTTCACACGGTCCAATCCCCTGGATTTCTTCTAAGGATTCCTGCACTGTGCCACTGACACTGTTCTTGGCATGGCCAGTCTTTGGCATTTCCTTGCCGTTTGAAGTCACGCTTTGATTGGCTGAGAGGAAACGTAGAGCCCCAAGTTGAAGTGAATGCCCTGGTTCTACCCCGCCCTCCAAGCCAGCGGACTCGGCTCGAGGGACGTGGAGGTGCGGTTCTGGTCTGAGAGTACGGCTGTGTAGATTTGCCTGCTTTTTTTTCTGTCGGGCCGCGGGTTTTGTAAAAGTCCTCCATACATTCGCAGGGGTCATGGAGCATTTGTGAAATCTGAACGCTGAGAGGATATATACCAGTGTGACATTTACAATCACTGGAGGATTTCCTGCCAAACCACATAATGACTCCAAACTGACTTTAAATATGTTTAAAGGTTAGTGTAATTCCACAGCAAAAAGAAAGCACTGTATTTACACTGAGAGGTTTTTTTTTACAGAGTGAATGTGCACCACTATGCATCACAAGCTTTACTTTACAAGAACCATGTATCACGGAGATCAGACGTCAGGGTTAGGGTTAGGGTTAGGCTGTGTTCAGGGTTAGGGTTAGGCTGTGTTCAGGGTTAGACTTTATTGATCCTCTTGGATGGAGGGGGGGGGTTGTATTCGCTTGGCTCAGCAGCAGGTATGCAGATATAAAATGAGATAAAAAGGTTAAAAAAACAATTACAGGAAAGGAAAGTGGTTAAAAATGAAATTATATACGCTACTTAAAAAAAGAATGCTAACAATTTAGAGCAGATATATGCAATTATATACAATATTATGCCATGTTATGTGCAATGAAAAACACCAATGCAATATTGTACCTTCATGCTATATAGTTGGCAATATGAAGTGGATCCAGTACTTGGGGTTTACCGAGGTTGGGAATAAAGAAGCTGTGAGTGCGAATGTGCACCTCACCTTCCCTCGCACAACTCGCCTGTTTCCTGGGTGGCTTATCGGACTTTGTCACAGACGTTTCAAATCAAATCACTTTATTTGTGGCATCTCTTGACACTTGGGAAGTGCAGGTGGGTGAGAAGCTTGTGTGCAGAGTAACACAACAGCAGTATGGAGGTAGTGTAAAAACAACAATAGTGAAAATAGGAAATATACAGAAATGGTAATAAACAGCACTGTAATGAAATAGTGCGAAATTATAACAAATACATACAATGAATGGCTGTATGAATATAAGTATGGATGTGGAAGGTGGTGGATAAGGACAGGGCCGCCGCTAGAGATTTCGGGCCCCGTGAAAGCATGTCACATTGGGCCCCCAACCCAGTACAATCCAATTATATTCCAGATTTTTTAGGGCCCCTGTCACTCAGGGGCCTTTGGAACCGTCCTAATTTTCCTCCAGTTAATGGCATCCAAGTATATAGATGACAGAATGGGTTCATTGACCAGATTTTTCTGTATTCTGACAGTCTGGTGGATGAAGCCATTCTGACGTCCGCTGCTTGACCTCATACTGCAGTACCGCCTGCCTGATGGTAGCAGAGTGAACAGCTGAATGTTTCCGTGACGCTAAGGACAAAATATTAGCTTTGTTAGCTGTACTTGGCATCTCTTCGATTATGAACCTTTACATCGGCCTCTGGCGTGCAGCTGGAGGTCCGTGTCACATTCCATTTCCCGGCGAAAATTTCAGAATCAAAGTATCACTAAACTTTCCTGTGTCCGCGGACGACCCCCTCTCCGCGCTCGCCATAAAATCTGTTCGCACGCCTTGACGGCTTTTCCCTCGAGCTCAGACTTTCAAAGAGACGCTACTCAGTAAATGATATTGTCTGTGACCTTCTCCGTGTCACACGACCAAGCATTAAAGGCCGGGCTGCCGCTAGTCATTTTGGGCCCCATGAAAGCATATCATATTGGGGCCCCCAACCCAAGCCAATCCAATTATATTCCTATTTTTTTAGGGCCCCTGTGAAGGTTCTTGTTTCGCTCTCTGCTCACTGAGCAGGCAGGCCGCTAACATATTCCTCCTCTCAGTCACTTTCTCCTCCAATAGCTCCAGTCCGCCGCTCTGATGTCATTAGCGATGGCCGCCGCCCCCTGTTCTCCGGGGAATGTTCAAGGGCCACAACCCAATGAGCGAGTGAAGCACTTCAGACTCTGTAGGAGGTCTGGTGAAGGGACAGCCCATGATGAACTCGGTGACGCAGCCTTATCAGCTGCAGTGAGCCCTGAGCTGGGAAAACTCTCCCACCAGACAGATGAACCTGGTCTCCTCTGCCGCATGTGACTTTCCAGGGAGCGTCATTCCCATTTGTTTTTCTCCCCCACGTCCGACGTCCTTCCCTATGTCTCCACGGTCCCTAACTCAACCCGCACCTGCCCTTCAGAGGCAAGGGGCTAATTTGTTACTTTTAGACTTTGTTTTTTTAGTGAGGGGATGAGCCATGCATCACGTCTGACACCCGGAGGCTGGCTGGCCGTGTCCTGCCACGGATTTTTCTGCTCATTTGGGTAAAGGAAACGGAGCGAGCTGCTTATGAGGGGAGTTATAACACCCTCAACGACAGTGGCTTTAAGCTTTAACCTCATTCACACAGTAAGGCAGAAACAGGTAAAGCCGCTACAATAACAACCAGCAAACTCCTGAAACTGCCACCAGATTCTTTCATTTCACTTTTTTTTCCATTATTTTGGGAATGACAGGCTGTATAAAGCAGTTTGTCTTAAAATACACTCATCTCCCGCCAGTGGAAATGAGCGTGCTATTGCACAAAGTCAACTGAAATGTAACCGAAATGATTTGCATTTTGTATTCAGAATTTGGTCTGGGTAGTAATATCCTTACCGGCTACACTAAGCAAATGTGTGTGATTGAAAACTGTCTACCATAATTCATACCTTGTCCCTGTGAGTCATTACAAAATTCAGATCTACACATCATGCCCTGGGAATGAGTGTGGATATTGTATTTTTTATCTGTATTCAGACAGTCCGCGATGCTGTGAATCCCTGTTGCAAATGCGGCAGGTGTTGCCGTGCAGCAGAATTGCATTTTAAGGCAGCAGACCCCATGGACTTTTCCAAATGACTTTTCTTGGACTTTCCCATGCAATGACTGAGACAGATAAGGAGCGGTCTAGATTCGGAGAGGGCGGAGGAGGGGCGGTCCAAATATCCATCCATCTTCGAACTACTTATTCTGGTCAGCGTCACCATGAGCCTGGAGTCTATCCCAGGCAGCAAAGGGCACAGGGCTGGGGAGGTCTTCTCTGGGATGCCAGCTCAAAGCAGGGCAAACACACACACACACACACACACACACACACACACACACATACACACACACACACACAAACACACAGAGGTTTGTAATTGTATCTCTGTCTGGACTCTCCATTCATTTGTATGGGGAAAACTCTAATCCCAACTATGACAACCTTAACCCCTACCCAGCCCTAACTTTAACCATAAGTAACCAAGCAAAACACGAGTTTTTTTTTTTTTTAATGAAACTGAATTTACCCTTGTGGGGACTGAAAAAAATGGTCAAAATAGCAGGTTTTTATCACATTGTAAAACATACATATAAACCACACACACAATCAAAGGTTTGAAGTGTAAGTATATTCATCATATAATCATTTAGAATAATGGCACAGTCCCTCCTGCAGTTCCTTGAATGTTCTAATGGCATTTTAAACCACAATACACATGTGACATTCTGAGTAAGCGCCGCACTGGCTGGCATTCGAACCCTCAGCATTTGACGCCTTAGCTGCTTTAGCCAGCTGCCTCCCCCCTGTCTGCCCTTTTTAGCCGCTAACCCCGAGGCTGAGAAGTTCAATCTGAAAATGTCACGGCCAAAGTGTGTGTTTTTTAAACCGTTTAGCACCTCACTTGTTGCAGCTCAACATTTTCCCAAGACAGCTCTCAAACGTTCGCATTTCTGTGGACGATGGAGCGGTCTCTGTTATTTGCATTGTATTTGGGTTAAGTTTAGCATCTAGGCCACTATAATGCATCTTTGTAGCAGTGTTTAGAGTGTGAGGGATGATAGCTGGCTTTGTGAGTCAGGATGCACTGACGCAAACGAATTACGCTGGGGTGTCGGAAAAGTAAAACGTGCGGAGGCTTCGCAGATGGGTCGGGGTGTGCTCGTAGGGTAGTGGGCTCTTGTTTCGTATGCATATGCTGAGGGGGGCAGCCTTGTTTCCATGGAGATGGCCCCGTCTGCGGAGGTGGACCGAACCGAACCCGGATGGATTATTTCCCAGGACAAAGCGTGACCCCGCCTCTGGCTGTGCGAGGGGCGTGTCCACCAAGGTGTCAGGTGTCCGCCAGAGTCCGCTGCTCCCTGATTCCTCCCGGAGTCCAAATGTACTTTCTTCTGCTATAAAACCTTAAACATATCAGACCAAAGTACATTTTAAAAGGATAAACTTAAAAGGTCGCAGATTGTGAAATGGAAAGGTATCTCAAAACTGACCCCTGAGAGCGGACTCAGAGAAATTGCCCAGGGCCCTGTTTTGAAGGTGCTGCTACTGTATGTTAAAGGCTTGCAGAGCTTAGCACATATAACAATTTCGGGAATTGAGCTGCATGTTAAGCATTGGAGATGGTTCCAGAAAACTCCTGTAGCCTGCAGCCTGCATTTCATCAATGAGGTCCAATACTATATATCCTCGCATGTAAACGACCCGCAGGGATCAGGTTCGACAGTGCGTCACATGGCTTCCCCAACATTACGTCTCACAAACGTGAGTAGATGTAGATGAGCGATGGCACTCCTGTGACATCAGGTTTCTCCTTCATTTTTCAGTGGCATCTTCACTCTTTCAGCCTGTAGACACAGTAACCATGACGGCAGAACATGGTAACTCTAAGTGACAAAATGATAGCCCTATACACTTCAGCGACACCCTTAACCCCAACTCCTCCAGGGACTCTGGCTGACAATGTACTCTGATCCTTACGTATATTGTATGTCTCTTTGAGCAAAAGTATCTACTAAATAACTAAAATGATAATTTTATAAAACTGTATTTTGGCACTGCCAGACAGCAGCCTCCATCGGACAGTAAAATAGGCCTGATAGGGAATCGCATCACAGCGTAGGTGGATCACATGACTGCTGAGGCCCATAGTCTGAAAAACCCAAAAAAGGAAAGAGGAAGTCTCACCGTACAGGCCAAACGTGTGACACACAGTCAGCAGAGCACTTCCTGCAAACCTCTGAATGCGTGGATTAGACAAACGGGACGCTGTTTCGGGGGGGTGTGAGCGGGTGGTGCGGGGATGCGCGAGGCTGGCATGCTGACGCACTTCCAATGGGCTGCGGCACCGTGCCATCCTGGGCCTTCAAAGGCAGCGGCAGGCCTTCAAAGGCAGCGGCAGGCCTTCAAAGGGCCCGTCTGAGCTGGGACCCCGGTCATATGAGCCTCATCTCCCAAATCAAATTAGCCGTTGAGAGGCTGCGCAGCCAGACATGAAAACATCACATGCTCTGCCTCCGAATATCAGAGCGCGCCGCTCTCCGCGAGGCGCTCTCAAAACATGTCACTCGCTTCCTTTGATTGTAGAGCATCTGAAAAGACTCAGATGGGACTAGGCCTGCCTGACAGCCTAATCCAAATTATCAGGCTTAACCATGGCTCTCAGGCTGCTTGTTTATCCATTCCATCCTCCACTGGCATGCCCCCACCCCCACCCCCACTACCACTACATTTACTTTGACCAATTTCTTTTAGACTGGCTTCTGATCCTTGTCCTTTCAGACCACAGCTGTTGCTCTTCGACACAGCAATGCTGCTTTGACCCACCAGGGGGAGCACTTCCCCTGGCCAGCATGTTCCTCATCTGCTCCTCATCTCCCAGTAGCAACATTTGAGGTTCTTCTTATGAAAACACACTTTTCACACTCTCATAAAGGGGACTGTGTTTCTTGCCAGTTCCTCGGCACCCTAATTGGATTCGGCGTGAGATTTTCAGCTGGATCTGAGTAAAGAATGTTTTGTATTCGGTGATACTCTAATTCTCAGTATGTTTCATTATATTTTGTCTTAAGATGCACTCGTGGCGAGATTCAATTTTAAATCCTGTTGCATTCACAGCCAATTACAGTCTCATAGTTAATGATAGCTTCCCATGGGGTGGAGCTCGCTGCCCTTCGGCAGAGGAGAGATGCTGATATTAAAAGAAAAGTTCAGATACTGTGCATGCCAGCTGGTTTGTTTGCAATTAGGTTGGTGGGTCAAGCTTTGGTTTAAGTCCAGGGCTCTGCATGCAGATGACAAGGTGATTAAAACAAAGCTTCCACTTGTGTCCCTCCTTTCCTCCCGCACTCTAATGAAAGGGGGACCCAGGCTAAATGAGAAGCTGTGGCCACGCCGGAATGGAGGGGAAATGTGGGACGTGGCAGACACCCGCAGCGGCGACGCTGGGCCACAATCACTCTGCTAATAGTGTTCAAAGACAGCTCAGTTTGGCCCAGGAGAGGCCGATCTGGGTGCTACTCCCCTTTAATAGGACCCCCGGAAAGGAAACTCAAAAGATGGCGGTGGAGATCTGAGCAGATGAAACCGTGAGGGGACAGCATGCGGCAGAAGGCAGCACTTTTCAGCCCCTCGACAGACATCCTCCAGCGGGCTGATCGCCCTGATCAGCTGGATGCCAAAGGTCCTGGGACACCTCCACCTTGCCCCCAGTATGGACTGTTTATCTCCATTTCTGCCAAACGTAACCAGCAGCTGGCAATCAATAATCCAACTCCCACTGTTACCCTGAGCTCAGTCTTAGATTTGTTGGACTTTAAATAAAAACTCCATCCATCCATCCATTTCCTGAAACCATCAGCTCTATTTAGTGTCGGGGAGAGGGTCTGAAGCCTATGCCAGAGGCTGCATTTGCAAGGCAGGGAACAGCCCAGGATGGGGTGTCAACCCATCACAGGAAGTAAACACTCAAAATGAAAATTACAGGCCAATCAAGCAAAAGAAAAATGACGCATATAAGGATCATCACACATGAGCACACGACACTTACACTACCAGCAAATACAACACTTCTCAGAACCTTCTGCGGCTCCGATGTGGCTTCCAACGGCTGCCACATCACTGCCTTCACACTGAAATGGCCCCTCAGAGGATCGGCACATCTCTCATCGTTCAGCAGAACCTGAGCCTTTTTCCTGCCTTGAATTTCCTCCCGAACTCTTTTGTGCTGGCTGCCAGCCTTGAACATGCTGAAACAGAGCTGCTGTTATTTCAGATTCCCGACATCCTTATGTGTGATTCCAACTGCTAAACCTCTCTGATGAATGTACGTCGATACAAACAAATACAGTGATATGTTCAGATGCTGAAAGATCTCCAGCGAGCACCTGCCACACACAAGGCATGCGCTCAACAATGTGTTGAATCACACAGTAGAAGAACAGTGAGAGGCTCGTCATCAGGCTGTGCTTGGTGTTAATTTTGACCCTGTCATCATCTGCCAGAGTGAGCAAATCAGGGCCAAGTGGCTCTTAGGCTTCCATGCAGACTCCCCGAGAGCACTCTCCTTCCCATTGGTCAGCCCGAGGCAGGCCAAAACCCCTACCCCCAGTCATCTACCCCTCTCTTAGCTAACCCTATCCCCAGAGCACTTTCATCAATCATGCTTTCATTGATTTATTCACCCAATCCCCCCGTCTGGCCATCTGCTGATTTGTCTGTCTGTTTTCCATAGTCCCCTGATTGCCCCCCCCACCCCCACCCCCCGCCACCATCGTTCTGTTTATTGTAGCTTACAGTACACAATTGCATGCGCTGCTTCAGCGGGGAATGATGTTTACACAGATGATCTGATGGTACGATGACTTTGCATTGAAACGGCAGCAGCCAAAGGTCAATTAGCAGGTAGCACTTTAAAGGAGAGTAAACATACATTTCCGCCGCGAATGTGCCGCTTGGCGGCACGAGAGCCGTGGCGAATACAAATGATCCACTTTTCTTAATTTCAAATGGATGGTAATTATGGGAGTGCAGTGTCTGAAAGCAAAGATAGTCCCCTACAAAGAAAACGATCTAATTCTTACAGTGAAACACACCTCAAACGCACCTCGGTGACGTATGTAAAACTGCAATACGACGACCTGCTCTTTTTCAAAGGAGGTTACCTGCCGATTTTTGCTGAAATCAGGAACAATGTTGTTTTCTCTTTGCGGAAGCTGCTCCGCATTTATTCATACAGGAAAGATGGAGCCTTTTTTTATTGGCGAATCTGATTCAATAATCGATGCGCCACCTGCTGCTCGTTCAGGGGATATTACAAAGTTGCATGGGAACCTTTTTCACAAACTTGGCCAGACGTATTGTATTCCCTCACATATATAGCTTAAATAGTTTGGAAAATGGATGGATGGATATAGCTTAAATAACAGTCTGTAACCTATAGACAGGGGTTGAAAAAAAAACAGGTTGTTATATAATGTCTGGATAATGAGTGTATTTTACGAGAACTGTGTTGAAGATTAAGTCAAACCCAAGTAGGTGATGACTTTCTCTCAGGAGAGAGGTTCAGTTTATTTACCTCTCCTGCTTCGACAGATAAGGTGTGACACAACGACATGTTAAAAGCTGTGTGGTATAAACAATCTATCACCTCTTCATACGAACTGGCAAGTATGTTGCGTTACCATCCGTGTTCTCGGGCAACGATGTATACATCAGGAAGGGTGACAAAACAGGATATCTTAAAATAGAAAGCACAAAGGAGGAGGTAATTCTGCTTCACAGAGGAGTGTGAATGAGTAATCGGCCCTTAAAGCAGAGATATGATGCAATGCATCAGTTTGGGGATGATCCTTGTTAAAAGGATCTGTGCTCCAGTCCCATGGGACATGGCTGGAAATGGGATCAGCGCCGCATCGTCAGAAAGAAACATGGAATTCACACCCACATTTTACCACAAGTGTCCCACAGTCACACTCTACACACCCAGAAAGCAACAGGCAAGATTGAGAACAGGCTTCCTTTTATAAAGTAGGATCAATAAGAAAGGGCAGAGAATGCATTCTGGGTGCCTTATAGTGTGCTGCCAGTTTCTGGCTGGTTTAACCTCTTCCCTTTGGTTACTCCATTGGCCCCCATTAGGTTAAAGCAGACAGTGATTGACAGCGCTCAGTAATCTCAGCCACTGTGGGTTGGAGGCCTCATTTCTCGCGTCATTAGGAAAACTTCAGGCCTGCTTTCTTAGCCACGCAGAAAGTGGTGCTCTAAACCCTGTCAAATAGTCAGGCTTCAGTGCTACCTGATGTGGGAGGGGCCATCAGTCACCTGGTGGGCGTGATTTCACTTTCTAAGCACCAATCAAAATTCTTCAAAGAAGTTCTTTGACTTGCGCCTCAAAACTAAAAAGCGTTTAAGGACTTAAAAAAACCTTCTTAACATATTTGCTCTCTGCACTTGCATATTTCCTGTTCATTCAAAATAACAGATGTTGATAATACATTATTCAATCTACCTGGAAGCCTCTGAGTAGGATAAATGTAGCAGGGAAATTAATAGTTTATATTGACAGTTCATGCTGAACCTAAAGTGTTCCTGTGAAGACATATTTTAAATACCTTTCTGACTCATCTTTTCACTTCAGAAGAGGAATTTATCCACCTGCACATATTAGACATCCATATTAGAAGTTCTGGTCCACTTCAAGTCGTGTTAAAGTACACCAGTTTTTATGTTTGTAAGTGAAAAACTTTTCAGCTGGAAAACAGTGAGCACGGTGGAAATCTGAAAATATGTCAGCCTGTGTCTGTGTGTGAGAGCCTGAGAAGTGCTAAACAAGGACTATGAGAATTCAGGTGCAAACACTAGAAAACTCATCAACATTTTCATTTCAACAAAATAGAGCCTTCAGAGAATCATGAAAAGGTCCAATCAGCCCCCCAGCCCTTAATGACATGAAATGAGTTACCCATTTGTGCGAGGGGAAGTCTCCTATAAAGACTCTCGGTAGACGCGACATCGGCTCCAATCTCCAGCAGCGAGGAATGTGTGAGGCCTGTAATCCATGCCAGCTCTCCATAGCAGATGCATCTCCTGCAGTGTGTAAAGAAAGATGTCAGCTTGCTAAGGAGAGAGCTGGGGGGGGTGGGCGGAGGGGTGGGCTGCCATCTGGGCCGAGTCGGACCCGGAGCAGGGAAGGAAACGCTGCCGAAACTACAGGAAGTATTTTTAAGAAAACACAGAATGGCTTGACTGACAGAGCATCCGGCTGTTATGCAGCGAGACAACATACCTGCTGTCAGTTTAATCAATAAACGGTTCACCGGTAAAAGAGAAATCACACAGTCTTTAAGTCAAGCTGATTTCATAAATGAATGCTTGATATTTGGATGCTGGCTTTAATTGCTGGGCCGGGTAATGAGTTAACTTCCTTATTCAGTCACTAATCAGCACCCGGATGTCAGAGGTGCGCAGTGTTCAGGGGGAGGAGAGGGGGTGTCTCTAAGATCTGCCCGCAAGACACAACTGCACGACCCCAGCACCAAAATAGCATTCATCTTGGACTATGAAATCCTTTCCTTATTTGCACAAACTAATTTATTGTTCCAATAACACAATGTATGTTTTATGAATGTGATTTTTTTTAGTCTGCATGGGCTCCAGTAGCAGCTGTATTCTATGACCCAGGCTCCACCCCCACATGGGGTTTGGTTCTGAAAGGTCCGTCTTGCGGCAACAGTTCCCAAGCCCTGCTGTCCGAAGAGGGCCTACAGGTCCCCTGCCGAAGCCCTCTGTTGCGTGACTAATCAGAGCAAGGCCAATCACACTAGGCTATGCTAGTCCCGGTCCCCAGTGAGAGCCCAGGCTTCGAGGTATCTGCCAAAAGTCTGCGGTCACCAAACAAGGCCGTGGCCTATCTGAAATGTGTCCATCTGCCACAGATTGGTCAGTTCAGAAGATGCTTTCGAAGCAAAACACCTTTTCTGTCAGCCAAGGTCCATGCGGAATGTCTGGTTGACCTGCGCAGTGCCTTCAAGGCTTTCTTTCAAATGACCATGCCTTTCCGTTTTGGTTATTACCTTTTTCTTTCATCAGTGAGAAAGCCAGGGAGCCTGGCTGCAGCTGTGATGTTAAATGCGTAAAATGTGTTTTTAAAACCTGAGAGCAAATATCTTGTTCTATGCCTCGGTCCTTGGTACTCACTATAGACAAACCTTCAGGCTGTTTTGCCCAGCCTGCGGCTATCTGTATCCAGGGGATGCTGGACACCTGTAATAACGTGAGGTGTAGCACTGGATTCAGTCAAGAGTCTTTCTTTGCCTTTTGTACATCAGTGCATTGGAATTCTTATTTGCACCATCCAGTAATATAGGCCTATAGCATATAACAAGATTAGACAGCACAGAACAAGGCAAAGACAACAAACAGCGTAGACATATGGCTAAGCATCGTAGAAGTACCCATTTATGA
The DNA here is from genome assembly GCF_023856365.1 of Brienomyrus brachyistius. NCBI lineage: Eukaryota > Metazoa > Chordata > Actinopteri > Osteoglossiformes > Mormyridae > Brienomyrus > Brienomyrus brachyistius. Next base: position 21,179,204 of record NC_064548.1, read on the forward strand.
AATAAATATAAAATAAATAGTAACGGCTGAAACAGAAGATATGGCTAGACCAACTGCAAATACACGGAACAATTATAAGATGAATTAAATAAACAGTTCAAAGAGGAAATATGGCGGAGCGAATTACAATGTGCAAAGCAGGGTGTATTGCTACAGATTGTGGCCCCCATGAAAGCATATCATTTTGGGCCCCCAAATCAGGCCAATCTATTTATGTTCCAAATTCTTAGGGGCCCTTGGAATCACCCTAACTTTCCCGCACTTTATGATACCGCTGCGAAGGGTTAGGATTTGTTCCTAAACTGGTTGGCGACAGTCGTGCTGTTAATGTTTTTTTCAGCCGGACCTCAGTTTGGAGGACAGACTGTGACCAGAGTGAGTTCTGTGTTTGGCCTGGTTGTTATAAACGCACTGATTGAGGGAAGAGCAGAGCCAGTGATGTGGGCGGTGGGAACTGAAGTGAGAGGAACTAATGAAACGCCGCAGGGACTGCCTTCTTATGTCGTCTGCGTATGAAAAGACGGGTCAAAGGTAGGTGGGGGTGGCCACTGAAAAAGACCCTGCCAGTTAAAATGTAGATATTAAGGTTAGCCTGACAAAATTGCCTGTAGTTCTATCGTAACATTTGTGGATTGTAATGGATTTGAGTTTCTGTTCTTAGGACTTGTTATTTTTTTAAAAAAGCAGCAGGCTGTTCCTTTGACCGGAACTTAACCCTCCCCACTGAATGTGAGAATTAGAAGAAGGTGTCAGAACAGTCCTTTGGCAATGTCGCCATATCCATCAACAGACACCCCCCTTCCCCCCCGACACACATTTAACCATTTTAAGATTTTAAGGGCTCTTCATTAAGCTGTCCCGCTTCTCTAACTGTGCCCCAGATTGCCCAACAACGATAAGATCATGCTCCCCTAATCATGTATCGATTGCAGGCGAGAGGGATTCCATAATCCCCTGTTGAGGACCAATGTGGCTGAAAGGCATGTTACATCCCAGCATGCCCTGGGGCATCTCTGGGTTTCCTGCTTTCAGCATTCCCACGCGTCACCTTAGGATGGCACTCCTGAGGACTTTTTGCCACTGTATAGGAGGCTTTTAGCCTTTTACCGAGGCTGACATCACTCTCCGGAGGCCTGGGGTAAGAGCTCAGTTTGTCTGACAAAAGGAGCCTTTTGTGTAGCTCCCTCTCAGGGGCTCGAGGCTGAGCCACCCGTCCGATCACATCCATCAATCGATCAAGCACATTTTATTTGCCGTACAGCTTTCGCACAACAGAGCTGTCACAGAGTGCTCTGAAGAGACTCTTCGTGGGAAAGAGGAAAGAGTACAATGTGATAACATTCCCAAATCCGCAGTGCCCAGCGATGATGTGTCGGTTCCTCAGCTAACAGGAGATTATGCTGGCCAGCTTTAATGAGCGGCCAATCAAATCATCAAATTTAATGAACGGCCAATCAAATCAATGAATAACATACGTGCATATCTGGAGGAGGAAATACAAGGTATATGTCAAATATTTTATTCTTTTGTAAGGTAGGACTCCTTTTTCTGGCACAGAGTGTATATATGTATGGTATACATGGCGTGTAGATAAAATGTCCGTGAGGAGTCCAGACAAAAATAGTGAGGGCCAAGATCATTTTGATGCCACAACTACCCACAAGTGAACAGAGGAACAGTGTTGGGGAAGTTACTCACAAAAGTAATGCATTACAGACAGAGATGGAATGTTCAGATCCAGAGAGTAGAAACCCAGACCAAGGTGTTGTTTCAACCAATCAGTCGACTATGTGACTGTGACTCAACTGGCTGGTGCCGAACATTCCATCTCTGCCTGTAATAGATTACCTTTGTGACTAACTTCCCCTACACTAAAGAAAAACAAATAAATAACTGCAAGAAAAATACTGTTTAAGTGAGGGACACTGCTTCATGTTAGTCTAAAATGTATTCATAAGCTATTTCTGAGTAATGTTCAGCTTGGGACTTTACCGAAGCAGCCTGTCTGTGACCCTCCCCATCCCACAAAAGCTGCCATTTTTTATGCAGGATAATATACTCTTACTGATGCAGAGCAGAGACTGAGCCACGACCCATCTACGGTGTGGACCAAGCAGCACAGTGACTAAGCTCTCTGTTCCAGGCCTGCTTTTTATGACAGGATGTAGTGTGTTAGGGGCTGAGTAGCGGGGAGAGCGAGTCCTGGGGTCCTAACAGGCGTAAGGGGCGTCCTGCAGATGGCCTGAATCCCGAGGCTCCGTTTCCTCACTCGGCACATGTGCCCCCTCAAACCTCCATGTGTACGGATGTGCTGCTTCATTTATTTATGGATGATCATATTTGTATGTGAATTTCTTAACATTCCATATTTTACGATTTGTTTCTGAATGGAAACAGATGCCTTAGCTCCGGCTTACTGCTTCTGGAGCATATTTTGGATGCACGTTCCTTAAGCATGACACGAGCTGCAGTGCAGTGCAGCCCAGTGAGACATCAGATCTCATATCCATCAGGTCTGGACATTTTCACTAAGCCACTAGCTGCAGGGAAGTCAAATAAAACAAACAAACAAAAACACTATACAGTTTATCCAAGATAAACGTGGTACTGAAACCAAGACGCTAAAATGAGACGCTAAAATATGCAGAGTATTTTGCAAATAAGCAAGAAGCTTCGTAAGTATTAGAAAGCAGAGGAAAGTAAATATTTACATAAATTATAAAGGGAAACACTGGCTTACACTTTTTCTTCTTTATGGCAGAATTTTACTGTAACATATTACAACACCTGAAATACATGTGGATTTGAATTTACACTCGCAATTCATTGAAACATGGCTTCCCTCACAAATAAATGACATGATGAATTGCAGCAGAGTTGGGGCGGGCGGGCCGGCTCAGCTGACACCCCCGGCACATTTAGGGCAGAATGCAGAAGGATAATGGACACATGTTTCTGCTGACAAGCTGTAATGAGACAGGACGTCGGGAGCCCGCTTGGGCTGCGAGCCAAACACGAGACTTCAGGCTGCACGGGCAGGGACTGACAGAACTGGTACGCAAGTCTGCATTTACCTTAAAAAGCGATACGTGCGGCAATCGATGGTTGTAACAGCGCATTTTATGTGTATTTGCACTGATATGACAAGGAATTATCGTGCATTTTAACCTTTATATGCTAATTCATACTTTGCGGTAATTTCTTGCCATGTCGGTGCAAATGCACATAAAATCGCACGTATCTGTGCTGTTACATTAATCGATTGTCATGCGTATCGCTTTTAAAGGTGAATGCGTACTTGCATACCAGTTTAGTCAATCCCTGTGCACGGGCTACCTTATAAGCTCAACTGACGGTGATTCAAGTGATTCAGATTCAGAGAGCACTAGTCACTTCCCACTGAGTGGAATTTCACAGCCCCCAACTCTCACAATGACAATCTTATTGTCTGTTTTATTTATAAAAAAAGAAGAAAAAATAACGGAATGATGCTTCATTTTCCATTTGCACATGTACAGGTATATCGGAATGCTTCTCTTCTCATATCCCATCTTGTTCTCCTTGAGACACATGCACACATATAAACAGTTGAGAACGAAGACTGGGGTCTGGGCACAGCGTCTGGGTATTTATCTGGCACCGTGGAGCATTTTGGGGGTTGAAGGTCTTGCTGAAGGGCCCAACAGAGTTGACCATTCTGTCAAGGATGGGACTTAACACAGCAATCACAAGCTGAATCCATCCATCCATCCATCCATCCACCCATCCAGCCATCCATCCATCCATCCATCTATCTATCTATCTATCTATCTATCTATCTATCTATCTATCTATCTATCTATCTATCTATCTATCTATCTATCTATCTATCTATCTATCTGTTTATTTGTTTTGTGTCAGATGCTCTCCTGCTGGCTGGCAGCCACAGTTGTTGACCTGCCAGAAAACATCGAAATGAAATCCTTTTCCAGCGATCTACTCCAGAGAGGCCTGTGAGTCTCATTTCAGATGGATCGGATCTGCACTGGGGATCCCATACCGCTGTCCAGCAGGAATGAGGCTACTTGAAGTCTACATGTCTGGCATAAGATTCTCAGCTCTGTCAGCATTCTGGGCTGATGCGGTGATATCTGAAGGTGATGCAGTGATAACTCGAGTGCCCCGGGCTTCTGGGAGCATGCTGAGCTCGGGGCAGCTCTTTCCCAGTAAGTACTTGTAAGGATAAATAAATGATAGCTGTAGATGTGAATAATTTTAGGTGGCCAGTGATACCTACTGTCATTGGATCCTCGGTGTGGTCACAAGACATTGTTTTTGCGTCCGTCAGCGTGGTTAAAGTGCATTATCGTCATTTCTTCCACTAGTGTTGTTGTGACACACCTCGTTCTCCAGCATCACTACACACTGTGCAGCTTCTCTGTGTCTGCGATACACACTGTACAGGCGTAACACACCTCGTTCCCTAGCATCAGCAGACATTGTTCAGCCTTCCCTGTGTCTACGATACACACTGTGCTGGTGTAACACACCTTGTTCTCCAGGATTACTACGCATTGTCTAGCCTTCCTTCTATCTGCGATACGCACTGCTGGTGTAACACACCTCGTTCTCCAGCATCACTACACACTGTCCAGCCTTCCCTGTGTCTGTGATACAGACTGTGCAGCCTTTCCTGTGTCTGCGATACAGACTGTCCAGCCTTCCCTTTGTCTGCGATACAGACTGTGCAGCCTTCCCTGTGTCTGCGATACAGACTGTGCAGCCTTCCCTGTGTCTGCGATACAGACTGTGCAGCCTTCCCTGTGTCTGTGATACAGACTGTCCAGCCTTCCCTGTGTCTGTGATACAGACTGTGCAGCCTTTCCTGTGTCTGTGATACAGACTGTCCAGCCTTCCCTGTGTCTGCGATACAGACTGTGCAGCCTTACCTGTGTCTGCGATAACCTCAGCAGTTCATCATGCAGCCACACGTGCTTCCCTTCGTTTGACGTTGGTTAGGATGAAAGCTGCAGTTCGCTGGCGATCATTTTCCCCATCGCAGTGGTTTCGATGAACCCTGTCACATTCCATCCTGCAGCCTTACTTGGGCGTGACACAGCTGCGCTTTGTGTCTCTCCTGCGAGCTAGCAGGCCACCTGCGGAGACCAGGCGGTGGACAGCGAGGCAATGCAGAGGTCCTAATCACATCACACACGTCGCTTCTCATTACGTCGCTTGGGTGTGTAATAGATAGTCTTATCCCAAAGATTTCTCTATTAGCTGTTTTGCAGCAGATGTGGTTAGTCGGAGCCCTCTTTCACCAGCAAACCGATGTCAACCCATAAGGCACCCTGCTTATTTTGTACCTGAATTGTAGTGGGATTTAGATAACAGCCCCCAAAGTCCTAAGTTCAATGTACTTAGTCTACTTGGGGCAATAACCGAGCTGTTTAAAATTCCCCGTAAAATATCCCACAGTAGCTGGATCAACAAGAGGATTTCAAAACGAGTGAACACTTGATACGAGTGCAATTTTCTGTAACCATGGAAACAGCCCTAAAGTAACTTTATCTCAGGATCCTTTTGTGCCCTAAGCACTGAGACTATGACTCAAAATAATAATTTTTTCAAAGTAGCGAGACTGCACCCTAAGGTTGTGGGTGGTGAAATTAACTCGGGCAACTTCTGGAGAGAGACGGTATGAGGACGATGTAACTTTGCTTCTCATTAGCATCGTATGGTAAAACTTTAATTGTAGGCTCATCATTTTCATATTGAGTTCTATCAGATTATAATTATAATATATATATTTTTTTCTGTTTTATCAGATTATAATTATATTCATTTCATGGATTAGATAAGTGTTTTATGCAAGGGGATTTATCTTTTTAACCCTGTATACGCATCTTGATGGCATACAGCACATTTTATTATTATTATTATTATTATTGTATTTTAACTGTTAAGTTATTTATGTGCATCAGCTGGCAGCTGATGTATCCCTCATGTTTATTTCTGTCAGAATATCTGTGTCCCCAGTTTACACCTGGATATGTGCTGAAATGTGCCATATTGATTTAAATATATCTGGTGTTTTGTTACATTAAATCTGTCTCACTAAAATATCTCTACAAGCATCAGTTAATCACTAGCCATAGTAACAGATTATTTCCTATTATAATACACTAAAGCAGGCCTCTGTCTTGGGATATCCATGTTCCTGAAGCAGGGACCTGTGATGGGATATCCATGTTCCTTAAGCAGGGCCCTGTGATGGGATATCCATGTTCCTTAAGCGGGCCCCTGTGATGGGGTGTCTATGTTCCTGAAGCAGGCCCCTGTGATGGGGTATCCATGTTCCTGAAGCGGGCCCCTGTGATGGGGTGTCCATGTTCCTGAAGCAGGCCCCTGTGATGGGGTGTCCATGTTCCTGAAGCAGGCCCCTGTGATGGGGTGTCTATGTTCATGAAGCAGGCCCCTGTGATGGGGTGTCCATGTTCCTGAAGCGGGCCCCTGTTGTGGGGTGTCCATGTTCCTGAAGCGGGCCCCTGTGATGGGGTGTCTATGTTCATGAAGCAGGCCCCTGTGATGGGGTGTCCATGTTCCTGAAGCGGGCCCCTGTTGTGGGGTGTCCATGTTCATGAAGCAGGCCCCTGTGATGGGGTGTCCATGTTCCTGAAGCGGGCCCCTGTTGTGGGGTGTCCATATTCCTGAAGCAGGCCCCTGTGATGGGGTGTCTATGTTCCTGAAGCAGGCCCCTGTGATGGGGTGTCCATGTTCATGAAGCAGGCCCCTGTGATGGGGTGTCCATATTCCTGAAGCAGGCCCCTGTGATGGGGTATCCATGTTCCTGAAGCAGGCCCCTGTGATGGGGTGTCCATGTTCATGAAGCAGGCCCCTGTGATGGGGTGTCCATGTTCCTGAAGCAGGCCCCTGTGATGGGATATCCATGTTCCTGAAGCGGGCCCCTGTGATGGGGTGTCTATGTTCCTGAAGCGGGCCCCTGTGATGGGATATCCATGTTCCTGAAGCAGGCCCCTGTGATGGGGTGTTCATGTTCCTGAAGCAGGCCCCTGTGATGGGGTGTCTATGTTCCTGAAGCGGGCCCCTGTGATGGGGTGTCTATGTTCCTGAAGCGGGCCCCTGTGATGGGGTGTCTATGTTCCTGAAGCAGGCCCCTGTGATGGGATGTCTATGTTCCTGAAGCAGGCCCCTGTGATGGGATATCCATGTTCCTGAAGCGGGCCCCTGTGATGGGGTGTCTATGTTCCTGAAGCGGGCCCCTGTGATAGGATATCCATGTTCCTGAAGCAGGCCCCTGTGATGGGGTGTTCATGTTCCTGAAGCAGGCCCCTGTGATGGGGTGTCTATGTTCCTGAAGCAGGCCCCTGTGATGGGGTGTCTATGTTCCTGAAGCGGGCCCCTGTGATGGGGTGTCTATGTTCCTGAAGCGGGCCCCTGTGATGGGATATCCATGTTCCTGAAGCAGGCCCCTGTGATGGGGTGTCTATGTTCCTGAAGCGGGCCCCTGTGATGGGGTGTCTATGTTCCTGAAGCAGGCCCCTGTGATGGGGTGTCTATGTTCCTGAAGCAGGCCCCTGTGACAGTCGGCTGTCCGTGGTGCTGAATAGGCAGCTCTAGCACAGACATCTTAAAGGACAAGTTCCAATTCTGAGGACTGGTAATCATGGACATCACAACCCCAGGCTACATTGCGGATGATGCTTCCAAACCAATTTAATTATAACCCCTGACAGTGTATTTTGGTGCTTGCTGTACTTCCTCTTCTTCCCCATTAATCTTGTTAATATTCATGAGGCATTACATGCAAAACATACACAATAGCAGCGGTTGCAAGGGTTTGCATCAGATGGCCAGGTATATCCCCCCAAAGTCTCTCATTTGTAAACTTTTATCAGCCGACCATTATCAAAATGTCCTCAATGATCACTGGAATTCATGCAGAGAGATCAAAGCCAAGCCTTTGCATGGGAGTTAACCAGTAATGATTTGGCAAGGGATTCTGTGATGCAAGGGATCTGAAATACAAAGGAGCTGCTTGCTACCGTTTTGAGTATTTAGTAGCAAAGAAAATGCCAGATGCTAAAGTGTGCATGAATATAAATTTATTGAATGTATTTTAGTGATATTTTTAGTGATGTTCCCCATGTGAGAGCTCTTTATTGTGTTATCTAGATGCAACACATGACTCTTACACTCTGCCTGTCTCTCAGTGAAATAGAAAATCAACTGTATTCTATTCACTACAGTGAAACAATTTTCCTGTCACTGTAATCAATAGCTTTAAACGTTTTTGTATAAACATGCATGTCTTACATGCACGGAAATGGTAGGAACAGAAATAAACAGAGATCTTCTACATTAATAGTGTAGTTATTCAGGATTTCTAAGGCGCACGTGCAAAATGGGATCATCTCATTTGATATCCTGGGCAGTCTGGCTTTCAGAACTTTGAAGTTTCACATTTCCAAGCCAAATTTAATTAGACGTTTGCAACCAGAATTATCGTACCTTCTGTAGGTTCCACTAATTACTTTTTTTCCACATTGGATCTGACCCAGGGAAAGAAGATACAGCAGCAACGGCAATACTGGGCAGGAATATCAACACAAACAGGCTAAAGAACAAAACACGGCCACAGCAGCACCGTCAACAAACACTCAAAATATTTAATGCAGCTCTCTGCAAGGCTCACATATACATGAGTACAGTCTCTGGGGGATGTGGAGATCATTTGTACTGAAATGAACTGAAGTTTCTTACAACCATGAAAACGGAGTTAACATTCAGCCGGACTGAGTAGGAAAGCAGAGGCTGACGTGAATCAGCAGCGTCTGTCTGACGTCTGCTTCGAGGGAAGGTGGTCACCACCGATAAAATAAATAAAAGATACCTGTACCTTTGGAGGATGACCCCACCCCGGTTACTGGCCACCTACTTGGATTAAACGGAGTGGGATCGGGCACAGAGCAGAGGGTCTTCTGGTCATCCTTGATGTGACTCAATGCAGGAGGACCTTCTACAAGGGGTCAACCAGGCAAGCGTGCCTCAGAAAGGGCACCATTATGAGAAGATCTGCACTTCGGGCCCTGGGCTCACATAGAGCAACACCAGCTCTTCTCATGGCCCCCTGTCCTTCCAATAAACTTGATGTTTGGACTCTTTTCAGGTTACTTCAGGTTTTACTTATTCTTTGTTCTCCAGGGAGCTGATAATCAAGCATGCAGCCTCATTTTTAATGCTAACAAAAGGCGTGACTTTGTGCATTAGTTTCATGATTCTTTTTTACCCCTGATTCCTGACACACCATACATGGATGACAATGGGATTTCCAGAATGGGGTCACTATGCCAGTGCTTTTAATCCCATCCCAGCAGAGCGATGCCTTGGTAAATCCTATTGATCCAGCTGACAGATGCTGAAGACGAATGTTGTTTTATTCTACCATGCAAATGTCCCCGTCACTGTGTCTACTTGTCTGAATCTGAATAAAATGCCCGTGTGCACGTTTTAAAGACAATATCACTAATTACATTTCAGTGTTTGCCTTTTTTGCTCATCACCGCTGTTTAATTGGTTGGAATTAAGTGCACGAACACTGAAGACTTCTCGCCGGTATTTGGTTCTGCGTGTGATTTAGTGTGTGTACATAGAACTGAATTGAATTATGTATTTTTAAGGTCTTTCATATCCCATTACAAACACAGCTTGCGATATTCGGCCTGCAAATGCCTTATCTTGAGAAATGTTTCCGCAGGCGAAGAGGCCAACACAGGGGACATGTTGCTAATGGCATTGACGCTCACAGGCTAAAATCCAATCCATCACCCAGAAAAAAAAGCAAAACAAAGTACTTCATAGTTTTAAAAGGCTATTCATCACAATAGCCTTTCCGTCAGCTTACATTCAGACTTTTCTGAGTGAAAAATAAAAAGAACGGCTAAACATGCCATGTTTCGTCCCTGGCCCAGGGGGAAGACAACTGTAGCTGGTTATAAATTGTTTCGTTGTAGGACAATGACGTCAGTGGTACCGGGAGAAGGGGAGCCACCGGAGAGGGGAGGAGCGACACACAGCACCACTCTGCCACCCGGACCTAGCAGGTCAGTTTAACACGGGATACTTGTCGTTCATGATGTACTCGTCCTACCGTTCCTCAGGCATTTCTGATTTTATTGTTCCCACCAGATGCTAGGACAGAATCAGACAAACGGTGGACCAGAGGTGACGGAAAACAAGTTAGAACCAAAAAAAGGTTCTGCTATGGAAACAAGAAATGAAGACTGATGAACACTTATTCTGAGCTTCAGCAGCCATCTAACGCTACACCACAGATGCCTGATGTCAGAGTTAACATCAGCAGAAGCACATCTCACACTCTCTTCTGTCCCCATCCACCCAGCTGACCTCGGTTTGACTGCCTGAGCTACAAGGCGAGTTTATTTATACGGCACGAGTGAGACGAAACGTGATTCAAAGTGCTTTACAAAGGCAGAACACGTTTACATAAAAGACACTAAAATCACATATAAAAGACAAAAACAAATAGCGATAAAATTTACTTTTAAAAAACCTAAAAGGCAAACAAATAGTGAAGTGAAAACAAGTTACATTGTAGCTACATCGTATAGCTAAACTGATTTAATTTATTGAAAAGCTGCACCAAACAGAAACGTTTTAAGCCCTGATTTATACGAGCTGGCAGTTAGTACCAGATCTGCCCTGTTGGCCCGAGGATGGATCACGGTGTCCCAGCCCCTTTGTAGTGGCTCCACCTCTTTCTGAAGAACGGCTCCTGGTTTAAAATGATGAGCTTCTGAAGAACGTGATGTGGCCCATCGAAAGAAGCAGCCAATCATTTAATGTGAAAGAGATGTAAAAAAATCAAAGGCAGGGTACTGGCTCACAGAACAACGATGATGCACTCTCAGTTTAAAAAACTTCACTTCTCATGACCATGTAAGAGAAACTGCTCAGCAAATATATTTATGCAGAGTGAAAATCCCACAAGAACCCTTAGGTTAAAAAATCACAATAATGTCAATTTGAATAAAATCTGTAAAAACACCAACTAAAAATACAGAGTCTGGTTTAACAACAGAGACGAACTAGTCAGTCAGCTCTGGTTTTTTCTTTATGTAGAGATGACAGTTCATTTCTGGGTGGTGTCGTCAGTTGCTGAGGAAAGTATCCTCCTGACTGAGGAAGAGGATGGAAGTTTCAAGCTAACAAAGAGCATGCAAGCAGTGCATCTTCAGATGCAAAACCTTAGTTTTTATATGAGCCTGAATTTTATTTTCCTGATAAAGAGCAACATACGAGGCTTATATCTGTAAATGATAATGATTGTTGTCCATGCCTGAGGAAAAACAATAGCCAAATGATGAAGATTGTAAGGAGTAGCTGATGAAGACTTCAGTCAGTTTAGTCAGTTGATGTACATCTTCAATGCCTTCTGACAGTCGAGCTGAACGGCTGATACAAACTGTGTTTAGTGTCTGAGGAAGCATGAGGTCGGAAGTTGAAGATACAAATTAGTGTCTAAGGAACAGTGATGTCAGAAAGGTGAAGATCATTGTGGTTGGCATCATGTGGTCAGTATCTAGAAGTGGTTGTGATCAATGGCTTATAAAGATTTTAATTAGTGCCTGAGGAACATTGTGGTCTGGACCTAAAAGTGACTGCAGTCCTATCTGAGGTTGTATTTATGGGTCAGTAGTTGAAGATGTCTGAGGTTAGTATGACTCACCATGGTTGTGTTTAATGTAGCTGAGAAAGAATGTGATGAGCGGTTTGGATACGATTTGAACGCTTACGATGTGAAGATGAGCACGTCTGTGAAGCACAGAGTCAGCCACCGTGGACTACAGATTGGACAAAATCTACTTTTGGATCTGTGGCAGTAAGCACTTTGGTCAGATGTGGAGAGTCTGTTGCACCAGCCTTGCTAACAGAAGAGAAGCTGTCAGGCCTCACTGTCACTAACGATGAGGGGAGTTATTTGTTTGGAGCTCCTGCTAGGCAGGAGTATTCCTGACTGAGTAATAGTCCACAGCTAATGAATAATGCAGTGATGTGCACACAGTTTCATGCACTGAGGGGCAAGAGTAAGACAAAAAGATGGGGATAAATTAAACAGGACCTGCTTACTGGGGTGTCACGCTGAGTGATCTTCCCATCAGAGTAATAAGCAATAACACTGTGCTCTTGTTTTCCTTTTTATTATTACCAGTTACTGCTCGTTCCTCAATATTATTAGTTAAAAGATGTTACAAGAAGAAGAATGGAGTGCCTGAAAAAAGAATAAGCTATGTTCCTCTGAGCTTCATGGAGGTTCCTTAGAAACACTGGGTAGAAGAGTAAAGGTGCTGCAGGACATGGTTCTGTGCTCAATGTGAAGAAGAGAGCATGTGCAGAGCAGATATCAGCTTCAGCGTCTAAGAGCTGGTGTTGGCCTTACTGTGAAGGAGTCCCTGTACAAAGCAGACACCTGCTTCATCCTATAAGAGCTGGTGTCTGGCTCTTTGTGAAGGAGAATTCCCATACAGGGCAGATACCAGTTCAGACACTAAGAGCTGGTCTTGAACTTGTTGTGAAGGAGAGACCCAGTGCAGAGCAAATACCAGCTTCAGTCTATAACAGCTGGTCTCAGGCTCAATGTGAAGGATAATCTCCGTACAGGGCTGATACCAGCTTCAGAGTATAAGATCTCATCTTGGGCTCAATGTGAAGGAGAGCCTCTGTGCAGAGCAGATACAAGCTTCAATCTATAAGATCTCGTCTTGGGCTCAATGCGAAGGAGAACCTCTGTGCAGAGCAGATACAAGCTTCAATCTATAAGATCTCGTCTTGGGCTCAATGCGAAGGAGAACCTCTGTGCAGAGCACTTACCAACTCCGGTCTATAAGATCTGGTCTTGGGCTCGCTGTGAAAGAGAGGCTATGTGCAGAGCAGTTAACCAGCTCTGGTCTATAAGATTTGGTCTTGGGCTCACTGTGAAGGAGAGACTCTGTGCAGAGCCGATAGCGGCTCCCTCTATAAGCCACTGTCAGTTTGACTGTGAGCACACATTCCCCTGGGCCTGTCATCCACACATCATTCCCATCTGCTGTGTATTTGAGTGTCGAGTGCTGGGGGCCGTCTACAGGCCGCCTGCAGGCAAGTGTGTGTGATCCTTCTTGTTAGTGCAAGGCCTGTACATCCGGAGCAGGGAGCCTGAGGCCTCACGGAATGGATGGATGACACACCGCACCGCTACAGTCAGGTCCCCTTTAATGAGGTCCACTGCAAAGCTGATCATTAAGGTACAGAGGGAGCAAGCGCCGGAGTGCGCTAAAGGGTGGCCTTTGACTACAAGGCTGTATGACACGGTCCTTGGAAAAGCACTGAAACCTCACTCCCATGGAAAAAAAATATAAAAACACCTAAGACCTTGTCACCATACCAGCCTAGTTACAAATACTAATAACGTATCCAATCCACATCAACTGCCTAAAGTCTTGGGCTCGACAAGCTGCCTTCATATGAACCGAGTGCATATTTTAGGATAGACATTAATATGATTTTATAGCAACACGTCTCCAGACTTCAATCCTTTTAATAAGTGCCTAGACCAAGCACTAGGTCTGTCCATGGACCTCACTTGAGCAGGTGTCTGTTTAGGAAACAATACATCCCTCAGACGGAGCAAAAAAAAAACGGAAAAACAACTAAGAACGGCTGTCCCAGTGTCGGTACGAAAACAGCACAATAAGTACTGCTTCTTCCCAGCACTGTGAAGTTTTACAGCCACAGAATGTAGCTATGATAATATACAAGAGAAATTCAACGAGAATTTTTTGAACGATCCGTGCACGATTTATTGACAGCCTGAAATTACGTTATTTGTTCACTTAGTGGAAACGTTTATCTAATAGGAATTTTATATGTTACAGTGAAAGCTCCGAAATGGGATTTCACATTCATTTATATTCGACAGGCTCACATACTGTAGGCCTACAAAATAGCTCAGCTTCGCCTGTCCTTCGCACCGAGCAGTTGGATCTCCACAGTAATTTTAGTATTACCCTGGGCACGCATTACACAACACGACATCAATCTGCAGCCTGTGTCGAGATTGTGGAGGACAGCCTGGCCCTCTCCCATTCCAGCTCCTCCAAACTCCGATTGCATCTAATTGACATGTTGAAACAGGCAACCAGATCCGTGAGAATAGAGGGGGTGGTAGAATGTCATTTTTACCATAAGTTAATGAGGTTTTAGGGGGCCGTCGTATCAGTGCATTATAGCCACGTGTGTGAGTGTTTTTCACTGGACATCATTTATCTTCCATATTAGAGTGGAAAGCTGCCTTAATTTCAGGCTTGGTGCATCTTATTCGTGTACACAGGCATCTGTGGTGAATCTCGTCGTAGTTTTACAATGGGCTCTGTGGGTTCGGGGTCACTGCTGTTAAAGGACAACCTTTGCCGATGAAAGGTCAGGTGATACTCAAGTAACGCTCTTTACTTAATGCTGTTAATATTAACCCTGTAACCCTGTACTGGGTAAGCAGATCGACTATGGATTTATTTAAATATTAGCTATATATATATAAAACTTTAGAAAGAAGCTAATTAAATACATTTGTGTGTATGTGTTTTTAAAGACGTGACTTTATTTAGACCTGAAATGTAATACTACTGCTAAAATATATGGTAATCATTATTGTAATGTACAATTTGTTTTGCTATTTGTTTTTTTATGAGCAATGTATCTGATTAGGAGCATCTTCAACAAGCAATCAGGAAACTGTTATAAGGGAACTGATTTAAGCTTCAAGATTATGTTTATTAATCACCTGAAAAAAAAACACCACAGAGGTAGAGTATTCCAGGATGGTGTTAGGTAAATTATGACCCAGCCAATTTTGTCTGGAAATAAGATATTTGCAAAAAAAGATGTTCTAGACATTATGATGCAATCAACTATAACATATAAGGAATTTTCCCCAAAGTGCTGAAAACGTTTTTTTTTTTGCATTAAAAATAAAATATGTGTTTGTTATGTACCAGATGAGGAGCATTTGAAAAGTGTAAACTGCTGATAAATACGGGATTTTAGGATTCTACAGCTGAATCATTATCTTGACTTCAAAGGAAGTTCATCTTGTTCTTGTTAACCTTTCAAGACTGACTAACTACAAATGCTTTATAAGTTCAACAGCAATCAAACATAATTCTCTAGAGATGTGGCACCATTAACCGTTATTGGATAGATAAGTAACTACAAAAATGCTGTATGTACAAATATGTGTAAATTGATGAAACAATTTTTGCCTGGTTATTTAAACGTCTAACTTCTAACAACCAACTACTGTATCTATCTATCAGGAAGTGATTTTATGTCATCCATTTCCTGAACCTTTTATTGCAGAAAGGGTCACAGTGGGGGGGCGGGGGGGGGCTGTCCCTGGCAGTACAGGGTAGGGTTACACCCCAGACAGCATGCCAGGTCATCGCAGAGAATGCTAGAGCTGCCAGCGGAAAGCCATGTCACACACAAACACAACACGCAGAACGGAGGCGGGATTCAAACCCCCAACCCTCAAGGTCAGTGTTTGCCAACCCAGTCTTCTGGGATCCCTCCTGTGGTCCACATATTTGCTCCTTCTGAGCTCCTGGTCAGACAGCCACTGGGAGCTGGGCGAGATCAAAAACATGGACTTAGAATCCCATAGGACTGGGTGAGGCCAAAATGCCGCCTAACCCGGCCACTGTGTCACCCCGTGCTTTATTACAATTAAATGTATTTTAAATATTTCATTTTAGTGAGTAAATATTTAAGACTCTTAAATATTTCAAACTCTATTATAATTTCTGATGATAGATTCATTTTTAAAAGTTAGTGTTATCCCGTACAGTTTAACTTCCTTTCCTGGCTCCTCTGAAGGCAGTAATTCACTTGTAAATATTTAGTATTTTTTGCGGGGGGGAAAAAAAGAAAAATGTAGGCACTGCTGCTCCAACATTGAAATAAAAGTTTCAGTATTTTCTAGTTTTTTTTTGTTTTTTTTTTCCAGGGAGTTTTATTTGCCACCATAAAGCTTCATGCTTCCGTAGCTGCTGAGGGGATTGTCTGAACGAGGGCAGATGAAATCACAGGAGCCGAGACATGCGTCATAATTAATGTGGCCTGGCAGCTGACATGCAACATTACCATACTAAGTGTGTCATTGCATATGGCATAATACATACGGCAAGCTTTATTAAACCTTTGTTACAGCAGTCTGCTATGTCTAGCTCGGTATGAGGCTATGCCAGTTATATATCATGACACTGAACCTACTTGTGCTTGTGTTAAAAATATCACGAGTGTTAGTTTGTTCTTATTAAAGATGGGAATGTACCTAGTCTCCAGTGCTGTTAGCATTCCTGTAACAGGGTTGCTGTCTTTGGCCAGTTGGCTGACGTGACATTTTCAATTTGAGACGAGTCTGCACGCTCATTTACATGTACAGTATGTAACAGTTTTATTACCTTATACATAATCAGTAGGGTTCGCAAACTACCTCAATGCTTATGATGTAGGTAATTTTAGGTTTTTAATGGAATAAGACGGATTTCTTGCACGAGCGTGTCTGAAAGCACTGGTGTCATGCCAGATGTGTGAGAGCTGGTGATCCTGCTATTACCTTCATACCAAGAACAAATTACATTTACTTACATTGCAAGAGCTTTCCCTGAGATCCAGGCAGCCAGATAACTAATGGACGATGTTCTTTAACATGGATGTTACACTGTCTTGTTAGCAGGTGTTTTTCTGTCATGCCTGGGCTGCAGGCTATGAGGAGGCAATGCTCTTAGGGCAGCAGAGGTCACTTATGTCCTCCATCTTGGTACCATTGTCTTCGCTTGACTGAACTTTGACCGCTCCTGAAGTTCCTGGTGACGTTTACTGCGACAGAATTCAGTGGGAGCTCGTTATCGCCCGCCACGTGACCACGGTCTAATTCAGCTCTCGTTAGCTGAGCCGAAGTCCCCAGAGTGTAAGGAAGAAGAGATCCCTTTGGTCGCTACTGAATTAGGAGGGGGCTAATTTGGCGCTGACCGCCAAACTTCCTGCTGTTCCCTTCAGCTCTCCTTGGGTCTTCCAGTTTGGGTTCTGAGATCACAGTTATTATTTTACCTTATTTTTTCTTTTGTATTGGAAAATAGAAAAAATATAAATTAAGGTTTTATATATATAACATCAAAGAGGACATGACTTTTTAAATGTTCCCCTGATGAAATGGATTTTGTAGTAATTAAATGTTATTTAAAGCAGGGTAAATGTTGGAAAATAAATGTCCTCGAACTGGGGAAAGGATTTAGATCATTACTATAATGATGGTTTTGGAAAAGTTTGACATTGGCTTGTTTTCTGGCATTACAAAATTGTATTAATTACTTGATGTGCAATCAATTCAATTGGTTTACTAGGAATTGTGGAAAGATTTGCGGTACCGAACTGAACAAAAACACTAATTTTAACTTACATACAAGAGGCTGTCAAAACCAGACTGTCAGAACCAGGAAGAAGATGGCAGATTAACAGCGGTTTGGTAATTATTTGAGAGCAGACAGTTTGCGATCTGCTAAAGCGATTATGCAAATGCATACAGTCACAAGCTTATCATTTGGGTCTGACGGCCACGTTGAGGAACGTCGTTTGTTCCCGGCCGCAGGGCACTGTGTTCAGTCACAGCTCTTACTAATCTTATACATTGGCAAGTGTTAACATCGGCGTGCCGATGCCATGCTAAGGACTAAGACAAAGGGTAACTTTTTACCTGGGTAAGATGATACCCGAAAATCCCCCCTTTAAGCACTAAATTAGCATTTTATAAATTAAATTTATGCTCATTAATATTGCTAAAAGTCAACTGCTTCATCCAAGAAAAGCCACCTTAACCCATTCTGGCTGACTTACTTATTAGAATCTGCATTCCAATTAATTTCCTGCATTTTATACCATGATTCATATCTTACTAATACCAGTTTCTTTATACCTTTTGTTTCTTTTCTGCTGCGATGTTCAGTCTTGTCATACCTCAATCCTGCCGGCATTTATTTGGTCAATCCATTGAATTAGCTGCAGTAGGTTCGTTTGTGTTGTTGCTCGGTTTTGAGTGGGACAGCTGCTAAGGACCTGGGGGGCCACAGGCTGGCCTGTGTGCTTTTAGGGGATTAAGACATTGCAGGACTTGTTGAGGAAATCAAGAGGGTTTCCAGATTATCAAAGCGCTTCGGTTCTCTTCTTATACTGAACTTGAACTTGGAATCACAACTGACTGCATGCTGAGTTTCCATTGGGCGTGTTTCCTATTTCAAAAGTCTCCATTTGACAGCAAACCCCACGCTGCCATTTAAAACCACAAGACTCAATCAATTATTCAACCAACATCTTCCATGCCAAGTCTTAATAAGAATTTCAAAGGGCAAAAACACAGCCTGGTTTAAAATACCAGGAGCAGAAGTACTGTGTGCTTTTTCAGTCCATCCATCCATCCATCCATCCATTCATTTTCCAAACTGCTTATCCTACTGCGTCACGGGGGGTCCGGAGCCTATCCTGGAAGCAATGGGCACGAGGTGGGGAACAACCCAGGAGGGGGGACCAGCCCATCGCAGGGCACACTCACACACCATTCACTCTCACACGCACACCTACGGGCAATTTTAGCAACTCCAATTAGCCTCAGCATGTTTTTGGACTGTGGGGGGAAACCAGAGTACCCGGAGGAAACCCCACGACGACAGGGGGAGAACATGCAAACTCCACACACATGTGACCCAGGCAGAACTCGGGTCCCAGAGGTATGAGGCAACAGTGCTAACCACTGCACCACCATGCCACCCCGCTTTTTCAGTCATAAAAATAAATGTTTTAATTATCATTATTATTATTATTATTATTATTATTATTATTATTATTATTATTATTATTAATAGGCATTTCATCTGCACAGTCGATGTCTATACAGTATTTCGTCTGTCATTTAACGGCGGGGTCCATAGATTGTTTTCTACAGATTCCAGCTGATTCAGGGCTGTAAACGGTGATGAAATAGAACCCGGTCCGAACGTGCAGCTCCCTCATCCCACACTTCTAAAGAGCTCTTGTCAGACTCGATGCTGATATTGTATTGATTTCATCACATACTTTTTTCTCGGACACACTTTTGAAGTAATTATTTCTTAATGGAAAGAAATGGGGCCTTCTTGGGTACGGTGGTCAATGAGGTGATTATCTCCCCCTGTCCCAGCATTCAAATCTCAGCAGATCAGCCGTTTTCTCTGTGTCGGGAAAAGACTTTTTCCAGATTGCAAAATATGTCCTCATTAGAGTCCAAACCTTCCAAAGGAAGGATATATGTATTTATAGCACATAGTAAAATGTTTCCTTGAGAGAACCGTTTCGTCTTTGATTTTTAAGCTCACCCATTATTTTCCTGTTCTAAATGGCTTTACAAAGTCGTGTCACTCAGATTTATAGCAAATTATTAAATCTGCAGTCCCTGGCTGCTCCAAGTGTGAACTTTTATGTAACTTGAAAGAGGTAACTGCTTTGTAACATGATGTTGCTTTCTCGTGCTTTGCCTTATTCTGTTCTTTTTCCCGTTTATAATAATCTGGACGTATACCATAAAGCAGTGGTATAGTATTATAGTAATGTCATTACAGTAGTATAGTACTATCGGTATAGTAAGAGGCAGTGAGAGTTTGACTCAGCAATCTTACGCCTACGGGGTACAGAGATCTTTTGTTTTACATTGCAGTAGTGATTTTGAGTTGCTCTTTTCTTCTTTGGTTACTGTAAAAGTAATTGAAAGATGGAGGGAGGGAAATTCTAGCAGCAGTAGTTAATTTCCGGCTTGACATATTTCTCTGCAAGTAGTCAGGTGTGATTACAATAAAAAGCGA
This sequence comes from Brienomyrus brachyistius, assembly GCF_023856365.1. Lineage (NCBI taxonomy): Eukaryota > Metazoa > Chordata > Actinopteri > Osteoglossiformes > Mormyridae > Brienomyrus > Brienomyrus brachyistius. The sequence continues at coordinate 21,199,147 of NC_064548.1, forward strand.
AGAAAAAAAAACATATAATTAAAAATAATTCTTGTAATTTATGTGTAATGTGACAATATCAGTGCGAATCTAACTTGTATTTGTGCTAACTGAGATTACGTGGTGTGATGAATGAATTCTTTACTGTTTGTCATATTACAAGTTGGTACAGTACATAGGGAGGTGGTTAAGAAACATCTCTCACAGTTTCCTTTATGTGCTGTGTGATGTCCACTTCCTGGTACCTAGCATAACATCGCTATAAAGCCAAGTAGCACATTGTATTGTTTACCTATATCTCCTCCGGTAATAAATTTAGAACATCATTTCACTTAGCAAATCATTTTTTAAAATTTTATTTTATTCGACATTTTACGCAATCCCATGTGTGGAGTGGTGGCTCTGAACCTAGAGTTCCATGCCAGCAAGCAGAAGAGTTGATCTACATCCAGCCCTACAGTACAAGCAGGTCCTCCAACTTGGGAAAAGTTGGGGATCCAGCTGCCGGGAAAAATTTCACTCTGCTCCATTTCGACTAGTGTAGTACTGAGGCATCACTGACTGCATTCAGGTTTTCATCCCTGAGGTGGTTTGTTGTGTGGTGGTTGTGGCAATGTCCTGTAATCAGTGCACAGTTCTTACCTCTCATGTCATAAAGTACAGCGTTTCTCAAAACAACTTTAAAATTTGAACTTATGTGGAGTTGTTTCAGTGAGTGACACAAACACATCATTACAGTTGAAGATATATTATCCTTAGTTGGCGTAATCACTGTCATTTAACTTTGTTATGCACTGAAGGCAAATGTTTAGCATTTGACCTTGACACATGTTTCATTGTCACCTCTCTAGCAATAATCTTTCATCAGAGCAATCCAGGATTTCGCTGAAGATGTCAGGCAGTTTCATCACCATAGTTATACCTATTCCTATCACAGACGTGGGAATTTTGACTGAGGACTGGATGGATGTTTCTGATTGCAGATGTTTTCACCAGGAACAGTGCACATCTGTGTGCCGAGGTGTAGAATCAGGCAGAGAGGGAGTGAGGTCACTGCACATATCAAGTCGCTGTTGGTAACGGAAGTCGGAACACATACATGAGATACACGCACCATCTATACAGAAGGCAACACATCAGCTGAATCAACCAAAGACCCTTGAATGTCTTCCGAAAAAGTCATTAATGGGGTTTGCGTAAGTTCTACCAGGAAATATTATGTTGGTTCCCGGTTTAAAAAAAAAACACTCAGATGTCTTTGCTGTTTAAAGCCTGGAACACACCAAGCTAATTTTTAACCGTCAAAACCGTCAAAGTCCCGGCCAGTGATGACAGTCAGTAACTGCCAGTATTGTGCCAGTGTGCCCAGCATGTTTGAGCACGGTCGGTCGCCGTTGCTGCTTTTTTGGGTGTTTGTGTGTAGAAAGAGTGTTGAATCTGGCTAGTAAAAATGAGTTCTGTGATCGGGCTGCATGTCACCCATCAGCAGTAGTTGTGCCAGTGTACCCTAGCGCAAATTTTCAACATCGACGAGCGGCGATGGGAGCCAATCGTTCATCGACCTTGACTGGCACTGCTGTTCTGCTGTCAACTTCCTGTGTACGCAGCTGAATTTGACACAGACTTCCAGGTTCTGTTCATTCATAAACATCCACTGACCTACATTCAACATGCTCAGTCATACGGTTTGCGCAATCATCGCAAATATATCGTTTTCATATGAAACGGCATTTTTATGTCTGAAATATCATTATCAATGTTGGGTTATGCTTGAGGTCACCTTTCCCAGGACAAGCATACATCTAACAGGAATGAAATCAGGGATGGATAAGAGGGTAATTCCTGTGAGAATTAATGTAAAGCAAAGGATATGGACAGCTCAGCCCTTTCCAGAATATCTATTCATTAAAACGTAGTGACTGCAAAAGTCTAGTTTCTGGTTAACAATGATAAACAGCCATTTAAGCTTTTCAGGGAGAAAAAAAGGTTTATATGATGTATGTTTTTTGTGCACATGGACATCATATATATCACAGAAGAGATCTATATATTTTCATGTTTTTCAGATTGAAACAACAGCGAACAGTCTGAAGAGACTCCAATGGCGAGCAGAAGGACATATTTGTCAGATCCTTCAAACTGCTGCACAAACTGTCTAAGCATTCCTTGGAAAAATAAGAAAATTCATTCGTCTCTCGGTATTCAGAGCATGGAATTTACAGTCTTATTTACAGTACTTATTTGGAAACAGTGTTCATCATACTGATACGTATATATCACATGCATACAGTACCATACTGAGTAATGGGCAATTGCAGTTAGCAGTTGCAGCCAAATATACACAGGCTGTGCAGGACAGATACTTACTGGGGAAGGAGAAACCCTCATGAAATTTATCAATGGAATCTAAATGCATTGATGTCCCAATAAGACTTCTAATACATTTCTTATCTTTCAAGTTCAGCTGAAAATTTAAACAGAGATTTTTAAGCGGTTTACTGTCCATATCCATCAGTCACTAATATCCTCCCTGTCTATCTGCTCTTTATCAAACCGCCCCAGGAATCTCTCCCACAAGACTAAAAGGTTTTCTGTTCCAGATGAAGGCAATGAAATCGTGCGCCAGTCAAAAGATTACACCGAGAGACACGATCAAGCCCGCAGCCGCTTTGAGATCACAGGAGGTGGCTGAGATTTTTCTAGAAACATGCGTTGTGTATCTATTTATTGACAGCATGCGCATGCGTATAGAGCACGGGCGTAAATTATAGGGGCTATCGGAGGGTTGTAAACCCCCCACCCCCAAATTATCAAAACCAACCAATGCGAATCCCCGGACGTCCTTAAATGGGTGGAGACCTCAACCATCCTCTTAATGCTCAACTCAAAGTTATTCCCTTGATATATAAATACAAAAACTGTGTCAGTTTAAAAAGCTTATAGTGACAATGTGAGAATGAATAGATGAGAATTGTTTCCACCTGAACATGAGCACGAGCTGATGCTCCAGTGCTGAAATCCGGATGAGGGCAGAATGGAACGTCGTTCCCGGGCACAGTTGGAAAGCTGGGGTTGTAGGCAGCTTGGGTTCATTTTGGCCTGCTGAACGGCCTTTTCCCATACTCCCTTCAGGTGTATGCAAGCTGTGCTCCTTCAGTGCTCACTTTCTTTGTGCCTGAAGCCGCGTCACATGCAGTGAGGGAAATAATAGCATGTTGGCGGGGTGTGAATTTCAAGCACTCGCACCGGTTGCCCTTCGCGTCCCTGGAGTGTACGCAGGGATACAGCCAAGACTGGCAGACGATTAAAGAACAGCCAAACCCGAAAAGAGTCACTTTTTCCTTTAAATTGTTTAAGTAGCGCTACGAGTCTGCGGTCACTAAGATTAATGGCAAACCATTTGATCAACGTGTGAACAGTTATTTAGTCTCAAGTGTGTCAGTCAGACAGATTTTAGGTGCCTTTCAAGTGGCCTCATGAAAGATGGGAAGTGTTTTGGCATGGGGGAGGGGGGGGCTTTCAGGAGCGGAGAAGTGAGATTAAGGTCTGTTATCTGCCGCTCTTCTGATGAGGTCCCCAGACCCCTCCCTCGCTCACTCCTGGCCGCTCGGCCCGGAGGATCATGTCAGAGCAGCTGAGATTAGAGCAGATCAGAGCGTGGCTCTGATGGAGGCTAAAAGAGGCAGGCAGCCGCCAAAGCCAGCAAATACCCGCCGCTCCGGCGGGTCAAACTGCATCGAGCTGCCCAGATATCATAATCAGCTCCGTTTCACAGGCTCTCACAACCCGCTATAGATGCCGTGTGTCGAACCGTGTGGGACCGGTGTTTCCGTGGCAATTGATCACCGGTCCTCATGCCTGCAGAGTCTTTGATTGATGAAACTCAGCTGGCCCTGATTGGACTAATTGACTTGGTCGGGATTTCACCGGGGTCAGCTGGGTGGATGTGAGAGGACCGTTTGTTCAGAGAAGGAAGAAGGTTTTTATTGTAGAGCTTGTTTTTTTTTTCATTTTCATGACCTTCTATTTTTAATTGAACTTTTCCTTTAAGGTTTTTATATTATAAATCCTCGACGTGTTAGACTGTTACTTAACATTAGCTCCCCTGTGGTTTCCCAAGGCAGTAACTCTCAACCCTGTCCTCGGGGAGCCCTGGACAGTGCATTTTTTTTGTTCCCTTCCCGCTCCCTGCCAGACAGTCTATTTGTTTGCTGGGAGCTGGGAGGGAGCAAAAACGTGGACCGTCCAGGGGACTGCAGAAAGGTTTGTAATTATGTCTTTGTGTTTTATCTTTGTTAATTATTATATCTTTATTCATTTCTATAGGGAAAACTCTAATCCCAACATGACGACCGTAACCCCCAGCCAGCCCTAACCTTAACCGTAAGTAACCGAACAAAATACAAGACTTTTGGCATTTTTACTTTTTTGATTGCATTGACAGATTTTTATGAAATTGAGGTTATCCAAATGGGGACCTGAAGAAGTGTCCCCAAAAGTAAGGAAGTTTCGGATTTTACCGCACTTTGGAGACATTTTGGTCCCCAAATGTGATCTATGCAAACCCCCCCCTCCCCCCACACACACACACACACAGACACACACATTGCCCGGCCAAAAAAAAAAGTCGTTATTTGAATTTTTCATTGGACGGCCTTTACCTTTGATTGTGGTGCACATTTGTCATGGCATTGTCTCCACAGGCTTATGCAGCATCTCACCCTATATTTTCATCCAGATTTGCATTCATTCCTCACCGAGATCCTATATTGACAAGTGAGTTGAACCACCCCATAAAGCCCCCATTAACACATACCAAAGACCTTCAATGAGGTTAAGGTCACAACTCCGTGGTGACCAAGTCATGCGTGAAAATGATTCCTCACGCTCCCTGAACCACTCTTTGACAATTTGAACCAAATGAATCTTGGCAGTGCCCTGCGATGGGCTGGCCCCCCATCCTGGGTTGTTCCCTGCCTCGTGCCCATTGCTTCCAGCATAGGCTCCGGACCCCCGGCGACCCAGTAGGAAAAGTGGTTTGGAAATTGGATGGCTGAATCTTGGCATTCTTGTCCAGGAAAATGTCCATGCCAACAGGGAAGAAAAAAATCCACTGATGATGGATGGAGGTGTAACCTGGTCATTCAGTAGATTCAGGCACTCAGCTGACTTCGCTTTATTGCTACGTAATGTTGCTGAAGTTAAATAATGATCCAGTCATTGGCTCTTAAGTATTTGCTGATATAAATACAAATGGCGACCTTTTTTTTTTGGCCGGGCAGTGTGTGTGTGTGTGTGTGTGTGTGTGAGCGGTTATACCTATCCTTATGGGGACACAATGTCCCCAAAACGTGATAAATATCCTTTTTTTTCCCTTATGGGGACCAGTTTCCTGGTCCCCATAAGGGGAAACTCTATTTAATAAAAATCAGTGACTGCTATGAAAAAACTAAAAATGCAAAAACTCTTGTATTTTGTTTGGTTACTTATGGTTATGGTTAGGGCAGGGTGGGGCTTAAGGTTGTCATAGTTAGCGTTAGCATTTTTCCCATAGAAGTGAATGAGCGGGCCCCATAAGGATAGGTATACCCTACGTGTGCGTGTGTGTGTGTGTGTGTGTGTGTGTGTGTGTTTGTGTATATATATATATATATATATATATATATAGACTGACGTCTATGTGCTGACGTCTATGTACACTGAAAGGCTTTTACCACTGTCTTGGTGGTTACTGTAATGTAAATGTGTTTTCTACATTCACTGGCAAGATGTTGCAGTTGGCCTACAATATGATGTTATATAACTAATCAGGTTCCCCATCTAAAGAAAGGGGAAAAAAGACAAATATTATTCATATTTTTAAAAATAAGCAAAGAAGTAACTGATACTACCCCCATGGAAAACAGTTTTCCTTTGATTGATTGTTTGCACACTTATCGTCTTCTTTATCATTTAATTTCCACTCTCTCTTTGCTCCAGTCAAACCTGTTTTTCTTGCAAACCATTAAGTTGTAAAGCGTGAGTAATTTGCAGTTGATGTCCCAACATTCTGCAGCAGATTGGTGCCCCTGTCCTGGGCTGTTCCCCACCTTGCGCCAGCATAGGCTCTTTACCCTCACTACCCTGCATAGGAGAGACCGGTATCAAAAATGGATTGATGGGTTTCAACTGTAGGGTCAATCCTGGTTAGCCATCATAGAGAGGAAATTCAGAGAAAATAGAACCCATAACGCTTTCTGTCCTGGAGTGTAACCCCGTTCCTGCTCCCCCCACCCCCCCCCCCGCCCAACTGTGTAAATCCCTGTGTCCTGCCTGCCTTTCTCCCTCTACACTTTGGTCCTGTAAAGAGATATCACATAGATATCAAACAGACCCTAAGAGATATCAATCAGACCCAACACTATTGCGATGTCAAGACCCACCCAGTGTGAACAGCACCTTCAGGACACTTGGATTCTGTTGCTTACACGTTGAATATTAAAGGGAATATGTCTTGCATTGGATTTCTGTATCATCGGGGCTTCATGGTCTACATGAAATTTTCATGGGGTTCAGTAACAAAAGCAACAACAACAACAGGTGCAAGGCCAGCTTCTGTGATATAAATCCAACTATCCCATGGAAAGCAGGTTTCAATCAAGCTAGGAGCACCAGTGTATCTAGGATCAAAATGCAGTCTTTTTGTTTACCAATCAGCTCTAATTGAGTTTAGGCTATGATGGAGGACTGATCATTAATGAATTCTTTAGTGCATGCTACCCTCCCACACTAAAAATGCACACTCTGGAGAGAGGGGAGCAGAGATGAGGAGGATGGAGGGGGGGGACCATGGCAACAGGGGACTCCTGAAGTTTCTGAATCATGATAGCGTAAAAACAGTCTTTTTATGTACACTAATTAACAAATAGTTTTCAAAAAATGCAGAGCTGAGCCGGGGTTTAGTGGACCTTTTAGTGTCCAAGGCAACCACTGTTATGGCCCACAAACATGAACAGTATACGGAAGGAGTAACGAATGAAGTGACTAATAGCAGTGAAAATCCACAACAGATCCACAATCTCAAGCCGTTTTCGAACGTTAAATGTCTTCTTTTTATCCTGTGTTACCCCTGGTGATGTATCAGACGTGGTTTTACACTGTAACCTGCATGTATCACGAGACTTTGGAAGATGAGGGTGCATACTGCAACACACATTCGCGAGCTTACACCCTACGTCCCCCAGGAGGGATCAGGCCATTTTGTTTGGCCGTGGAAGGGCTCCTGGTCCCAGCCAGGACATGACAGGGCTAGAGCTCAGAAAGCACCAGAAGGAACTCGTGTTACCTAAGCCAGTCAGAAGCTTTGCAAAGTGCCTTTTTAATGAACGTCTTGGCTCCATGTGACGCTTGACTAGGCGGCTTTAAGGGAAGCAGTGTGTTGACTAAATCCACATATCATTAGTCATCGCAACCAAAAATGGGGCTCAGTGACACTGAAAACCAGGCTCTTATCGGTGGCACCGGTGTCGGTCTGCTTCTAGTGTCGCTGTCCTTGGTGCTGACAGCAGATCTGCTGGCCTTGGTGCTGATACCAGTGCTGTTCTGTTGGTCCCGGTCCAGATGCTTTTAATATCGATCTGATGGGCAGGTTATCATTCGGCTGTAAACCATCATCCCTGGTTTACCAATGCCTAAGTTTTGACTGATGGTAGTTGCCAAGCTACCAATTAGGGTGTTTGATTTCTTTTCCCAAGACAATGTAGCCAATAGCAAAACCAGATCTGTCCGCTTGAAAAAGATGAGCACAGATGAGAATTTCTGATTTTGCACCGATAGCTCTTTTGTAATTGCGTAATGATTCCTGTTCGTCACGGTGTTCATTTTGCATTTTTTCCCCCATTGCTTCTCAGAATATGCCCATTAATGGGGAATGCTGTTATAGCTTTGTGCCTCTCTCGCTTGCCTTTAGTACTTCCTGTAGCTTTTCACATGAAATAATAAGTTGCAGAATGAGGCATGATTATGTTTTAGAATCCAAAATAAGTGGCTGAAAAATAACGACGGATTAAAAGAGTCTGGGGTCACTGCCGTTCAGAGTTTCCCTTTATTTCATCTTACCGTGGCTGTGTGTGTGTGTGTGTGTGTGTGTGTGTGTGTGTGTGTGCGTGCGTGTCTGTGTGTACCACACACGCCACACTGCTGGCCATCACTTTTTGCTTAGACTGCATGTAAGATGGCCCTTGGATCGCTCGCCCGCCATGACAGGGCCTCCCTGAAATACCGCGGGCAAGAAAATGGCTGGATGAGTGTCTTTGCTGCTGTCAGAGTGAAGGACAGCGATATTAGGAGTGAGCACCAGAGTGGCCGCTAATGGCATGACTAATGAAAGATCCCATTACTTGCATCAGGGCCAGGCTGGGGGGGCAGCTAAGAGCCCTGTAAACTGCTCTCGGCCCTTACCCCGGGCGCCCATTAAGGCCTCGGAGAGCTGCGATCCTTTCTCATTTCGGAAATATGAAACGTCCGGCTGCTCTTTCCGACACTAACGTGACATCCGCCTGCCCCCAGTTTATTCATGTTAAACTTTACCAAAAAGCCCCTTCTGTCTTTCTTCCCCCCTGCTTATATATGATTTACTCCCAATTAAGCCAGCAAGTCCGAATGGATCTGTATCTATTTATAGAAGGACGGGTTCTCTGTGTCGGATACTGGCATAGATATATTTATCTGTTTCTGTGTATTCCTTTTGGTTTTCTTTTCTTTTTTTGTTTTGCGAATTAAAGTGTCCTTCTAACAATGAATAGGTGTTGGAGTCATTCTAAATGTTACCATTACGATGTTTTGGAAGAACAAAGGAGGGATTCTCCCGAGAGCCTTTGAGGATCTCAGGCGTGAGGGTTCTGGCTCTGTCCTGAATCTGCCTCTGGCGCGCAGCCAGCTGTGAGTCTCCGTGGGGAGGGGGATAGATCGTGGGGCTGTGGGTGTGAGGGGCTTGCAGGATATCTCGCCATTTCTCAGAATCATCTCTGCAGCTCTCTGATTTTTTTTCCTCCAGTGTCCCAGGCTTCCTCTTTGTATATTATTTTTCACGTGGGAGAAGCTGTTTTCTGACCAGCTCAATAACACACGCAAAAGAAAGAAGAATGTTCACGCTTTATTTAGTTGTTAAACATTCAACGGATAATATTTATCTTTTAGAGTAAACAAATTATAAGAGAATATGGAGGGCAGTGAGCTAAACTTGCCTCTTGCTTGTCTGTTTATGTTCAGTCACACTGCATAAAGCCGTGTGATGCGTAAGGATCATTACACAGCATAGCCCTGTCCTGCCATGTAGCCCTAAGCAAGCAAAAAGAGGGAAGTGACAGTTAATATTCTAGTGTCGGGACAGGCGGCGGTCTGCTTTGGAATCTCTCTGCTGAGCCAGTCTTGTCTCCATGGTGATTTACCCATATAAAGTTAGGGGTGGTGCGGGGGGGGAGTCACCCGAAAATGGGGAACCGCACCGTTGCCTCAGCGTTTCCATGGCGTCCACCCTTCCAGAGATGAAGCTTGTCACAGTGACAGCCAGTACGCTGCATTTCCTCAGCTTACCGGCTGCTAAATGAAGCATCACGCCATCATCCTCTCCGATTGCAGCCGGCACGCTTCACCGGGACAGCAGGTCACGACATTTGTCAAGAAGCGGTTTCGGGTCAGGTCTCAGGTCACATCCTGCTGTATGGTTGCCCGTTACGTGTCTCTAAAAACAGAAAGCTGCTGATCCAGGCCTCAGTGTCCGACATGGGAGGGCAGCACACATCCTGAACCGTACCAGCCTCGCTCAGCTGCCTGGGAACAAGTTAACAGCATTACTTGCAAGCTACCACCAGGCCAGAGAAAGCTTACAGGAAGTAGAGCTAACAGCTAACTTTAAAATTCTTAGGCACACCAGAAGCACGAGGCAGGGCAACCTAGCTAGTGAGAGGCAACCAGCGCTGGAAGGAATGATCCGAGTGACAGAACAAGGCTACAGTTCACCTTTCCACAGAAGGCTGAGCTTGGCGCTCGAGGCAACCCTTCCATAAAGCTTCTCTGTTGCTTTTTTGGGTGCTTCAGCTTTCCGCTGCCAGGATTTTTGGCCTGCTCTGAGGGCAGTGAGTCAGTCGCATGGCCGGAGATCAGCGACCAGCTGAATTTGCAAGGAATGATGGGAGGATCATTTGGATCTGTCTGCCCTCACCATTATCAGTAGCTGAGTTCGGTAATGAGCTACCCTCCAGTGGCCGCTTCTACACGAACAGAGTCTTAATGGGCAAATTTAATCCGGTTTGATACAGTCACACTTCTTCTCACAATAATCACAATAAGGTCATTTACTACTGAGTGTCAGTGAGGCACAGCTGCATCCCCTGGGGCTAAATTCAACTCCCCTTTGGAGTTAAACCCAAAGTTATAGATGAATAGTCAGTGCTGGAATAAAAGTGTAGCGGGACAAAGGCGTAAGTTGTTTGTTCTGGCTATTGCTTGTGTGTGTTTACAGGAATTCACATATCCATTGTGGGAGGTCGCGAGGCAGATTCCTGAAATGGGCCGAAAATAGCGTTGACAGCAGAGTTTAAACAAAACTGAACAACACTATTAGCTCTAAATGAACTGCCCAAAGAGGAGGTAAAAACCTCACTGAAACAGAGATCCCAGGTCAGATAAAATGCATCAGATCGAGGCGCTTAAACGGTGACTTGCCTCTAAGTTTCAGCACTCTGCAAACGCCGTAACAAGGCAATCTGTCCAAGTTGGTCAGCTGGGATTAATAATGGTGCACATTTTGTAGTCAGTGAATTTCTGGAAAAACCTACAGGCTCTCTGCCTATTTTCAACAACAGAACAAGCACCGAGATTGTGAACCAGCAAATAAACTGGGGGGGGGGGGGGGGGGGGCAGTTTTATTATTAAAATGTTACAACCATACTTGCCTTTCCCCAAAAGACGAAAGACCCACAGCATTCAATCAAGGGACTGGCAGCCTGGCCAATCACCAGCAGTTCATTTCACATACCCATGTGATGAACTTTCCAGAATTCACCACAAGCAGCACAATAAACATTAGTTTTACCTTTAAGGGAAATTGTGCGCTGCAATTACTGTGTCAGTTTGGACAGATCAGAATTAGCCCAGTGGAACATTGGGGGTTATGAAGTGAGAGCAGGAAAATGATGACGAATCTGCACACCAGATATGGTACAAGGGAAACTTCACATTACTATTCAGAAGCAGGAGAAATTCAGATAACTTTGGCAAAGCAGACGTGGGTTTGAGTAAAACAGCCCACGGGTTTTGTTCTGGGCTTAGGTCACCTCAGTCTTTGGATTCTTCTTCCCCTGACCCCCTATCATGAAGATGTGATGGAAAAGTTGGAGAGCAAAGCGATTCATTTCTCCCAGTCTGTCATGCCCTGCTCGTCGGCTCCTCATGTGTGCCACGCCCCCCTGCTTGCCAACGTGTGTTTCCCTGATTGTTTCCACCTAAGTCCGATTACTGTGATCAGTCCTGTGTATTTAAGTCTGAGTCTTGCCTGTGATCGTTGTCCGTCATTACGTGATCTGTGCACATGGTGTTGGTGGTCCCTCGCCTCCCGTGTCTCCTTGTCCCGAATAAACCCCGATTACCCCGATCCTGCTCGTCTGCCTGGTTTTCTGAACCACCGCCCGCACGATCGCCTGTCCACCCGAGCCTTCCCGTGACAGAATGACGGACCACGAACAAGCAGCTTCCGTAACTGTGGAGGACTACCGCAGTTACGTCGATCAGCTGCTATTTTGGATCGCCCAGCCCGGCATCCGGGAAGATCCCCCGGCCTGGGATCTCATCAGCCGGAGCTGGGACATCCTGGATCGGCTGTCCCTGGAAAGGGACGCGCACCTCGCGGAAGAGGTGCGCGGTAACTTCCAGCGGGTGGCCGAGCTCCGTAAAGAGCGGTGGGTTGCGCCACGCGAACCGGGGACCATCCTCCCGCCGTCCGCTTTCTCGGACAGTGCGCAGCCTACCCCCCTGACGGTGACGCGGAGAAGGAGGAAGAAGCAGACGGTCGCCCGGACGATCGTCCTAGGGGCGTGCGCTCTCGTCCCCGCCTCCTTCCCAGCTGGTGAGCCTGAGGAGCTCCCTCTGCTCTTGCCGCCCACGCAGCCGCCGCCCTCGGACTTTGCTCCCACGCGGCCGCCTACGCCGCTCGCGCAGCCGCCTGCGCCGCTCGCGCAGCCGCTCCCGTCTTCGCCTGCTGCAGCCGCTCCTGAGGCACCCCCGTTGCAGTCCCTTGCAGTTCCCGGGCGAGCGCCCCCACGACGACGGTCTGCAGTTCCCGGGCGAGCTTCCCCACAGCACTTGCCTGCAGCCCCTGCTCAGGCCGAGCAGGCCACCCCTGTGCCTGCAGCCCCTGCTCAGGCCGAGCAGGCCACCCCTGTGCCTGCAGCCCCTGCTCAGGCCGAGCAGGCAACCGCTCTGCCTGCTACAGCCCCCCAGCCCAAGTCGCCTCCTTCGCCGCTGCCTCCCCCATGCGCTGCGTCCCGGCTGGAGGTCCCGAGTGAGCCCCTGGCCATCGCCAATCGGTTCTTTGCCCTCCAGGGGCTGTACTGGAGGATGATGGAGGAACCTGCCACACGGGGCTTCCCGGAGGGGGAACAACTTGCCGTGCACCTGGGGCAGGCTTTCGCCGCGTTCTCCCCTACCTCGCCTCTGAGTGACCTTGAGAGGTTGGCCGAGGATCTCCGGAAGCTGATCTCTCTCCGGAGAGCAGTTCCTGCAGAGGCGCCCCCTCTGCAGCCGCCTGCTGCAGCTCCCGGGCAGGTGCCCCCACTGCAGCCACCTGCTGCAGCTCCCGGGCAGGCGCCCCCACTGCAGCCAGCTCCTGTTCCTGACCGTGCTCCTGTTCCTGCAGAGGCGCCCCCTCTGCAACCGCCTGCTGCAGCTCCCGGGCAGGCGCCCCCACTGCAGCCACCTGCTGCAGCTCCCGGGCAGGCGCCCCCACTGCAGCCAGCTCCTGTTCCTGACCGTGCTCCTGTTCCTGCAGAGGCGCCCCCTCTGCAGCCGCCTGCTGCAGCTCCCGGGCAGGCGCCCCCTCTGCAGCCGCCTGCTGCAGCTCCCGGGCAGGCGCCCCCACTGCAGCCACCTGCTGCAGCTCCCGGGCAGGCGCCCCCACTGCAGCCAGCTCCTGTTCCTGACTGCGCTCCAGTTCCTGCAGAGGCACCCCCTCTGCAGCCGCCTGCTGCAGCTCCCGGGCAGGCGCCCCCACTGCAGCCCCCCACTGCAGCCACCTGCAGCTCCAGGGCAGGTGCCCCCACTGCAGCCACCTGCAGCTCCAGGGCAGGCGCCCCCTCTGCAGCCGCCTGCTGCAGCTCCCGGGCTGGCGCCCCCACTGCAGCCAGCTCCTGTTCCTGACTGCGCTCCAGTTCCTGCAGAGGCACCCCCTCTGCAGCCGCCTGCTGCAGCTCCCGGGCAGGCGCCCCCCACTGCAGCCACCTGCTGCAGCTCCAGGGCAGGTGCCCCCACTGCAGCCACCTGCAGCTCCAGGGCAGGCGCCCCCTCTGCAGCCGCCTGCTGCAGCTCCCGGGCCGGCGCCCCCACTGCAGCCAGCTCCTGTTCCTGCCCGTGTTCCTGTTCCTGACCGGGCTCCTGTTCCTGCAGAGGCACCCCCTCTGCAGCCGCCTGCTGCAGCTCCCGGGCAGGCGCCCCCACTGCAGCCACCTGCTGCAGCTCCAGGGCAGGTGCCCCCACTGCAGCCACCTGCAGCTCCAGGGCAGGCGCCCCCTCTGCAGCCGCCTGCTGCAGCTCCCGGGCCGGCGCCCCCACTGCAGCCACCTCCAGTTCCTGACCGTGCTCCTGTTCCTGCAGAGGCGCCCCCTCTGCAGCCGCCTGCTGCAGCTCCCGGGCAGGCGCCCCCACTGCAGCCACCTGCTGCAGCTCCCGGGCAGGCGCCCCCACTGCAGCCACCTGCTGCAGCTCCCGGGCAGGCGCCCCCACTGCAGCCAGCTCCTGTTCCTGCAGAGGCGCCCCCTCTGCAGCCGCCTGCTGCAGCTCCCGGGCAGGCGCCCCCACTGCAGCCGCCTGCTGCAGCTCCCGGGCAGGCGCCCCCACTGCAGCCAGCTCCTGTTCCTGACCGTGCTCCTGTTCCTGCAGAGGCGCCCCCCTCTGCAGCCGCCTGCTGCAGCTCCCGGGCAGGCGCCCCCACTGCAGCCAGCTCCTGTTCCTGACCGTGCTCCTGTTCCTGCAGAGGCGCCCCCTCTGCAGCCGCCTGCTGCAGCTCCCGGGCAGGCGCCCCCTCTGCAGCCGCCTGCTGCAGCTCCCGGGCAGGCGCCCCCCTCTGCAGCCGCCTGCTGCAGCTCCCGGGCAGGCGCCCCCTGACCGCGCTGCAGCAGCTCCCGAGGCGCCCCCTGACCGCGCTGCAGCAGCTCCCGAGGCGCCCCCTGACCGCGCTGCAGCAGCTCCCGAGGCGCCCCCTGACCGCGCTGCAGCAGCTCCCGAGGCGCCCCCTGACCGCGCTGCAGCAGCTCCCGAGGCGCCCCCTGACCGCACTGCAGCAGCTCCCGAGGCGCCCCCTGACCGCGCTGCAGCAGCTCCCGAGGCGCCCCCTCCGCCTGCTGACCCGGTTCCTGTCCCTGGCCCCGCTCCTGTCCCTGGCCCCGCTCCTGTCCCTGGCCCCGCTCCTGTCCCTGGCCCCGCTCCTGTCCCTGGCCCCGCTCCTGTGACTCCTTCACCCTCACCCCGGCGACATCGACCCCGACCGGGGGTCGGTATGTCTGTGTCCCGCAGAGGGAGGGGACACAGACGGCGGACTGGGGTCCCTCCCGCCCTGCCCCCTGGCTCGCCCTCCCTCGCCTGCGCTCTGGCTCGGTGGGCGCCTGCAGGTCCTGGCCCTCCGGGTCAGCTGTCGCCTGCGGGTCCCCCTCCGATGCCTCGTCGCCCTGCCTCGCTCCCCCCTCCGGTGCCTGGTCGGTCGCCTGCGGGCTCCCCGACGGCGGCTCCTCGGTTGCCTGCGGGGCCCCTACCTCCGGCCCTCCGCCGGACGTCGCCGCCTGCTGCGGCTCCCCCCTCCTCCGGGCCTTCGCCGTGGGCCCCTCCTGCTCCCTCGTCCCCTTCCCCGGTGCTCCCTCCTGCTTCCTTCCTGGCCCCTCCGCGGGTCCCTCGCCCTGTCTCCTCGGCCCCTCCGAGGTCCCCTCCGGCTCCGGCCTCCCGGCCGCCTGCGGCCCCTCCGGCTGCCTCCCGTCGCCCGCTGGGGCTCCCACGGGCTCCCCTTGGTTCCCCCTCCTTCTCTCCCTTTCCTGCCCCTATCCCGCCTGCCTTTGTCCCGCCGTCCTCTGTTCCTGGTCCCTTTGTTCTGCCCCGCTCGGTTCCTGGTTTCCCGTCGTTCCCTCACGTCACTCCCGCTCCTTTTGTTCCGCCTGTTCCCTCTGTTCCGCCCTTTCTAGTCTGTCTCTCTGCGTTCCCTGCCCTTTGTCAAGTCCTGTCTTACGTCTTGTCCCTTGCCGTGTTCTGCGTCTCTGTTTTGTTTCCTGTGCTTCGTTGATTGTTCCGTTTGGTTCCAGGTCCGGGTTCCCGTGTTCCGTCTGTCGCCTCCTCCCTGGCGCGCCCGGTGAAGCGCGCCTTTGGGGGGGGGTTCTGTCATGCCCTGCTCGTCGGCTCCTCATGTGTGCCACGCCCCCCTGCTTGCCAACGTGTGTTTCCCTGATTGTTTCCACCTAAGTCCGATTACTGTGATCAGTCCTGTGTATTTAAGTCTGAGTCTTGCCTGTGATCGTTGTCCGTCATTACGTGATCTGTGCACATGGTGTTGGTGGTCCCTCGCCTCCCGTGTCTCCTTGTCCCGAATAAACCCCGATTACCCCGATCCTGCTCGTCTGCCTGGTTTTCTGAACCACCGCCCGCACGATCGCCTGTCCACCCGAGCCTTCCCGTGACACAGTCATTGCTGCTATTCTGACTGACTCCTACACTCCCTCGTTATTTAATTTTCCCTCCCCAGAAGAACACCTGCTTGGTGATCTCCTGACATCTCTGCCGCTGTAAAAAGGACAAGCCTGATAATTTGAGCTGGCTTCAGGAACAGATTCCTTCGCTTTATTCACATGTCAAAGAGGCTTGTTCCAGCAGAGAGCACATGACTCGGTCTTATCTTGGGTAACTGAATACCGGTATTTAGTCCAGCGTATGTGCAATTTTCCTTTATTTGTACATTATTGTTGGCCTTAACTGAGGGTTTCTCTAATAAACCGTGGTGACTAATGATGCCCCTATGGTGTGAGGCAGGGCAAATCGAGGGACTTTGACTTAACGCTGAAGACCAGTTTCCTGCTGCTGGCATTCCAGTTCATAGTCGTGCTCCTTCTCCATTCCCAGTTGTGACCGATGCTGGGAATATGGGAGATAAACCAAATTCACTCCAAGAAAGACCTTCGTCATTGTCCCAGATAGGAAATATCGGTCCATGTTTATAACTCTCCTGACTGACTCAATAATGAATTTATTCAAGACTTCTGTGTGTTCCATTGATATTTCAGAGCGGTATTTCTAAATTTAGTTTTATTTTATAAAGGGATGCTCTGGGTCTGACTGTAGGTTTGACTGAGTCGGTGGTAGACCGTAAGCTCACGGAAAATGCAACAAGGTCTGTTCAAAAACTAAAAAGAAAAAAAACAAACAAACAAAATAATCTACAATGTTCATATAAAGGAGGAAACTGAAAATGGAGAGATTAATTATTAAGGCATATATACCCAACAGCATCAGCCAGAAGTGGAGACAAAAGCAGGTCAGAATGGAGGCTTCCTAGGAGCAGAGTGAAGCAGCGTGGCAGCATGTAGCTTCGGGCACCAATGCTACGCTATGTTAGCTGATGTATCTTGTGAGTCTTCAGAAGAAGCCCAAAGCTGTGCTGCTTAACATCCCTCCTTTGAGCCTCCTGCTGTCTTGCAGCATTTTGGTTGCGCTGCTGTTTATCCTCTCTGCACTACTTTTCACTTCTCTTCGTGCTAATACGGATTCCTTTGTTAGCCGTTTGCAGCTTCCTTAAGCAGACTTGTTGTTCCTATGGACATCTGTGGGACAGCATGTTCTCACGTGCCTTTATCTGATCTGTGGTCACCTCCTAAGGGCCCCTGGCTGGTACAATGAAAGGCGTGTTTGTGTTTGAAGAGCAGAGGCTGTTTCAGAGTATGTTAAACTGTTCACCACATGCTGCGCCTGGCACGCTTAGACCACAAGCCCTTCTGTCACACGGTCGCTTGGTGGTATGTGTGTGCAGAAATGATCCCTAGCAGACCCACTCCTCTTCATTTTGGTGCTTCTCTCCTACATCATTAAGGGGTTGCAAAGTCGGTCAAATTTCACCGAAGAACAGCAGCTGTCCCGATCACTAATACCCCTTTGAAAACTGAGCCCTTGCCAATTCATTTAACTGCTTTCAAGCTCACGACATAAATCAGTATTTACTTCGCATGCTGTAGAATCTATCGTTTTTTTTTCGTTTTTTTTTTTCCCAGCAGCCTCGGCACGCAAATCGGCGCAGGATGCAGCCATCAAATGGAAACAATTTCAGATGTTTTAATCATCACACGCTCAGGCCTGTGCTGCAGACGGTTATCAGGCTCCCTAAGCAACATGAGCTGTTCACCAAGGAAAGCAGACATTGATTTTGGTATGACAGACAAAAAAAAATACAAATTAAAATGAATATTCTATGCAGTTGTCTGTAATGTTTTACTTCATGCTATAAATATCCAAAAGCAGTAAGTGCAATTACCATGTCAGCTGCATGTTTACTTCCATTAAACAGGGGGGCTGGGGGGGAGGTCAGGTGGGCAGGAGTATTGTACTGGTCCTGTCCTTCTGTTCCTCAATCCTAAAATTCCTTGTTTTTCTTTCCCCTCTTGCTTCCAATAAACCTGGTCAGACCCCAGTGCCCGTGAAGCTCTTTGGTTCTTAGTCCTCTTTCCGTACTCTTGCTCGAACAGCTCGTCTTCAGGGAAGAGTGGTTTCAGATTCAAATTTACATTACGGACACTTAAACAGCTGGAGACTTACTGAAGTATTTTGGTTTAATTGGCTTCACAAAGGCATTTCTACTGGTTGAATTAAATTCTGCAGTGTTGCAGCTTCCTAAGCAACCTAGATCCCCTATGTCCTTCTGAGATCTTTATTCTGCGCTAAGACCATGACCTCTGCTAAGACCGCTTGGCTCTGACTATGTGCAATCAAGACTTAGTTTACCGTCTGTGGCCACTTTGATGTTGCCTGAGCTTCGAGTCACATTTATCCCCCCTGTGTCTGTCCTGCCCTGTTTGGCTTCATCTCCGCAAAAATCGCCAAGTTCACTCAGGTTCCCGGGTAATTCCTATCCTTGGATAAAACACAAAAACAAGACTTAGCAGCTTCTGGTTATATTGCTCTCAAATCGGTCTGTTTCTTTCTCTTAAATTTAATGAGTGATCCAATCTAACGTAAACAGAGAACAGGCTTTGACCTGCAAGGTCCAGGTCCTCTTCTGGACATGTGTGGCTGCTTAGCTTCCCAATCTGCTCGCCTCGTTGCTCCTGCTGAACGAACCTGACCGCAAGGCAGAGGCATGGTCTGACTTCACTGGGCAAAGCTTCTCTACAGTGAACTATTTTGTGAATTTGACTTAATGACAGTTTTGCACGCACTGTCAAGACCCAGAGCTGAGAAAAGGTGCATCTATTAACGATATCGAAACCACTAAGTAAACTTTAGCAAGGGGGTAAGGATGGAGTAAATATCTACAGTTTTTGGTCAGATGGTGCCCAGCTGGTACTTTGAGTTTAAAACAGCAGGTTTTATATCCTATCTGATGAGTTACTGTCTGCCTGAGATGAGTTGTGCTGCATCAGAGAGCAGGTTGGATGGAAAAACTGCTAGATTCCTGCACTCCAGGATCTGGGTTGCCTACCCCTGGTTTAAACAAAGCACATCAAACATGGGTGAGATGCAGAAAAGGCACCATTTAGTCAATGCTGATGGAAGCATTGTCATCAGGTGGGTCTAGGGAGGGGTATGGGTTGAAATGAAGGTAATCATGGGCAAAAGACTTCAACCATGCTGAAGGCTTACAGCAGAAGGTCTCACTTCATTTTTTGGAAAGCCTCTGAAGGTCAAATCTGAGTCGAGAGTGTCGAGAGTGAACATCTACTGTATGAAGGCTGTGATGCCCATGTTAAACTACTACAGAGGATCATAAATGTTGCACGTGCACTTGCATCTGTGCACGGGGCTCGTGGTACATTGTCGTGTTGGTGTCGTGTTGTATCTCCTTTGGTGGAAAATGACACGTCGCAGCATCCCTCCGTGCTGGCGAGCACATGGAAGAGCGAGCTGTAGGCTCCGATGAAGCGCTCGGAAAAAGCTGCATCTGCCCACACGGTCTTTCATCATCTCCGATTGTTTCCAGCTTTTATCTGAAGGATTATGAATGTCAACAACAATGTGACAGTACCTCCTGAGGATGCTTACCCTCAGACACTGCCCTTTAAAGCCTCGCCTCATCCCTTTAACACAGATTTTAATTTAAATAAGCCCACAGCAGCTCTGGAGTTAGGAGAAGGAAGAGCTCAGCTCCACAATGAAAGGCGTCCGATCTTAGGGTGTGCCACAGCCTGGGGGTGGGGGGGGGGAGTGGTTACAGCAGGGTTAAAGATGCACTCGGCATTAAACCTGCTCTGAGGTCATCTGCATTTCAAATCTATCGAAGTGACTGATTTTATTAACCGTAATTTGTTTTAATCAAGCTGACATGATTCATAGCCCTCCCCATTTTCTAAACATAATAAACCACCGTAAACACATCTCCGCAGCTCAAAATAACGCCGGGAAACAGATGCTTTTACTGGGGATAGAATCGTGTTTCCTAATGGAGCCACGAGCTGAGCTAGAGCCGAGAGAGGTTCGGTCGGGATCCCATTTGCGTGTGAGCAGTAGGAGACCCCGACGACGAAGGCATGCAACATACTGGAAGTGCCTCGTGTAGAGGAGGTGTTGTGCTGACAGGAGAACCAAAGGTCTTTGGTGGGCGTTTCTGAGAAACCCCTGTAAAGCCAGTACCGGGATAAAAGGGGACAAACCGTCAGAAAGATTTTTTTTTTTAATAGTGATGCTATATCGCCGGCAAACGTTCTTTGCAATGAAGGTGAAAATCATTACAGCCATTGTACATTTGGCAGTTCTGTTCCTGTCCTGGTTCTGAGAAGAACTGTCCATTATAAGACTGTCCAGAGTGGATCGCAAGGCTGCGCTTTAATGATAGGCCGTGTCAGAAAGCATAACTCTTCCCATAGCAAAGACATGACACTAATGTCGATTAGCATAAAAGCTCATCTGGGCTGCTTTGCTAACTGGTAATTAATCTAATGATTAGCCTATAGGATGCCTATAATTACAGAAGAAAAAGAGGCAGCCCAAGTGCATTGACCAAGTTGATGGTAATTAGTATTAATACTATAACAATTACCCTAATGTGCTCTGGATAAATTTTTAGCACATGGCTCTTTAAAATGGGCAAATAATAAATTATGGGGAAGCCTAGAGTCTGTCCCAGACAGCCAAGGGGGCGTCCTGGACAAAATAACACTGTTTTATGTCACTTATAAAAAGCAGTTGTATGGAGCTGGTTATCAGAAATTGCAATTAATATTTATGCATAAATTATAAATGAACATTATAAATGAATTAAACATACACATTATAATATAGAAGTGTCTCTAAGTAATTTACATGTGGAGCATATAAAAAGAGATTTTAAAAGTACAAACACACTTAATGTGAGTCATATTAAGTTAAATGGCAGCAGTGTGTGTCAGCTGTGAAGGTCTAACAATCAGTAATTTGATATTTGAGTTTCTAAAGCAACATGAGGCTTCCAAGGAGACCAGCCTGAGCCGTAGGTGCATCACAGTCCCAAGAGCTGCAAACTGACTTGACGTGTGAAGGGGTGCAGGGGTACAAAATGATGCCAGTATGTGCCAAACCTGCTCAGACTGGATAAACAGAGGGAAGTCTTGGCCACAATTCAAAGCTCACTAACTGGGAGAGCTGGACACTTAATGGGACAGGGTTCTCAACAAATAACCAGAGAGCTGAATCAGCACCTTTGGGACCCAGTCTCACCCAACAGTGTACATTGTGAGCTACACAAAGCTGGGATTTCTGACAGTGCTGACGAATGTATCTAAGACCCATGAACAAACATGCATAACCTGCAATGCGGAGCAAAAACCTTTGCCAAGATTGTGTGACCTGATGAGTCATCTGTTACACCGTCTCCTTAAATGCCCATCTCATGGGCATCGTTAGTCCAGAAAATTGCTCTACATTGTAGCAGCCAAGGAAGATGAAACCATTTTTATAAAAATAGGTAAAATGTATGGTAGCTAGTGGCTTATTAAATAGCTGGATGAAGCCACATGACCTTGCGTGGCCTCGTCAGTCATTAGATATAAACATCACTAAATGTTTATGGGATGTTCTGAAGTATAAAGTCGATGGTGACTTCCTCCCTTCCTCAAAAGTTTTTCTCCTGGTCCAGACCCACATGGAAGTGTTCTGAGCAAGGTGTAGGTTTGGTTTCAGGACTGGTGAGGACGAAGTCAACCTTGAACCCCCCGCCCTCCTGAACACACAATGGTCCCACAGCTTTGATAATCACACATCCCAACCATCCATTCCTAAATCTACACCCTTGGATCTGAAAAGGCCTGGATCCATTCTGATGGGTCCCTGTACTTTATTGGATATTAATATACTGTTAAGTGTTTCCGCTACATTGTCCACATAATTACCATATCTTTAAGTATAAAAAGACATTCTGTAACTCATTTGATAACATTTTACTTGGCGTAAGACTAATAAAAAGATTTCTAGCATTTTAATGGGCAGTTTTAAGAAACAAATTGTATGTCTTTATAATTCCAGTGGAATTTCATTGGAATTATAGTTATCGTGAAATGTTTTATATCTTAAAATGTAGATACATTTCACAATATCAATAGTTTAATTTGAAAAAGAAAGTCCAATTTCCAGATATATTTCAACAGTTTAAATGTAAGGGAATTACTTTGATCTTTTTCAATGTAGCAGATATGTTGGTACATTCAGAAAGCATATCTCTATGTTACTCTGCTTCTAAATGACAATTTGGCTTTCCGGTGCACCCCCCACACCTTTAAGATAACCCTCAAAAAAGGATTGCAAGCATGTGCTTCCCTCCAATCACTTCAGCAGATAGGTAATCCCGCTTTTCACACAGTCATCCTTCTTGAAGTCATCCCAGCCATGTTTTTAGATAGACTCCCCAAAGAATCAATTTGTTTAAGGTTGAACAGTTTTGTGTCAATGAAAGTCAAATGATAAGGAAAAAAGTGCCAGATGGAGATTCCCAAGGTTCAGGCAACTAAAAAGGGAAAAAATATGCTAGCTTATGAAAAAAAACATGGATGTCATACAGCTCTATTTGCAATCAGAAATTCAGTGCCAGAATTATATTAAATCACGTGCGTGCAGTCAAGTCGCAGCTTTAGACGAGATTTAAGAGCGTGGATCCTGACCACGACTCTCTAGTTATCTCAGCACACCTCTGCCAGGTCCACTCTGTATCACCGCATCCATTATTTTGCGGCACCTTTCTCTGGAGTGATGTCAGGGTTGCCGTGGTAACCGCTCCTCCTACAAGGTTTAGCCATGGACGTAAAAAGAGTGCCTTCAAATGGGGGGGCAGTTTTTGTGCTGCCCGTTCCCAGGGCAGGTGTCCATCTGTTCGTGTTCTGCAGGAGCAACGTCGAGCGTGTGAAAGGCCGTCGAAAATATCAGGTTTTAAATTAACTGCATTACTTTTATTAGGGCTATTAGCCATTATGGGAAGTGCACTGTACTTACATTTCCAAGAAACATTTATAGTTGATTAACCAGCAGCAAGTAAATTATATATTTACAGCATATATTTCACCCTCAAATTGATCTGGGAAAACACGAAAAATCAATATGATTACAGAAGATGGAATGCTTATCTAAACAGTTGTTAATTCGAAGACCAAGCATGAGTATTAATATAACATTTGTAAACTGCATACTCTTCTGTGGTTATGTGTGGCACGAGGCAGCCATTTCAGATGCAGCTGGATAGAGTGGGCAATAAACCATCATTCATAAAATAAGGAGACCTAGCCCTTTAAAAAAAACAAAAACAGGAAGTGAAAGCTACCAATCGTATTCCCCAACACCATCCACTCCCCCACTCTTCTGCTTGTCCCCCCCCTGTCCTGACCTTAACGGGACAGGTTGGCTCTACATCAGCCTTTAGAAGCACTTTATGAAGGCCAGAGATGCTTATAGGGTGTGAACATCGCCAATCCATCCGTGTGCCTGCACTCGTAAGTCTCACAGCAATCGCCAACCCCTCTGCATGTGGACAAAAACAACTTATCCATGCAGTATCCATGGCAAAATGTTTTCACTAATGACAACTATGTGAGTTACATTTGCAGCTTCCTCCCCTGCTCTGTCCCCTTGATCTGCTGTTCGACTGCGAGTTTCCAGACTTCAAAAATTTCAGGAAAAAAAAACTGTAAAAAATACAGAAATATGCCTGAAAATGACTTAATTATATCAATGCATGAGTTACCAACCATAAAAAAAATGTATCCAGGCATAAAGCCACTTAAATGTATCCATAACATTTATTAGCATTTCACTACGGCCGCTAGGGGCTGCACTTCCTGTTTGTTTATATGAATAACACTCACCGCACAAAGTGTGATGATCTTGACGTTTGTATCTCCATAAGGGTCCAAAGATTGATATCCCTCATAGACCTGTAACCTAAAAACAAGCTGAAATACCCAAAAACAGAAAAATTACCCCAGTAAATATGCTTTCCATGACATCATCATATTCCACCCATGCATATTCACACGATTCACAAATGCTTAGAATACCAAGAGAAACCCACATTAGCATGTCTATGAGTGCAATTTTGTTCACAATTCTAGTTTCTGTGTAAGCAAGCCTTTTGGAAATTAGTTTGTGTTTGATTAGAATCTCACAACTGTCAGGATTTAAACTACAACATGTTTTGGCATGTTTGTCAAGTTCTTTGGGTGTTTTAAGCTTTTTATTTCTGGAAGGTCCGACCGTTTCTGCTAAGAGGAGTCTGTGGCCAAAATGGAATTTTGATGAAAATGTTCACCCGAATTGGCCATGGTGTTGACCCGTGATCAATGACCATTCCCATCAGCCAATCATAATTTGCTTTATATTCTATTACTCATTGTTTAATGGAGGACAGTAAACAGGAACACTTATTCAATAACATTCTTTAAAGCTACTATATTATATAGAATGACTAGCCTCAGTAAATATATAGTATAACATGATGCATGCGAGACATTATACTGTATGTGATTGTTTGATCCATATGAAGACATAATATCTACAATTATTACCGGATTCATCATTATATTTTGTTAAGGAAAGTATGAGGTTTGAGGCAGTATTTCAGAAAGTGGCTGATTGGTCATTCACACATATCAACACACTCAGGATTGGCTGGTTCTTGTTACTCTGATACCCTATATCTCTCACCAGAAGTGTTCCTTTCTCACCAATCAATCCATCATACCATTTTCTGAAAGCACTTGTCATGTTCGGGGTTATAGGAGATCAGAAGCTTTTCCCAGAGGATATGGGTACAAGGCAGGGCATAACCCAGGATGGGGCGCCAACTCATCGCAGGGCACTCTCACACATGACAAAAAAGTATTGAAACCTGCATGATATAGTCATTAGCTGGTATGTTTTATTTACTAAAACACACATATAGGGCTTTGTGATATGACCATAATCTCATATCTCGATAGCAACACATATCACGATATCAAACATTTTCTGCAATTTCAGTGAATAAATGGCAGTGTTTCACTTAGGTTTACAGCTTTTATGGGGGGGGGGGCAGATGGACACTGATAGGATTCATGGTCTTCATGTGTCTCTTTTAATGACAGCAGTCAGTATAACAACTGAATTAAACATCAGAATATTTCTTTTTATGACAGTTATCCACAAAGTGTGCCGCTTTTGTCACTGCAGTGTATCTTTCTTGGCTTTTGGAAAAACATTTCTAGAGCCTCTAGATATGGGAGGTCAGAGATGTCTGGCCCATTCATTGAGATCCGCATGCAGGCTGCAAGATGGCCTCTTTGCAGCCTATTGCGGATATTTGTCTTGACCTGCAAATACATTAAGTGCTAGACTTTAAAAGTGATAACTGATAGCTTAAACTAGTGATAGTTTAAAGCAGAAAATCCCATTGTGAAACATATTTACTACCCTGTTTATGGTTGAGAATAACCTCTCACAGTTTGCACTGCTGACCGGGACCATCAGGTGCTTGATGCGACATATTTTCTTACGCGTGCTCCCTGTCCGCTGGTGGAAGTGTGCTCACCTGTGCGCGCGCACGTGTCTGTGTGCGTGTGCGCGTGTCTGTGTGCGCGTGCGCGTGTCTGTGTGCGCGTGCGCGTGTCTGTGTGCGCGCGCGCGTGTCTGTGTGCGCGTGCGCGTGTCTGTGTGCGCGCAGCGGGGCGGAGCTCCGCCATGCACGATACAGGGAGCAGAGGGGAATTGTAAATGCGCGACCGTGTAGAGACTTAAATGACAAGCTGTTGTGTAAATAAGATAAATAATATAAAGTTATTTAGTTTGTTTAATAAAAGGACAATGTATAGACCTGTTCTATAGGAAATGTAACCTTAAATGACTTCCGATGTGATCTGGCGCTATATAGAAAATAAAATTAAATAAACTTGACCTGCAAGGGGTGGGGGTAGGAGGTGCCGTTGGGGGGCGGGAAGACATCTACTCATTTTCTGAAACCTCTTCTGCTGTTCGGAGTCACAGGAGGTCCAGAGGCTATGGGCACAAGGCAGGGAACAACCCAGGATTGGGAGGGGGGGAGGAGGCTAACCAGAGTACGCAGATGAAACACCCCCCCGATGACATGGAGAGAACATACAGATTCCACACAGGAGACTCAAACTCCAGGCTCAGAGGGGGAGGAAAAAGCACTAACCCTTTATTATTCTTATATTCTACTATATTTCTACTTAGTGTTGCTTTACATTTTGCAATCACATTGCTGTTATTTCTTTTGCTTTAATCGGATGACGACGGGAAACGGTAGTGATTGGACAGATAATACTGAGAATTCGGAGTTTGTGTCGTCAAAGTAAAGCCCATTGGCTTAAAGAGGGGAGCAGACTTCAGATCTTCTGAATCCTGTCAGCCCTGCGAAATTTTTATAAACACGAGATGATTGACTGCTATACAGTACAACATACAACAACTTTAGATTCATTGATGTTTGTGATCAGGCTAACTTACTGGTGAATTGTGAATAACTTGTTGACAACGTCATGACAAAAGCATTAAAATCTGCATCCTGTGGCTATTAGCTGCTAAATTTAATTTCCTAACACGCACACATACAGAGCTTTGCATTATGGCCAAAATCTCATACTCCGATAACAATACATATCACTATATCACACAAATAAATGGTTTATATAAAATTACCACATGGGAAAACACCCATCACTCCGTTTTCTGAAACTGCTTGTTCTATTCAGGGTTGCAGGGGATTCTGAAGCCTGTGGGCAAAAGGCAGGGAACAACCCAGGACGTGGCACCAGCCCCTCACAGGGCGCACGCGCACACCTACGGGTAATTTGGCAACTATAACATACACCAGCAAACCTTTGGACTGTGGGGGAAACCGCATGATGGCATGAGAACATGCAAACTTAACAGTGCTAACCACCACGCTGTCCTTACACACTCTTTATTGCAGTTTGAATTATTTACTCAACAAATAAAAGTTACTAATTCATGTTTGATTGTGCCATGTACAGGTACACAAAACCTAGTGTGCATGCAGCCGCAGATTGGGTGTTGCTGGCCGTCCTTCAGCCCCCATGTGCTACCCCTGTTCCCAGGACTGCCCCTTAGTTCAGTGGGCTGTGTGTGGCTCTGGTTGAAAGCCTGTGAGATGAAGGTTCGAAGCTGCTTAGGAACAAGGATCTTCTGTTTTGTTTGGTATTCCTTATCTTTATTGGGCATCATTGCTTTCCTGTTTCGGCGTTTAAGGATTTCCGTTAGTTCCGGCTCCCTTACTTCTTGTCCCCTGTTTACTCACTTTTCCTTGTTTTAATAAACCCTTTGTGTTCGTTCATTTTCCCCTAGTCTCCGGTGCTGTTTAATTGTAATTTGCCGCACCTGTTCCTTGTTTGCCCTGAGTGCTTGTGATTGGTTAATTGGTTATGATTCTCAGCTGTCCTGCGTTATCTTGTTGGCTGTGTATTTAAGTACCTCTTCTGGTTGGGTTCTTTGGTGGTATGTCTGTGTCCAGAGTGATTGTTATGCTGTGCGGCCTAGTCCTGCTGCTCATGTTCTCACGTACTGCTAATTCCATGCTTTAGTTTATTCCTTATTTTTGTTTTCCCCCCCATTTGCTTTTGATCCCTTCTGGTACTTTTCTTTCTGCGTTTTCCCCTTTGTGTTCTACTTCGTTAATAAACCCTTTCGTCTTGGAGCTGCAAATGGATCGTCACCTCATTTTTGCTGCCCGCATCATGCCGCACCGCAGCCCCATGCTGGATATACGAGTGTGAAATGTGACACGACAAAATAAATTATAAAGTATGAAATAAGGTGTTTTTCCATCATCGGAGGATACATATTGTCATATCGCACAGCCTTACACACATACATCAGATCTGCAACTACTGTTGAACTGTGTGGCTGAGAGGTTAGGCTCAGCTGAGATGTACTTATGACCATTAATCATTGTGGCTGGTTAGTAATTTCAATTAAGACAAGGGAATATGATATTAACTTGATGATCCCTGACCTTTAGTATTTAACGAAATATACATACAGTAGACACATCTAATGCCATGTTATAAAGTTGCATCAGGGACTAAATGTTCAAGTACTTTTACTTTAATACTTTATATTTAGAAGTAAGTACTTGTTTACTTAAAGGAGAATGGGGTACTTGAACCTTTACTACAGTACTTTTTGACTGTTTATTTCTACTTTTCCTTAAGTGACTTGTTAGAATAGTATCTTCATCACTGCCCGAATGTCAAAAATCAACTGAAAGACGTCACCGAATTTGAGCAGAAGTTCTCCTATGAAGAAAAAAAAATAAATCAACCACTTAGGCTGAGACCATGAAATGGACAGTAATCGAAAAACCTTGCTGGTACTGCATACGAATAATATGAAACAAATAGATTAGCATACTTATTCCTTTAAGTGGGAAAATGTGATGCGTTACACGTCACCTATAATGTACTTCTCTGTCCATGTGGGAGTTCTGTAAGGTTCGCATATGGGCATTCCGATGCTTTCCACACACACAGCAGAACTACTTAGAAGATTTACTTCAGAAAGGAAGGGAAAAAAATACTGACGTGAATGATTTGGACTTTGGCTGCCTTCCTGGAATATTTTATAGGTTTTACTTACTGTGAGGCAGTCAGTCATCATCCACAACATATCAGGCATATGCCAAGCTTTTGCCTGTCAAGTTAATATGAGAGATTTCACAATTGTTCAGATATAGCTAACAACATAGTTCATTTATTTTTCAGGCAATCAGGTATAACCAAATGTGATTTTCCAATTATTATAACATTTACTGAAAACAGTTTTACAGTTTTATCAAAGTGGTAGTTACCGTTACTCATCAGCCATTATAATTTGTATCATTTAATTTCAGTGTTTTCCTGATATATAAACAGGAAAAAAACAAACTATGTTGGACTGTGTCTCACCTAATTATAAATTAACTCTAAAAGTCAAATTGTACTAAAATATATATAAAAAAAAAATAAGCTCAGTTGAAGGTAGAAACAAGAAATGAAATGGCAGAAAGCTAATCAGGACGGCTTCTTACCTTCCGCCTCCCCCTGATCTCTCCGTTTTTTGTCAGCTAGCTCTTTACATCATCTGGACTCCAATCAGTGCAACAAGCACCAGGCGGGCGCCATTATCTTAGCACATTCCTCACAGGAGTGTATAATGCTCTCAAGCACCCCCGAGATCAGGCAGTGTGACTGAACTAGGGCAGTGGTGTGACTGAGTATGTTTCAGCAGAGTGGGGTCAATGACAGGACCCAGACAGACGTTCGGATAGAGGGTCTATGATGAGACAGGAGGGGGGTAATGAACTAGGGTTTGTTTTGTGACTGACATCAAAGTGGCACAGTGAGTTTTACCTTATTTTGCTGAAAACAGGCCTGATTATAATATTGCAGAATTTTTTAAGAAATTAAAGCAAATATGTCATAAAATAAACAGAGACAGCAGGCATCTTCTCCTTGGACCCTTCTGTGATTAACACTGCTTTTAAACGCTTTTAAGTAATTCTCTACATATGTTACCACCTGTTTGGGTTAAAATGACACAGTATTAGACAATCTGGATGAGTGTCTCACTCTTTGTGAATTTAAATATAAAACATTTTGCATGTTAATGACAAGATCCTAGGCCCCATGGCTTTGCTCGCCACCTTAACCAGGATTACAGGAAGATCAGTTGCTTTCAGCTTCAGTACAAATGTTCTCTGAGGTCACTGAATTAGACTTTATAAGGAAAACCGGTTATAAGGCCAAGTTGAGTCATTTGTCTTTGCTGTAGCAAAATTTCCGTTCACTGACGGTAATCCCACCAGCAGATACCTGCGGAAGTCCTAAGGGGAAAAGCGTCATAAAAAATGACAAGCCTGCAGGTATCCATCCTGTCCCGGAATTAAGACATGATTTTTTTATTTTTTTTATTTATTTATTTTATCTCACAATAAATCTCTTTTCTCAGGCCTCAGATTGAGATTGTTGCTGTAGGCATATGGTGTCTCATGGGAAGTCATCTCAATTCATCATTTCTTCTCAGCCGATGTGATTCCTTAGCCGATCTGCTGATAATGGTGTTGACCATATGTACACGGCTGTGATGGCAGTCTGGGCATGTGACAGGAAATGCTCCTCTTAATTGAGAAGTAATCTAGCCTAATGTCTGTGGCTCCTCTAAGCTCCTCATTCATCAATTGATTCCTTTTGAAACTGATGTAGCTTCACACAGATCCTTAGGTGGACGATACACGGGGCAGATTTTTGCGCATTGGTGCTGACAGACGTTGCTCTGCCAGTTTCCAATTGATATTGGGAAACAAATTTCTATTAAAAATGTTTTGATCAGCAGTGGGCAACCTTTGGCAATCATCCAGATCCGGATGAGTTGCCTTTTGTCTCACCTAGTTGCCAGTTGCCCGGCGACATTACTGAAGAAGTTACCCTGTGCATCATCACCTTTAGAAAGAGTCCCTGGGTTGGACATTAAACGCTTGGGACTGTGCCTCAGTCTACACTTTCCGGACTGGAGATTGCAGATGTGCTCTTTAACCTACTGCAACCAAATAGAGAGAAATATCTTCCTAAGCTACTGTCCCTGATTGACAGCTTATCCATCATTCATACTGCATTTCTAAAACCAACATTCGCAGGCAGTATGAAAAAAAGCAATTCCTTTATCTTAGGTAGAGTGTATGAGAATCATTTGACAAACACTGTATGGCTGGAATGTTCTGAATAATGCCTGGCTGTCTCTCATTGGGTTCCTGGGACTTGATTCCCCAATAAGCAACTTGACCTTCAGCTGGCTGTTTTGCCCCCAGTTTGACACACATTAAATATCACTGTCTATTCATTTGAGAAGCCACTCTGTTATTCTCCATATCTTTCTGGCAGGTATTTTTGCATGACAGCATATGATGACTTACCCTGATCTTGCCCATGTCATGATTTCCAGGAGTAAAATGAGTGTGAAAGACATGTGAAAGACCTTGAGTATATATATGAAAGTTATAAGTAAGGTTCAGATGTTAAAGCAGCAAACCACACATATGTTCAACGTCAAGGTCCATTTGTGTCCAGCGATGAACATGCAATCTGTTATGTTTCATTGCATGATCAATACCAGACACCATTAGTTAAAAATTTATTTAAAAGCTCCACTTATGTCTGATACGAGCATTTCCTGTAAATATCAGGACTTGCTGTGGTTGCCCCAAGCTATGGAAATGTGCACCTGAGGTGCAGCTCTGGCCCTCAGAAGGAGAGAAGATTTCTGAGCCAAACATCGACGTAGCTGCTATCTATAATGATACAGTTCATTTTGCTACATAAGTGTTGGGATTCTAAAAAAAAAAAATTATACATAAACAAACAAGTAAGTAAATAAATAAATAAATGCATGAAAATTTGAGAAGAATTTCGAGATTTAAAAAAACTCTAAAATGATTTTACCCACAGTGAGCTTGTATAAAATCAAGGAAAATGTCTCATCACACAAAGACTTTCGGTCGAAAAAAGCAGATGCAGTAGCTGGTTCGAAAGCTGACCATCTGGGCTCTCGTGCCACAATCATCAGTAATTGCCCACTCTCTCTACCTGCCAGTGGCAGGTGAACATGGTGAACAGGAACTGCTTTCCATCATTTTTAATACAGCTTCAGTGTTTTTTTAAGTAGCTTGTTTTCACTTTCATTACGAACGATACACGAAATCTGAGCAGGATACATAAAAAAAAACCCTAAAACCTTTGAAAAGGCAGAAGCACCTCCCGTGAGAATACAGCAGCAGGCCTTGTGGTAGGAACACGCCTCTGGGAAGGCATGGAGTTTCCCTCCTTCTGGGGTTAAGAAAGAAAAAAGAGAACAGCTAGAAAAAAAAACGACTGACAAGAATGGGCAGAAGTTAGACAGAGAGCTCATGAGATAAACATGCAGCCACAAAGTAGAAACTCTCAAAATCAGGGGTTATGTGGAGGGTACCTGGCTGTACAGGATAAACTGGTACAGGATGTCAGAGTTCAAATCCTCATCCATCTTTCCTTCATCCTGTTATTTTCCTTCCTCTGAGTCTGAGTTTTTCAACGTTCTAACGGACTGGGATCAGGGTTGATGTGGTACGTGTGGCAGCCCTCATGATCAGGAACCGTGGGGGAGAAATGGCTTGGCTTTGATGCACAAGCATCCCCAACGGGGGTTTCAAAAAGGGGGCGTGTCTAACGCATCTTATGTGGCGATTTGCATTAACTCCGCCCACATTTTCTTTAGGTGAATTGCCCGCTGATAGCATAGCCAATGCTTCCTAAATACTTTCATTAGGTAATTCATGATTATAAATAGGAAATATAAATGAGAACTACACAGGAGAAATGTGCATTGTGTTATTCTTTTTATCAGCAGCAGCAGTAAGTAATAGTATTTTAAGATAATGGCTGCATTTTTCCCGTTGAAGCTGGCTTGGGTCTAGGGAAGGCTCCTCCTTTTTGGAGCAACAAATGGTGCAGAACATCTATCCACAATGTTCTTTTATTAATTTCGCTGCCACCTCCAAACAAGGCAGTTCTTACGGCATGAGGCTTGTGCTAACATCCATTTACATGAATAATTAAACGCCGCCTTCGTTTTCTCACAGCCTGTAGCCCATTTAATCATCAAAAAAACATTTATGTTTTTGCAGGTCTGCAGGCATCGTAACGGTAGCTGGGTCGGTAGCTGGACGGCAGGATGACGTGTCTGTGGCATCGACAGTTACAGCAGCGTCGCAGCGAAGCGAGCATCCATTGGGATGGACATATTTTTATCGAACGACAGAGGTTTAGCCATTCTTGCTTTTGTCTCTTCTTGAGGACACGTCGGGTGGCGCTGTAATTAGGCAGCTTTCCAGCGTACTGCTGCGCTTGGAGAATTCTCCTCTGTTGATCTTTCACCCCCCCCCCCATCATTATGGCACCACTGCGCACTCCGTGTCCAATTTTATTGTTCCTGGACCATGTATGGCGTCATTATTTCACTGACGACTGATGACTCTGGAAGGCTGTTATTGGACTGGGGGGAGGTATAATTGCGTGACCTTTATCAACACTTCTGTGGAAATGCCCGATGAAAATAGCCCATTATGAAGTTTACCTAATTAACATTGATCACTCCACATCCTCTTTTCTGTGGATAGTTACATAGAGCGTTATTACTGGCGTAAAAATATGGCAAAGGGGCAGCCATTCGAGGGACCCTCTACTTCACTGACCGCTAATGTGTGCAAATGGCCCCTACAAGGTCTTTACCATTCAATAGATAATCTTAAGCAAGTGATTTTTGTCGAATTTTATGCTTTAAAGCATGAATTTAAAGTCAGATTCTGCTAATAGTTTTTTATTCAGAATCACTGCTTGGAGAGATATTACTGACCTTGTGAACACTTTTATTTTTATTTGTAATTACTTTTATATGTGATACTACAGTAGCATGAATAAACAGATGGATCACTGCTTATAGTTCTACATTTTTCCATAAATTTTGATAACACTTTAGTTTGGGGTCTGTTCCTTAACTTATACATTGTTACTAATCATTTGATAGTACATAAATAGATAAAAAAAGATCCATTCACAAAGAAATTTAGAAATGCATTACAATCGTATCTTGCTTCTGGCATTTACAAAATAGCTTGTAATTCACTCGCAAATATAAAATATAGTAAGTGTACTCAGAAATGACATATAATTTACTTTTACAAACTGTTTAGTAAATACTTTGTGAGACAGAGGCAAGATATTTTTATAGCACATTTCAAAATTTTATTGTAAGTATGTATTTTTATTTACTAGTATTGTAAAATGACTAGTAACTAGTATTAAGTCAAATGACTTAATAGTAATGGAACAAATCTTAAAACTAAATGTTTATGCAGTATAATGCGTATATTACTGTACAAGACGGCATAAAAGACTGTACATGTGACTTTATAGAGGGGAACCTTGATTTATGTTAATAATTGGAAATGAACTAAAACGGGACTCACTGTCTGTTGAGTAATGCACCAGGGGTATGAAGCAAGCAAGAAGAAGCACATTTGGAGAAGCCAGTGTTCATGCCGATAGTGGAAACCAAATGTGGGCTTGGCATCCATGGTCTGGTTGTGACGGTCAAGGTCTGCTTGCTGGATGCTGGGCACTGGGAAGGAGGTTGATGTAATAGACTGGATCCTACAAACATATCTGAATTTCCTTCTGCTGGGAGACTGATGTCTGGGACTACAGATGGTCCACAGATGTCCCCAATCGTGAAGTAGGACAGAGCAAAACAAATCTCATTTATTTTAATAAAAATTAAATATTTAGGTTCTGTGGAGGGACACATACTAGAGCAGGGCACAGTGCACCAGCCGAGTGCACGATGACAGCACTGTTTAAAAATTCTGATTCATTCTTCAGTTCTTTTATTTCTATGAAAGTCTTTTCATTCACCGCTGAAGGTATGAAACATCGTTCTATTCCTTCTTCATATTCTGACCCCATGCAACAGTTTACATCATCCCTCAGTACGTCACTCCATTTCATTCTCCCCAAAATGGCCCTTTAAGTTTGCGTATATACAGTATACCCTACACACCCCGTAAAGGTCGTCTTTCATTCTACAACCATATGTTGTGCCATTCGGTTGGACATTCCAACCAGACTGATTCTCACCATTCCTACCATCTATTTTCCATAAGCATTTATCTAATTCTGGCTCACTGGGGCTTGGAACCTATCCCAGGAAGCTCAGGGCACGCTCCGGACAGGACGCCGCGTCACCAGAGGGCACAAACTCAGGCGAATTTGAGATGCCAATCCCACCAACACAGCATGGTTTGCGATTGTGGGAGGACACGCTCGGCATCTATGATAAAACCTACCCAGGCTTCAGAAGCATAGAGCCGGGGACAGCAAGCAAACCCACAGCCCTGGAGGTGTGAGGCTACAGCGCTACCCGCTGCGATGGTCCCCTTCTCACAATTCTGCCTGACATGCACATAACAGGTTTGGGTTTGTTTCATAAACAGGGCGCTAAAAACAGGCACCTTGCATTAGCCCTTTCTGTCTCGCTTCTGGACCGTGTGTCGTGTGTCTTCCGCTTACCCATAATATCTCCTAAGGCTTGACATGCTTGCAATATTTGAATTGTGCAAGGCACCAAAAGACAAAGGAGTTGCTTACCAAAATCTATGCCTAGCTCTATAACTGAGTGCTCCTGTGGTTCATCTAATGCAGCCTCGTGCTAACAATGCAAAGGTCGTAGGTTTAAATCCTAGGAAATGCATGTGAATGTAACATTTTCTACTGCTGCAAGGCACTTTGGATAAAAGTGTCAGATCGATGAGTAAACATAAATTACAGATGTATAATTTCATAATCACCCCTGCAGAATTCGCACAAGCTTTGCTGTTAGGCTGTTATTTGACTTGAGTCATTAACCTAATTGTGTTCTGCATGTGCATCAATTAAGAATGACACAAATAGCATTTTAAGTTGCTTTCTGGCACAGTGTGACACAGTATCTGCCGCTGTGCGACTGTCTGGATGACCTCTGCTTCTGTGAAAAGGTCAGATTAATTCCTGATCCATTTGCACAAATGTGCCATTGATCTCACCTCAGCGAGGTGTTCTGTAAAAACATGACAGTGTACTGCTGTCACAGTGACATTTCCTTTGATAGTAGTTATGTTCACACCTCCGCCATCATCAGCCAATTGAAAACCGCCTGTCACCTACTTCCCCTACGACATCCTTTATTGAGCTTTGTGCTGGTCTGTGCTGTGTGGACCGGTAGCTGCTGGTTCATTCAGGCACACTGTTATTGCGCAGAGGGCTGAGGCCCTGCCAGTCTCACTCCCTGACCTCCATGGCCTCATGCTGTGGAACCTGTCAGAATAGGTTCCTCTCTAAGCTCTGATTGGGTCATCATGTTACTGGGCCACTTCAGCGCGAGGTTGACCTTGACCCATCCAGCAGACAGGCTTTGTTATCCCAACAGGTATGTGTCTGTTGTTCAGTTGCCCTCATCCAACTTACAAACAAAGGAATAATAAGCCATACTGCAGCTTTAAAAGCAGTGTATTCCAAACAATTCCTCGGGTCAGTCCACATTTTTGCTCCCTCTGAGCTCCCTTCCAGATGGTCCAAATTTTTGCTCCCTCCAAGCTCCCTGCCAGATTGTCCACATTTTGCTCCCTCCCAGCTCCGTGCTCTATGGTCCACATTTTTGCTCCCTGCCAGACAGACCACGTTTTTGCTTCTTCTGAGCTCCCTGCCAGACGGTCCACATTTTTGCTCCCTGGCAGCTCCCTGCCATCCAGTCCACATTTTTGCTCCCTCCCAGCAATAATGTGGACTGTCTGTGCGTCCCCGAGGACTGGATTGGGGAACACTGCTGTAAAGGCATCGTGAAGCGTCATATTTATTCAGGAAAGGGTCTTTTGCTTGCCTGCAAACTGCCACAGGCTCCTCAGCCAAGGAAAACTTTGCTGCCCTTTCCAAGCTGCTGGTGGTTATTAGCACATGTAATCCTGTGCTGCTGATCACGGGCGACCACGCACCCAACATGCAGCATGGTACACAGCCCAGCAGTCGCACTGGCTCTTTGGTTGCCACCAGCTCACAGTTTACAGGTGCAGAGCAATAATCAGAATCTTGCCAGCATGATTCCTGGACAAGAGGGGAACTGACATTTTTGAGTGCGGCGGATATATCAGACAGCTGACAGAAGCCCAACACACAAAGCTGTGGGGAAGCCGGACCTTCGGAAAGAAGCCGGTTTGCTTGGTGCAGGCGCTTTCCAGGCTGCCATAATGAATTAATTCAGAGTAAACATGTAAGGGTTTACTAAGCCCTTGGTCCTTCATTACAGCAGACAATATACTGCAGACATAATTCTTAGGAGTTGCCTATTGCAGTCATAGTTGAAAAGTACGCTATGTGCTCGGAATTAAAGAAGTATGCAGTGGTGATTCTAGACCATTCCAACTGAGGGGGCCAGATTGGGGCCAGTTGTTCTGTTAGGGGGGTCCGATGCATTTGACCTTAATGTCCTCTAATAATTACTTACGCCACAATGCCATCATTAAGAAGCTTTTTGAGAAAAATTTTGAGAAGAACTAAGTTATTTATGCGGTGCGTAGCAGCTACATTTTGCACTTTTTTACAAATATGTAACTCACGTGATGTCTTATTTAGACTGCCTGTCATTAACTGAGCAATTTCGGCGACTGAACCACTCGGTACACCCATTTTAAGAGTCCATCAAGAAAATCTGCTTATGTTTGAGTTCCACCTGTTCCCAGTCCCACATGTATACATCTAAATTATAACTCACTGGGGGTGCTGGTGGGGGGGGCATGAATGTTGTCATGGGGGCACTACCCAATCCCCCCCCCCAGAACTGCTGCTGGAAGTACGTACAGTAAAATGCTCTAATTTCAACAGAGACACATACAGACGTGCCTCCCCCCCATGACACTTTTTAAATAACATTTTATGTTGGCCTTGAATTGGCTTTTGATCAGAACACAGCCATTCCTGAGTCACATGATGTTCCTGACTGAATATATGCAGCCCCTGTAAGGAAATCTATTTACACAGAAGGCAGTATATCTTCATATTGTAACATGGAATTATGCAGACACAGAGACCAGGGAAATGTCATATTTATCGAGTGGTAACTGACTAATGAATACATATAGGTTACTACAAACAGACTTCAAAATCCTGTCAGATCTTGTTAAAACATAGTGAGCGTGTAAAGTTAGTTGCTGACACCTAGAGATACTGCGGGAAAAGGGAAAGACAAATGAATCATTTTGATATTTTTATGCTTAGTCCTAACCCCCCGGAAAGAGAGTTTAATACATATAATAAATCACAGCTGATCCTTCGGCTCGCACGTTAGCTATATTTTATCAAAGAGGATACTGTAAGATATTCCCTTTATACTCAGCATGCTAACCGCTAACTCGCCACGTCAGCAGATACAGAAGTCAAAGGGTAAACACGTCCCTGACCAGCTGGCGTTTTCACGGTTAGCAGGCAGATAGCTAAACTTCTCAAGCTTGTGAGAATGCTGTGTATATAACAGATTTACATAATGAAATAATTTTCATTGAGGAAGAGGTGTACAACAAGCTTTGGTCCTCATTATTTTGGACAGAGGACCTGTATTTTTTTTGGGTTACATTTTTTAATCATCTGTTGTTTCGAAAAGCATTTTTCTTTGCAATTTAAGTGGGAAGCAGTGCAGTGCAGTGGAGCATTTTCTGATGGCCGCCGCTGAGGAGCGGAAATTTTAGTGGAGCCTGTACTAACTTTTAGAAGTATTAAGAAGCTAATTAGTTTTCTATTAGAGAAATGCTTACTAATTGTTTAACACAGTCCACTAGATTTTTCCAACGGGGAGCAACTTTAATTTATATTTTCTTCTCCCAGCAGCTACAAATTACTTCCAGTAACTATCCTCTTTTTCAGTGGCCGTTATTCCAGCTTCCTTCACTTCTTTCTAGAAACTTCTGGGGAGATTTTTCCTAACGTACATCCAATTCTGTAATGGCGTGTGTGCCCACACAGAAATCATACTGTATGTGCTAATGCCTTTGTTTGCTTTCAGCTTATGGATCTGTGTCCTTCATCTCAGTTTCCTTCTAAATAAATATGCCTGCCTCTTCTTTTATTTTCCTCGTTACAATGGGGGGGAGAGGCCAGCCCCCTGCTTTAGCACACTAAGCTGAGAGAGGTGTGATTTCTCAGCTAGACTTAACAAGCCGAGTCTCAGAATAACACACCAGCCCCACTGTGTCTGTATCTGAAGGCCTTGGACCTCAGGAAAAAGAGGCCGTCGGTTCAGCTTGATGACTGTAGATCACCTCAGGGCCAAAGATCAGCAAAGATGGAAAACCCTTCAGGTTCCCTTTTGCAAACACACAGGGTGCATTCAATTTGTCATTTTCCTGTTTCTCTTAGTCACTTACAGGGCCAGCTGAACATTTTCCTTCTGTTGCATCTCACTTTTTCTTCTCTGACCCCATCAGCATTTGTCTAGACCTTAATATATATATTTTTTTTTTCGTAACAAAGGTGCTGTTTATCCAGCACAGAAAAAAGTATGCTGTTATTCATGAAGGCAGAGGGAGGACAGAAAATGGGCAAACCCAGAATTCATCCCAAAGCCTACATGTGGTGCGCTATGGCCATCAGTTAGACATATATAATGAGGAGGCTAAGAAGGAGGCTAGGGCAGCAGGGGAGAGGGAGAGAGAGAGCATGCGGTGGGCCGTATGACCCCAGAGAGCTATAAAACTGACGCCAGGGCTATTTTAAGGAGTGAAGGTGCACATCATCAAGCACAGAGGAGCAGGACGTTTTACAAAGTCCCTCTCCGTTCAGGCTCACTGGCTATGGATAATATCTGGGTGTGGGGCCAGCGGGGGGGGGGGGGGGGGGGGGGGTCACACGGTCGTGATTTACAGCGACGTTCCTCTGGATACCTGCCCAGCCGTGAGTCCAGGACAAAGTGTGTTTACAAAGAGCTCGGTGGGGTTCGCCGATCAATCAGACAATCAATCCATCCGCACGCCAGTCCAGTGAGATTTAGCGGGGCAAGCCGCTATGAGTTTCTGTCAGAAAGGACGGGACGACATACATTTTCCGGATGGAATGAAGAAAAAACAGAAGAGAAGCAAGAGTCAGCACTGAGGGGTGGGGGGAGCTGGTGGGGGGCGTAGTTATTTCCAGATCCCAGGAAAGGTCCCTTGTGGAAACAATCCTGGAAAATAATGGCACAAAAGCAGGCGTGTACTCCGTATATTTCAAATAAAGTCTCTGCGTGAGATTCACTGACACACTGCTTCTAGCCGGTCGGCAAAACCCTCTGCTTCCATTTGATAATGTTTTTTTTATCTCTGGCTGTATTCATTTGAAACCATGGGGAAAAGAGAGGTTTAAAATGAGGTAGGGTATTACAGTATTATAAATTTAATTGGATTCAGTCGAGGTTTTATATGACAAGATATGACAGCCAGGATGAGGATACTGCCTCGTGCAGTGCGCTGCCTTTACTCCAGTTTAAAGCTAAACAATGATATAAACGCTCTTTGAAGCTGATTTGCCGCTCAGGTGCTCCACAACTATGAACAGATGCTAATACAGCTTATGGGGAGGGGGTTGTAAGTCACAGTGTTCAAGGCCGTTTTTTCCGTTCCTCGAGTGGAGATAGGCTCGCATTCCTGATCTTCATTCGCCGATTATTCCACATCTGGCACATTTAAACATGAGGCTGCACACATATGTGACCCATCACCACGAAATGAGTCTTATGGGTGTATTTCTACTAGTGCGACTTAAGACTCATTTCGTGACGACGGGTCACATATCTGCACCATGTTTTGCTGCTCTCTGCTGAGATTTGCTTGACCTCCCTCTGCTTAATTTCCCCCCTCCAGGCGTGCAGCTTAATTTCCACCCCCGACAGGGTGGGCGGGGGGGGGGATTGTCGCCTTGTATAAATCTCACTCAGACAGACAACATAGTTTCAAGGCTGCCCATTCATCTTAACGTATGCACTAATAATAAAGCCTGTGCATACTGTTATTTTAACCTGCGTTTAATGTTACTTTACCTCAAATATTCATTTTTTGATTTATGCCACAATTCAAGTCCTTAGGACTGAACATTTATTACAAAACTCTAATAATAATTAGGAGGCTAATAATAATTAGGAGGCACATTAAACACTTTGAAGATGTCATTCACATGATGAGGCCCCCTGACACATGATATTTGCCTCACTTGTACGTTGCTTTGGACAACAGCATCTGCAAAAATAAATGCTAATGATGTTGAATGGCTTTGAATGGCTGTGACTTGGCGTGACACCGGGCTTCTATGCTAAGCACCTAGAACAACCTCAAGAAAATTACAGGCATATAACAGGGAACCTGGTCTAGGTTCATTCAAAGGCTACTCATTATCCATATTTCCTCTCTGCTTTTATAAAAGGCAATTAAGACTTGTGTGTTTGCATTGGCATAATTTTAATGTGTGTCAAACCAGTTAAACACATAAGGTTTGATGAAACAGCTATAGAGCCTGTTAAAATGCAAAATTATTATACACTTCAACCAACACACAAAACGCTACAGACAGCATATGCTAAACTTCCATCTGCTCGTCTTAGCAGTGGGTTATTCTTAGAAGGTTTGAGGGAACTAAACGACTGAACGCTGCAAAGACTCCGTTCTCTGTTTCATGCCGTGGTTTCACCTCCTCAAAGGATCGGCAGTCATCTGTTGGGTTCCTTTAGAGAGTTACCTCCTGCTTTAGCTTTGAGGTGCGTCGCTCCAGTGTTCTGTGACAGGACGAGTAGCAGAAGGGTACGGTCTCTGGGCCCCATCATCACATTCAGTCATAAAGGTATCATAATGAGGTCTAGCCACTTACTTTTATCCTCATTAAGCAGAGTTGCATGTGTTTCATCTTTGTGGACATGAGTAAAAACAGAAGAACCAACCGAGGAGAGTTTTCCAACATTTTTTTTTTATATATCCTAGTAACTCAGTCACTCTGTTTCAAATAATGGCTCATAAAAGTACTCTGCCGGTCGTCTGGTTTTCAGGCCGATTTCAGCTTTCGTCATAAGTGACCTCTGTCTTGACCTTTTGAGACGTGACCCCTGTCTCCGGAGGTAGAGTTTCAGAGGTGATGGTGATTTACTGCACCATTTCCTTTTTAATGCCTGAAGGTATGAAGTCACGTGTGCTGTTACCCTCCCACCCCCAACCGGCCCGGCGTTTTTGGGCCCGTTCCTGGATCTCGACATGGTTTATGGCGACGGTACCTAAAACAGCATCACTTGCTGTTAAACTCCCTGCTGTTACTCCCATGGTAACTGAAGCGGAAGACCTCTTATACAACGGTGTTTGTCGGCGAGATCAAAGATTAATGTAAAATACATGTGCCGGCCACATGCATGTGGCTGCCATCGCTGAATATTTCCATACCATCTGCTTCACCATCTTGGCGCCAAAATGTGTCCATGCTTTCAGGTGCCCGGTTCTCCATTTTCCCTGCAGATACAGGTACATGTGGGAAACAGAGAATAAAGGCACCTTTCTTCCCAAGCTGTACAATATATTTCTGCATATATTGCTGATATTATTCTTGGATGTAGAGAAAGGGGAACTAGGTAGCAACAGGAATACCCAGAAGTGAAGATCTTTAGCTGCTTCTAGTGTGGGTTTAATGGTGTAGTGACCAAAAACTGTAACCAGGTCACCATCTAATTACATGTTAGGACCCTTTTACACTTTGACAGCCAGGAATGCTCCCCAGCAAGAATGCCCCACGCCCTTGGCACCAATTGTGGGCAGGGTGAGTTACTGTGTTAGAGGTGTGACCTGGGTCCCAGGGTACCTCTGGAATGCATTTTCCCTGCATTTGAGTTCACTGCCATGTGTTCTGCTGCTGTGAGAGGTGCCATATTTGGGCCTTAACCATTTAAAGCCAGTAATAAGTCCTGGAAAATGCAAACAGAATTCTTCTCAGACCTTAAATAAAGTACGCCAGATGTGCCACCTTCACAGAAGAAGAGGTGAGGACACCTTCAGATAAGGTGCGTGTTAATGCACGTTCAGACAGCAGACTGCTTAATTCATATTCTAAAAACGTGATGTACACATTCGACATGCACGACATTTCACACCCACAGCATCTCACAGGTGCCACCTGCTTCTGGGATCTTCTAAGGCATTGCTGTGCATCCACAAAGTTCCTCCAGCATTGTCTTGTCTTCTTTGTCTCTGGAGTTATTATGATTTCTTACTCGTTCACATCGCACGCACCATTTCCCATCATGCTATCCTGTTTGCTTGCTCCAGAAACCAAGTCATGTATTTGTCAGTCTTTAGTTCGATGCTACAATGTGCACTCAGAAAATCACTAATGTATCATCGGCATAACATACTTCCCTAAAACATTATTAACTATTTAAGTTGGTGCTTGATCTGCTGAGGAAGATTCACTTTAATATTTCACAGCTCCTCTCCAATCTCAGTCACGTATCCTAGTTCCCCCCTCGAGAGAAGAACACTGAAAGGAGAGGCAAATCGTACATATGTTAAACAAATAAGTACAATTTAACCACAAATCGTAGCTGGGGTGGGCGTGTCAGCGCTGCCAACTGAATCATATGATGCTGGGATCAGAGAAAGAAATATGCACTAGTTTGGGACCAGAGAGGAGATGAGTTTAACAAAAAATGATGGAGAGGAATAAAAACAGATATGGCATCAACACAATATGAATTAAAGAAGAATATCAGACAGGTGTTGGGTAGTAGGTGTGCGTTGACATGGTGGACTGGGCATCAGCGTTTAATGGGTAACAAGGAAAA
This sequence comes from Brienomyrus brachyistius, assembly GCF_023856365.1. NCBI lineage: Eukaryota > Metazoa > Chordata > Actinopteri > Osteoglossiformes > Mormyridae > Brienomyrus > Brienomyrus brachyistius. The sequence goes on from NC_064548.1 coordinate 21,242,455, forward strand.
AGAAAATATTGATCACCTGACTAGGCCCCGCCCCAGGATATGCAGCCAGCTCCTCCATCTTACAGCCATCTTTGCCCCAGCCCAATTTAATCCATTTTCTGTAGCAGCCTGTCCTACTCAGGTTGCAAGGCAGGGAATAACCCCGGATGGGGTACCAACCCATTGCAGGGCACACTCACAAATATGGGCAGTTTGGTAACTCAAATTCACCTTAGCTTGTCTTTGGTTTGTGGCAGGATAAAAACCCTGCAACAAGAACATGCAAACTCCTCACGTGGAGCCAGAGTGGAGCCTGGAACCCTGGTCACAGAAGATGGAGGTAGCGGTGTAATCAGCACACCACCTCCCACTGAGCTGGAGCTCTACTTTTACATGTGACTCACATGCCGATTTAGGGATGTACACAAATAGGTATTTATGTACCATAACGGAATGCTGACATTTCATATTATTTCTGTGGTTTAGGTGTCACATTCACACAAAGAGTATTTTTAGCATTAATCAATTGTCAGTAAAACCTTATAACAGCTGCTAGAGTGAGGTCAGGAAGTCTGAGAGCTGGTGATGTCCCATTATAGGAGTAAAAGGGTTTGTTGCATATCATTGGTCCAAGGTCTTAGGAAAACTAGTGGTGACACAGAAAAACTGTATCATTAAGCAATGGAAATGTACTTATCTCAACACTAAAAAATAACATGGCACTATTATATACATATTTATATAAATACTTAATGTGATGTCAAATATGTGACATCACAGTATCCGCAACATATCTGTGCATGCATCCCGAAACACACATGCATTTCATTGCGGCAGCTGAGTGATTGATTTATTCATATTTAATGATCTTGCACTATTCGCTGGTTCAAAAGTTCCACACAAGACACATTTTCAAATACGATAAAATTATTATTAGCTCAGAGTTTCGTAATAAATGCTCGTGTAGCACGCCATTCGGAACGGTCTGTTCTGAAGCGCAATAAGCGATACGGAGAGTGACTGTCAGCGCTTTGAAGCTGTGTCAGCTTCTATTATTTGGGTGACAACCCCTGTCACCGGCTTCATCACGAGTTCAGCAGAGCTCGGTCTTTCTTAATTTAGAAGGTACGGTGCAGGGAAGATCTTCGTTTAAATCACACGTCATTCCTGGCACAGATAATATTTAGGACTTTCCCTGCAGGTCTTTCAAGAAGTCATTAGGTACGACACCAGTGAATCGTGGCTGGGGGCCACCAGGTGAAATTAGAGTCATTTTTACCCTCCCCATGTTATTTGCATGACTGCTTAATCAGCCAGCCAGTTAATCACGGAGACATTTCCACGGAAACCTTCCGTGGCGAGTAAAGTCAATCCTTTACACGTAGGCAGCGCACAGATCACGGAAGGGCAAGCCAGGCAGCCATCTTAGCCTGATGTTAACTGTCTTTTATGGTGTTTGGAGAGTCATTAAATATTTTATTTAGCAGATGCTTTTGTTCAAAGCGACACACGAGGAAAGATCAGAGAGCAGGATCAGCCGGCATCCCTGGAATGGCCGGGGTTAAGGGTTCAGCTCATGGCCCCACTTGGGACGTGATTATTCTGGCAACCACAAGATTTGAACTCAGGACTTTTCAGACATGAGCAAAGACTCCTGACCTCCTGAGCTGCGCAGTGCACAATCCATTAAATCCACTAGCTTCCATTATGCTATTAACATTTCCATTGATATATTTTTTTAAGTATATATGGGCTGAAATGTCGCGTCTTTCCAAATACTGTACTCAAATCCCTGTTGCTACTGTTAAAACAGTCCTAAAAACCTAAGCGATGGTCGCTCTCTTTATAATAGGCCACCTATTACAAGATTAGCTATTTAAATTCTGTTAATAGCCATTATTTCTAGTCACTATATTTTCTGTGATAGCCTTCAGTTTTAAATCTAAATTTAGTATAAAATCCACTCTTGTTCTCATGAGGCATCTGCAACAAGTTAGGACCATCGGTATGAGATAGCGAGTGAATACTGAAGTAGGTCACTGGAAATGCCCAGAAAGGAGGTCGCGTTGTGGACAAACTGGGTAAAAACCACAAAGGTGGGGGAAAGTCTGGCAGGGGGAGCAGGCCCTCACATCGAGCCAAGCCCTTCTTCAAGCTTCTATTTTGTGATCTTTTTAAACATAGAAATTCTGTGATGGTTCCATAGCACTAGCCACACGGTATCAGCTGGAAGCTGTAGATTCACAGGGATGTGGGTCGTAGCCAGGCCACACATTCCGGCTTTCCAGAGGCACGTGAAGCCGGGCTTGGAAGGTGGAGGCTGCTCTGTGTCAGAGTGTGAGATCCTGGCGCGTCGGAAGCGAGTCGTGCCGGAAACCATCCATCACCTCACGCAGCCTCTCATCCTCCTGCTTCTCAGAGTCTTATGGGTATCCGGCAAACTCCATGATGAAATGTAGCCAGCCTAACAGCAACGGAAACTGATAGAGGATGGTGCAAAGCTTGCTGCATTTTTAGGAGTAATGCAGTTTGATCCTCCGTGATCTTATTCCTGAATTTCTGAGTTGGAAGCTGTCTGTCTGGCTGTTTGTGCTTGCTTCTCCAAGGCTGAGGGTGGGAGCTGTGATTGACGTAGGAATAGCCATCAGTGACTGTCACTGGCCACGGCAATGGAGGGGTGGGGGGTAGAGCAGCTGAAGTGAATGCGAAGCCCACCCACAGCTGGCTTCATCGTTAAGTGGCTGCGTTTAGTGAGCTGGCCATGGTCTCCTGGGCAGACTAGTCACCAGCCAGATGGCCACCAGTATGGATGCTGCCAATCGGAAAGAGTCTGGGAGGGGGGGTATGACACAGGCACACTTGTTCCAGACACTTCCATTGTGGTATAATTATGACTGGCTGTCAGTCACTTCCTGTTCGAGATTCAGACATCGAGCTTTTATCCAAGAAATGAGAGCCACACTTTTGATGGACGTACTAATGGGGTATAATCTGATCAACTGACTACTTTGATTGGCAAATATAAAAACTAGTCGTCCAATCTGACAGTGACTTATCCCCCTTACTCTGTGGCTACGGATGGTGAAAAGTGGTTGGGGTGGGGGGTCTGGATCCCAGTGAGTTGGAGGAGTTATTTTCACGGCATGAGGACATGTCTTCTCTGAAGGGTAAATGCGTGTATGACTCGTAAGCCTGCTCAAAACACCCGCAGAAATAGCAGGAGACCTGCGAAGGTGACAGGTTTGGACCGACTGGTCTCAGACAGAGTTGTGGTGCAGCTCCGGGACAGAAGCCAGAATGTGATTTGGCTAACACTGAGCAACTGTAGCCAGGCGCTCAAAGAGATATGTCACCTGCCCCCACTGCCAAGTCCCCAAACCACCAATCCTTTGAAAAAGTGTCATTACTTTTTTTATTAAAATTGCGCCTCGATATGTCTCTCCCGTGTCTCCCATGACACGCTCAGTTCTCTGTCTCCATGCCTCTGTCTGCCTCTCAATGCCTCACTTTGTCTCAAAGGGCCCCTGTGCCTCGCATAGATAGAATTATCTTTTCGGTAGCTTGTCCGGCGTAAACCCCCTTCACCGAATGTGATTAAGTGGGTTTCCTAATGACTTTAGGAATCAGGGTGACGCTGACATATGGTAATGTGGTATTTATCCACAAAAGACTGCGTTAGCGCGTTCCACCTGCGCCAAGTTAAGCGCATAACGCCAAGCGCCACATTAGCATGAAGACTCCCACTCTCCCTCAGTATTACCTCTGATGCTGCGCGTAAGTTGTGATCTGTCGGAGCCGCATTTCAGCCTACTGTAAACCAAAATAATGTCGCAGTCACGCAACACTTTGCTTCTGTGCCAAATTAATTTACTGGTACTAGAGACCTGAAGGACCTTTCTGGTTTTTAAGTGCCTTCTTAATGCGTTGTTCCTTTGTCATGGACCATTTGCAATTAATCCCCCTGCATTTTGCACAGTTACATTAAACAATCCAATGAACTCATATTTAGTTCTGGCCCTAAAGGACACGGTAATGGATTTAAAATGCAGTGGACTCATTCAGTGTCAAGTCTAAAATACAATCCCAGCCAAATCTGTTTTGCAGATCTAATTTACGCATCTTTTTTTTCCCCCTCCGTCACTTATCTAAAATGTGCACAGCTGATAAATCTCGTGAAACGGATTCTTTCAGCATTTGATTTGCAAATGCACCCTTAATCAGATTGCAGGTGATCTATGCGGCAGTTTAGCCAGAGACCGAGGAATCAGGCTGGGGTGAGTTTGAGACCGATCGAGGCGTCATTAGGCCAAATTAGAACGTTCCTGGAGAGGCGGATGCCTGCTGTATGTCCGCAGGCTGCCAAGCACTGGATTCCTCCTATGGCTCGGCATACTAAAGTTGGCATTACAGTCTTACTCTGTACTTCTAAGATGTTCTCCCCGGCAGTTATGGGACATTCCCTTCCTATAACCATCTCATTCAGATAGGGCACCGCCGATCTCTTTTGTGAGAGAGCTGTGCTTGGTGAAATGTTAATTCGGCAGTGTCAGTGCTGGAGTTGAGTTCAGACAGTGCAGATTAAGTGTTAATTCCGCAGTGTTAATACTGAGTACTGCATACTCAGTTTTGACATACTCTGAATGCCCAATGTTCAATCTACCAGCAAGGGCCAATATGATCAATACCGAACCCCTGAACAGTGTACAGTATGTAGGTTACATGTCAGATTGCTGAACACGAGCTGGGGTCAGATTACTGAATATGGGTTCTCAGATTAAATATAGTAGAGGAACACAGAATTCTCCATTCTCAGCAAACAAGAAAGTCAATATCCCATCAATATTTTACTGATGAGTATATTCATAACAATATTCTACATTCCTTTGGTAAAACAAATTACACAGAGACCTGTTAGTAATTGTGTTTATTCAGATATGACTGTGCAGCCTGCTGTAAATTTAGATTGAATGGCATATTTTACCAACAGGGGTCTTGGTAACTGAACACCAGGAGATATACAGTACTGTTTAATAAGAGGATATTGCTTCTGTGCAAAGTCTGCTCTTCCAAACTATCCTTGGATTTCCATTGATTGTTGAAAAAAATAACGAAACAATAATAAAAAATAAACATGCATCCACGTGAAGTGCCGTTAGCCTATGATGGTGTGCCGGCGCTCTGTGATGAACCAGCGTCGCATCCTAGGTTGCCCTGTGTTTCCTGGAATAGGCTCCAGACTGTCCACAGTCCTGCCATGGGCGAGTGGATATGGAGATAGACGGATGTCTTATCCTTAAAGACACAACGCCTTCTGGCTGCTTGGTTTCTTTGATGGCAATTATCAGTCTGCACTTTCAGTGAATTTTAATGTGATAGAAATCCAGAGAATGAATTCTGAATGATCAAATCAGTGAGTAGAATGGGCTTTCATTAGTTTAAACAATTTACTATTAAGTCTTTATTAGGTAACCCTAACTTCACTGTGGATTTTAAACCTATATAGGTAATTAATAATGAATCGATCTTAACTATATGATATGTAATATCATACAGGTTTTATGTATGGAAACATATACAGTTAGCAAACCCTTGCACGCCTTGCAGTCAGTGATTCGAATTAAACATGTCACTGCTGGTGTACAGTGACTGGGCCAAGTTCATTAGTCAGCCCTTAATAATAGCCGACCAGTGACAATTGGCATGTTTATTCATAAATATATATTTACCTTGACCATTAAAAACTCTCCTTCATTAGTGGGAGCTCACTTTTACATCCAACTAATATGAGAAACCTTCACATCGTACTTGTGCACAGTTAAGTTACAAACGGTAAAATATGAGTTACTATTGTTGAAAGGAGATTCACAGCCTATATGGCATGTTATACTGAACGTCGAGCTTTCATCTAAAGCCTAATTTGCAGACTAAGTCATGTTTTACTGCGAAGCAGATTGATATTTGAGAGATATGTTCATTTCTGCACTAATTCCCATCAACATTTAATTGTCCAGCTAATTTTCATTTCATTTTTGGGATCGGGGGAAGTTTGAAACGAATGATTGGGTTCTGCAGACTTAATCTGCTTTTGTATTTGCTCTCGTGTATCCTGTATAGCGAAATAGAGTCTGCCAAGTGAAAGGCAGTGTTGTGCCAGGCATATCTATATTAGGTTTTTAAAAGCCATTATTAATAACAATAGTGTTAATAATAAAAATGAAGGAAATGTATGCCTGAGGCACTCGTGTAACAGGTTATTATGAATTCTTCAACTGATAAATCAACATACTCTTTTATTCTGTTCAGGGGAAGAAAAAATGAGGGCTACAAGAATAGAACAGATTAATGAATCTCAGGGATTAAACTCTATTTGTGATCTTTAATAAGACGTCAGTTTGCCGTTTCAGCCCGAATGAATGAGGTGCTTTTATTTTACCCTCGACTAAGAGATGACGGAAAGTCTAATGAGGTCAAAAGCATTGCTGATGCACAGCGGCGAATCAGCAAGGCCACTGACCAATTATCTGTGCGATTAAGCATGTCCATTCCTGCCAGACCTACCTGCTTTTAATTTGCATTTTTGTAGAAATGTTCAAGCCACCGTTGCACAATTAAGCCTAGTTTGTAGAGCTTATTTCCCAAGAACCATCTACTCCAGAATTACCCCTTCTCCTCTATGGGCTGTCGGGGACAGTATCGTTTGTGGAGCCATCCACCAGTACAATGAGTTTGTTGACTAAAGGTTCTTGAGACCAAAGGAACGTGAGAAGATGAGCACCCTGTCATGTCTCATCTGTGCCTGATTCAAGCCAGAGTGCAGATTTTGACTGGCTGGACTTATTCAGTGACCAACCACAAACCCACCCTCTTTAAATGCAATACTCTTACTCAGTACTTCTAAGGAAGCGTCTTAATATATCTTCACACCTCAGTGGCTCATAATTCCAGGCACCCAGTTAAAATTTCAAATATTTCTTCCATTATTAACCAGAGTAGGAAGAGATATCCTTCCAAGCAGGGCTGTGTCCTGCAGGAAAAGCCAAAAGGACAAAGAACAGGTAGTGAATGCACTTAAACCCAAAGAAAGAGCCCATCATTTTCACAATAAAAGTGATTAAGCATCTATGTTCTTCTTTTGGAGTGCAGTTGCTCCAGTGGACACCATCACAATGGGGTAATGCATTCAAGAACTTAATCTCTGACATGGAACCAGTCCATATGATGAGTCAAAACCAGTCCATGTGATGAATCACCAGGTTCTGGTAGAGGCCAACCAACTTTAATTGCCTTGGTGAATCTAAAAGAAATTATTTGATCACAACTTCAAAATCTGGATCTTTTCTAAAGAATTACATAACGTTCTCAGACTGGACATAGACGCTATGCAATTTCACTAAAGAATCCGTCTTTGCGTCCTCAGGAATATAAAAGTAATGCCCATCTTGATGGCTCTTAAATTTAGTAAATCCCTAGCTTCTTATTTGTGTTAAACCTGAAAGCTGAACCTAACCCTAACCCTCCCCTGTAACATACATTCTGTTCATTTTAAAGGCAATACACATATGGTTCACATTACACATCGAATCACTGTAGGTAGCTACCCGGAGCCTTAGTTTATCTATTCTGTTATAACTAAAGCTGGCACCACTCTGACTGTAAGGCATTTTTATTAACCCCTAATAAATTATTTTCTAATATATATGTATATATGTGCAAAAGTTTAGGTCTTTGCACGGGAAATCCCTTGCATTGATATCTTTGAGTTTCCATCATGGCTCCATGTGTGTGAGGCTTGTACTGTATGTTCCTCATGGGGTTCCCTCAGTGTTTTCCCCTGTAATCCAAAAACACACTGAGGTCAATCAGAGCAACTAAATTGCCCGCAAGCATGCAGGTGAGTGTGCCCTGCAATGGGCTATCCTGAATGGGATAAGCAGTTATAGGAAATGGATGGATGGATTAATTCCAAAATGTATATGACTACATTCGTATACCACACTCTGTTCTTGGATGGACAGCATTGAAGCCTTGAATGGTTTTGTGATTCCAGCTTGGTCTGTCTCCCATATTCAAGTCCCCCTTACAAAACAGATTAATCTGTAGGATTCTTTCATCTATCTCTCCATGTTTAAAATTGAGATAAATAATCCAAGGATACATCAATCGAAGCAGTATCAATGGTACAGAAGTAGAGAAGAGCTTGGAATGGCCTTTGAACTGGCATGCCGAACTGACCCATTGAAGAGAGTTTACTTTCCCAATAAACACATCAATCACACAATTATGATGTCAGGTAAAATGAAAACCAGGGTGCTCTCCTTCATTTGAGGACTGGGCTTGTGTATTTCTGCTACAGCCACAATGGTGATTTGATTAAACCCATCACAGGGGCACCATGCAAGCAGTCGAGTTATGGGTTCATCCAATTCCCCGAAAATCCCTGACTGATGGCTCCGGAGAGAGGGCTTGTGAAAGTGCCTCCTCCTCGAGGGGACCCGGAGCAGGTATTCCACAGAGGATGTGATGTTCCTTCTCCCTGAAAGTGCTTTAAAACCGGGGGGGTGTGAGCAGGGCAGGGCAACGGAAGCTGCATAATGACAGTGTTCAGCCTGTTTGGAAACTCATTTCAGGGTGCTGGAGCAAAACAGTGGGAATGCAGATTTTTAATTTCTGATTACAACTCCAAAAGAGGAGCCCCTGCTGTGATTAAATTGCCATTAGTGGAATGCAAACTAGGGGTGCTATGTTTCCCATTTAATTATGAACAAGGTCGGAGGTAGCCAAATGCCTGCACAAGCAGCAATAACCCATTTCCACTGATGAAAAGGCAGCGAACGGGACGAACCGCAGTAAACGGTGGGATTCGGCTCCCCGGAGAAATATCAGGTCACGAAAACGGCTCGCATTTTTATTACAGCCTAATAATGTAGGAACGTGAAAACGGAACGAGAGCGTCTGTCAGGGTGAGTCATGGGAACGGAGCAGCCGCACCGTAGCATGCTAAACACCCAGGTTTCCGGCTTTTGGAACAGTCAGACACCAAACATCACCTCCATTAGCAAGCCCAGGCCTGCCTTCCGTCTCAAGTGTCATATGAATCCTGTCGTCCTTTGGGAAGTGTGGCTAAATGCGTGTGCCTTCTTTCTGGAGGCTGGGTGATTTGAACTGTCACCCGCCCCGGTGCACCGGAGCTCTGGGCACGTCATACTCTGTGTGGGCTCGCACCACAGCCGCTGATAGATCCCACCACGGATTCCCCAACACAAGCTGAGCTCACTGCCCAATCAAAAAGAATTTGAAGAATGGTATTGGAGAAACAGACTTCATGATAATGTTAATAATTCATTCTTTATTAAGAGCTATAATTATAATTTTAATAAATTGTAATATCAAATTTTGATTAGGTAAACTACAGTAATTCAATGAAAATGAAAAGGGGCAGTGGTGGATTAATGGTTAGGGCAGCGCACTTGTAATTGAAAAATTGCTGGTTCAAAACCCCGACCAGCAAGGCAGCACTGAGATACCCTGAGCAAGGTACCACCCCCAGGCACTGAATTAGCTGCCCCCTGCTATGTCACATATAGGTTAAATGCAGAGGACATGTTTTGTTGTTGTGGACCGTGTGCTGTGGTGCGTCAACAATGACCACTGATCACCAAATTCTAGATTGCCCTTGACATAGATTACCATAGATTACAATGTTACCGTTGCTATTAATGTGTGCAGTGGGTGTAGTGTAGCTGTTTTTATCCTGTGTAGAGTTACACGTGCTACATGTGCTTAACATGTGCAGTTGCGTAGGTATGCGCTCGTAGGCATACTGCGTGCCCAGAGCTGTAGCTGGAGATGTTTTTGGGTCTGAATTCCCTGGATAATGCTCTCACACTTCATCTGCGCTGTTGCTGCAGCAGAGTGTAAACACTGGAGCCTCTGCTCTGTCCCTGGAGACCGCGGAGACCCAAAGGAGGATGTGGACATGTGTGGGGGCGGAGCCACAGGTGGGTTACCACAGCGACAGCGAGGCTTTTTAATTGGTAATGACAGGTGGGGGGGGGGGGGGGGGGGGGGAGTGTTCCTTCCTCAACTAGGGTGTCAGTGGTGAGTGGTCGCCACAGTAACACTGCATTAACTGCAAAAGTAACTAGGCTGCCCAGCTCTTTTTAATTAAAGGTTTGCTATTGGCTAAAATCTAAACATAGGCAAACGCAGTCCAAATAACAGCTTGAAGGGAGGCTGGAAAGAAGCAAGTGAACATCAATGAAGAGCAAAGATCTGATTTTCTCAAAATGCTATTTCTGGCTCAATACAAACGAGGTAAAAATAGCCCAACTCTGCTGCTGCAAGCTAATTCTCACAAAACGTTATGTAGCCCACTGGCAGCCACCTTTATCTGCAGCTAGGACCATCAGCCCAGCAGTTCGGCACGTCACGCGTCCACGCGGCTCGATATCTTACCGAGGCGGAACAGCAATACGACCCGTAAGAGACCTGGCTTGGCTAACAAGCCATAGCTGACTTAAATGCCAATTTCAAACGTAATGTGCAATTCAAGCACAATCGCAGATATTTATCACGCCAGCCCCAAACTGCAGTCGAAGAGAATGAGAAAGGCAAAAGTGTGATTTTAAGGGGGGGGCAGAGAACCATGTCTCTGACTCGGAGGCAGGAGCCGCCGGCTGCTTAGGACTCTGGGGCTGCATGTTACATACAAAGGCAGCCTCAAAGCTGCACCTGGAGTCCACATAAAACTACCTACTTTCACTGCCTACCGGCATGTGACATTAGTCAAGAAGATACTGTCAATGCACCCATAAAAACAGAAACAACAGATGCCGTTTTAATTACAATACTGCCAGTCTATCATTGAAGCTATACTTTAATCAATGTAATTTTATTAACTGCATGAACTTTTTAGCTCCACACCTAGGATTGGCATTTTTAATACATTTACATGACTGGTGGCACTTCTCAGTTCTCATAACTAAACACTTATATATTGACTATAATTACAACTGTTCATGTAAATGATATAGAATGTCAGTTGTAAGTAATCCAGCCTTATTTTGTTGATGGTGATTCCAAGGCCTGCCGTGGGATCTTCTGTGGCAGTTTGCATGACTTCAGAACGTGAACCTGCAGGGATTGATCACAAAAACATTGCCTGTCTTTCTTCATGCTCCACTCTACCTGAACTCTTCTGCAGCCTGGGGTCCTTCACCCAACGCCT